>NC_133896.1:128985622-129290544 GCF_964199755.1 Larus michahellis
AGCCCTGTTTGGAGAGGCGCCCTGCCAAGGAGGGGTGGCTGTGCCCTGTGCCATACATCGCTGCAATATTTGGCAGTGCTGTAATTGCCACCTCTGGAGGCTGTGTCCCATCTCTGGCCAGGAGTAAAGGAGATTTGGCAAGCCAAGGATAGTACTCGCTGTTATGCATCTAGGAATACAACCCTCATCTCCTTCACATCACGTGCATTAATCATCACAGGCATCCCCATTAAGTACTGTTCCCCTTTCATAAAGGGGAACTGGAAGCTTGGAAAGGTTGAATAATTTGTTCAAACTATTGGGCAGAGCTGGGAATAGAACCTAAATCTTTGAGGCCCTCCTGCTGTGCTTTAACCACGAAAGGAATCCATTCCTTCCCGGTATGCTTGTGCAATCCATTGTTTTTAAAATATGCCCTTACGAGGTTGCACAGATGTTGCTGGGGACCTCTAGAGTGATCACTAATGGGGAGGATGTGGAGGAAGGACAGAATGCAGCTTGGGTCTCCAAGTCTCAATGTGTTTGCAGAGGAGTGTGAAGTGGAATCATCATATAAATGCTCTGAGTGCTAGATCCTTTTACCCCAGGAGTAAACTAAGGCATAGAGAAGTACAGTATGATTTTAAGTCATTCTGAAAATCTGTGCTAGAGATTAAAGCAAAACCTGCTGCTGCTGTTTAGTTGTACATCACAGGCCCACCTTCTTCCCCAGGTAGTTTACTCTCTGTAAAGAGACGCAATCTCTTCATCCGCTGCACAAGAACAACCCCCACTGCTGCACACTAAGTGTCCTTCACCATCCACAAGCTCATTGAGAGTTTCCACTGGGAAACTGGTACCAGTAGAAAGATACTTTGCCTGATTGTTATGTCTTTCTTTTCCCCTTTAGATGGACATTAACTCATTATGAACAAACCTGTATGTTCTCCCCCACCAAAAGAAAAGAGAAGGGATGGATAAAGAAAACAGGAGAAAAATGAATGGAAACAGGAGAAAAATGAATGAAGACATCCATAGTATAGGAATAAGAAATTAGCTACAGGGGGATGCTGCGCAGATGACTTGTGTCAGCACTGTTATTCTCTAAAAGGGTTGAAAGGTCTGTAAGGTGCCCAGTGGTGCAAGTGCTGCGAGATGCTGGAGATGTGACTGGCAAGAGCCTAGACAGGGACTTTCATCAAAATTTCTTCTGCTGGTGTTGTGGATGGCCTCCACTTGGCTTAGTGGAGGATGGGGAGGAGATCCTGCAACTGTTTACACTTGAGGTGGGAATATTCCTCCTCTCTCCTCATCAATGTTACTTGATTTTAGGTTTATGGCTTTTCTTGGGCAGTAGCACAGCAGAACGTTCCCCAGAGGAGTGTTGACTTTCCCCAGCAGCTTGCTCAACTGTGGTTGAAAGGGCTGATCCTGAACTTCTTGTCGTGAGCAGTGTTCCTGGCCTTCTGGAGAACCTCAGCCCAGTTCCAGCAGGGCACAGAGGGGCCTGGGCTGCTGGACCTTGGCTTGCTCAAAGTAGCTGCTCTTGCAGACCAGTGACCCTGCGGCCAAGACAAACTGCAGCCCAACCCAGGAAGAAAAAACTTAGCCTCAATTCTTGCCTGGCTGCTCTGCTTTCCATGGCCCCACATGGTGACTCACACTTCGCCACTGCCTGCATAGAGAAGCGGAGACCAGTGGCTGACTTGAAAGAGCCCTTGGCCTGACGTGCTCCAACAGCCATTTATGTTCTTACATGTAATATTAAAGCAGTGGTATCAGGTCTCTTGCAAAGACTTCTATGATGGACATTTTTCACCCATAGTTTCCAAAGCAGAGAAAGTGGTTGTAGTCTTTCTCTTGCCATTGCCACATATTCTGGTATAATTATTTCTAGTATCATGGTACTGGAGCACTATGGAGCCCTTCCTCTTCAGATGGCATTTGTGACTTGTCATCTTTCAGGCAACACCCGGACAAGAGAATGGAAAGAAAAGAGATCAAAACATTATTAGGTATGTTGAGTTTTGTGGAAGAGTGGGAAGACCAGCTCCAGATTCTATGCTTTATGTAGTCTGTTTTGGTTTTGACTCCAAGGCCTGTTTGAAATCCTCCCACAGAAAAATATATCTTCCACGGAACTCTAGTATCTTGAACTAGGAGAAAAACCTTGGTATTCCCCATTCCCTTCTCCACCCTCTGACAGTAAAATCTGTGGGTACAGAGCAGTAATCAGAGAGGTTTTTCTTTGGGGCAGAGTGTGCACAAAGCACACAAGATCAGAAAGCTTTCTTAATGTTGAATTTGAAGTTTGGCTCTGTGGTAAATTAAAAGAGAACTACCACCCAAAGAAAAGCGGATAAAGAAACCAGCATTTGTCTAGTGTGTTGGTCTTTACAACTCATGAGTTCAACACTAATGAGTTATGGGTTGGCCCATGAAAACATAATGTGTAAATTAGGAATTTAATGATGTGTAAGATTAAAAGCTGTGCGGGGTTGCATTTATTTAAGGCTGCCATCTTGTGTTCAAAGAGGAATTACTTTATCAGACAATGTCCCTTTCACTAGGTTTAAATTGATTCCGTTATGCATGTTATGGAGGATACTCAAGTGCCCGAGACTATATTTCCCACTAAATGCTCTTTCTGTAGCTCTGTTTGCAGCTTCATAATAGCAAACATACCATGCAAGCCGTAATGACTTCATCTTAACTTCCAGAAATGAATAAGTGCAGATTTCCCTCCCCACATCCCTCCCCATAAATTTAGTTGCAGGAAAGCTGGGATTCAAGATGAGAGATGCAAAACCTAAAGTCCTTACTGCTTCTCTATTTGACTTGCTTTCCTGATATTTCACTGCTAAGTCTTCTACACCCACCCAAAACCTCTTCCCTCTCAAAAAAAATCCCCAAACCCCAAAAAACCCAAACAAGATTAACGAGCGAGGAGGACCTTTACATGCCCATCTTCATTATAATGCGCGTAGTTAGCTTCTAGCTACTTGCTGGATGGCATCATGACAGTATTTTGCAAACCAGGAATCCTGGTTCTCAAGTCATGTTCTGCTGACGTTGGTAACTGACATGAGCTCTTTTGGGGGCTTGAAACTGAGCCAAGCATGCGTGCTAGAGCTTCCTGGGATGGCTGAGGGATGGTCTGTGGGAAGGGCTCGGTCTGTTTTGTATGCCCCATCAGCACAGTTTAAAGTTGCATAACTCCTTCTTGATGGAGCAAAGAAAAAGAAGGATGATGGTTGAGTGTTCTGCTTATCTACAGAGCTTTGATGGAGAACAACTCCAATCTGATTTGGTTCACATATGTAGCAAAGTTTTAAAATAAGGCCTAAATCAGCTAAGGCATCTAGTTAGGTATGCTCAGAGGCCCATGTTCCCCACTTAGCTACTTCCTGAGCTTGTGGGCAAGTTCCACCCATTATCCGTTGGTTAGAGCAATCTCTTAACAGATGGAAAACCTGTTTTTGGAGCCTCACCCTGCCTAATTTGGGCAGATCTAAGCGCTTCTCCTAGCAAAGTGGCCTGACCATCAAGCTATTGACTATCCCAATCGGAGCGCATCATGACTATATAGGCTGATGAAATATTAGAGCTAAGATGGTTGTTAATGCTGTGATCTTGTGGCTAGGGCATCTCCCTGAGCTACAGCAGAACAAGATGCCTGTCTCTGCTCCAAGGAAACATGAAGTGAAACAGCAGCATGAGGAGAGGCTGCACTCATAGAGGTTCAAGTCTGGGCCAAGTGGAGTTTTGAGACAAGCGTCCCCCCTACCAGTGAGTGTTCTGAACCCATGGCTATTGGGGAAAATATGATGTGTGGTTAATAACGAGGCAATGGAGCAGAGTGATCAGTCTCTACAGAGCTTCTGTTGCCAGTCTGAAGTTGGGAGGTTGACTCCGTACAAGGGATGTGGTTTAAATCTTACCCCTTTCATTAGCATTTCCTCCTGAGTAGCAGAGGGAGCTTCATATTTAGCATTTGAGCTACTATGAATGCCTTTTACAAGCCACATGTGTTTTCAAAGTTAGGTTCAGATAGGACAAGCTTGGATCTATCTATGTTTGCAGATGATCAGATATGGACAACCACAGCCTGAAGCTGTCCCTGTATTTGTGTGCCATGCTTGTGTACAACTTATTCTTCACTGCATATTTACAAAAGCCATTTTCTTTAATAGCAGAGCAGTATAGATTTTCATACTTTACTTGTCTTCTTCAATTGGAGTAGAGACCATGCCTTACTATCTTTATACAGTGCTTCGCATTGAGTTGCTCAGCGTCTCAGGGGTAAGTTCAACAGAAATATTAACAAGGAAGACATCTGTAAACATGCTAACAGGACATAGTTCATATTCCTGTTTTCAGCCTCGTTTCCTAGGGACACAAAAGTTACATAAACATACTCTTTATCTGTAAGTCCCCAAGTATGAGCTTTTGAGCTCCGCTGGTCAGCATGGAGTCAAATCTGGCAGAGGGCAATGGCAATGGTGGTGCTTGGAGGAGAATGATGCCAATTAGTACTCCCACCAAGGAAAAGCTGAAGAGAAGATGTTACCCATGCTGTTTGGCATCTGACAGCTCCCCAGTCCAAATCTACTTGTTTCTGGTTGAGTCACAGCATGTGCTGTCTCTTGCCAAGCTGAAAGGCTGGAAGAGTGGTGTGGGGGCATATGTGGGCATGGTAGGAGTCACACAGGACAGGAGGAGGGCACTGCGGAGGTGAAAAGATGACCCAGTTTGGGTGTTTAAGGAACATGGAAGAGGCCTGAAGCTATACCAGGCTGGAGATTAGGGGCTTGGGAAGGATTTGGGCTGCTACAGTGGAAATTTCAAAGAAGTGAGACAAAGTTTTAAGTGTCATAGGGAGGAAGTTTTTGGCAGTACGACCCAAATTTGCAAGGTTTCATTAGTTCCCCTACATATAGAGCAAACCACATGTGACCGGTGTACCTAGTTTGTAGTTTTAAGTGTCGAGAGAATTTTTTTAAAAGGTTTGCTGTTCTGTCTGTAATCTAGTGACTGTTGTTTTATAGAAGTTCTTATGAGGGAGAGAATTGCTCCAGAAAGCTCACAGTAATATTTGTTTATTACCTGCACTATGGGAGTCTGAGCCTCCAATGCAGCAGGCGCCATGCAAATATGCTACTGTTACAGTAAACGCAGAAACACTGGTGGAGGAGGCAGGGAGGCAACTTTCTCCCTTGAGTGCTTTACACAAAATAAGGATTTGGTGGTAAAGCAAACAAATTTAAATGATGCCCACGGGGAAAAACTTGGTTTTGGCCAGGAGAAGCTGGCTTCAGCACATGCTATATATATAAAAACCAGAGTCAACCAAAACATTCCTCTGGGTTTGCTTCTGCCAACTCCTAAGGTATCCAGAGGAAATTCAATGTGGACTGAAAACCAGGTTACTACAGAGGTTGTTCACTTGCAAGAATAGCCTGAAATCCTGTTCTGGAGCTGAACGCCAAAATGCCTTGGCAGTTCAGTCATTGACTGGCATTCCTACTCAGCCAATGCGTGTGACTGCTGCTCTGCTGCCTATTTTTAACAGGATGCAACTATTTATCATGTTTCTGGCTGAGATTTTTATAGTTGAGGCTCCTGCCATCCATCAGCTCCAGACGATTTATGTGGAATAAGGCTTTCTCTCAGGATCGCTTTGAGCCCTCCAGTCTAACAAACTGGCATGTGACTTTGCCATCAGATCTGGGGAGGACTCGAACGTTGCAGTGGAGGCCAAAGCCTCCATCTGGTCCAGCCACCGGTGCGTGGCAAGCTCTTCTCTTGCTCCTAGTGGCAGCGGCATCTGACAGGCAGCGTGCCGTGCCGACGGCGGCGTCTTACCTGCTGTCGCAGCTCACGCAGCGTTACAGTTTCACCAGCGCGTAGGGCCAGGAGCAGGCCAAGGTTTTCTTTGTGTCTCCCACTCTTTGATGTTGCGCCTTTAACATCTTATGTTAAATTTTAAAAAGATTTGGGTCAGAGGTGAGAGAAACAGAAGCATCCTGGTTGCTGTTTCTGATGTAAGACAGTGGTGGGGGACACTGTCTTGGTGAAAATCAGCCCCCCTGTTTCCTGTCCCTCACCGAGAGCTTCCCATTGACTTCAGAGGGGCTGGGGTTTTCATCCCTTCTGCTTTTAAAACTTCGCTGACATGGGTTTAGCAAGCTTTGAGATCCATGGGCTGTGCAGGGGATGGGATGTTCTGTTGCGTATTTTGCGCTAATTTCTTTTCAGCAGATATAATATTGTCGCTGTTAGAAATGTAGAGAAGCTAAACCAAATAACTGCATCTCTGCCATGGCAGACTAAAATAAAGCTTTCAGCAAGCAAGAAGAGTAAAATCTTATCTCCTATGTGTTATAAGGCCAGACTCCGATACCTTTACATCTATTCTTTATTCCGCAAAATAACCTGCTCTCCTCATGGTGTAAAGTATAAAAAGCCCATGTGAAAATATGAAAATCTGGTTTGTATCTACCAGCAAGAATCAAAATGTATATTTATTTTTAGTAGTACTCCCTCCCCCCCCAAATGGCATGATGATGGAAAAGACCATAAATTTCTTAGCTGCTTTAAAAAGTCAAGCATAAAACGTTTTTATTTTACTTCATTACACTTGCAGACTCTCACCACAAAATTCCAAATACAACAGAAACTGCTGCTGACAAACTCTCCTTTGGTGTTACACACTATAGGAAACTCATCCCTGCCCCAGTCCTGCTCCCTCCACATCGTTTTCACGTATGGATATTAATTTATGTGTTCACTAGAATACAAACGCTCCCCTGTCTCTATAAGTTATAGAAGCAATCATCCAAGGAAGCATCAGAAACTCCTAAAGTCAATTCTGGTGTCATAATTTCATACTCTAACCTGAGATGCCAAATCATGGGTCTTTATAGATGAGAAGCGGGTGTGTGAAAGCACTCCCTTTTCCGAATTGCAGACTTTATTTCTCTATAAAATATATTTATGCTGGGAAATAATAAGTGGCTAACATGGCAGTGCAAAGGGGGATCTGTGTCCCTGGGGACAGTTTCGGGAGCTTTCTCCAGTTCTGGGGAAAGGGAGCACCTGGAGCCCTCTTGGGCAGCGGCTGCTCTGTCTTGCTCTGCATCCTGCGCACGTAGCACAGCGAGACTCCCAGGATCAGCCACGCTCTCTGATACAGATGCATTAATAAATAAACAACAGCAACAGCAGTAATAACGTTGAGTAACCCTCTTAGCCTGCCCCATAATGTTGCGAGCGAGCTCAGGAGGGAGGGTTCATCTGTGCCTTCTCAGTCACATAAATCAGCCAGCCTGGCAAAAGGTTTCTGATGCATGCAAACCCCACATTCATTAAGCACTTTGAGTTCCCGATTTTGCAGCAGTTGTCCCTTGGCTAAACTTTGACCATTTCTTGGGCCGCTTCATCCTCTCTTCTCAGCTAATTTTACACTGCACACTTTGGCACCTTGACTTATGATACCTTTCAGCATTTTCCTCCCCAAGGTAACACAAAAATCCTCTAGAAAGGAAGTCATAGAGCAGGAAATACTACCTGGGATAACATTTCAGTAAGAAGAGCTCTTTTATGGACCACCTAAAACTATGTCTAATGCAATCGTGGGCAACCCTTTCCTGTATTTGATTTGTGCAGCTGGGAATGCAATTTTTTGTAGTGGGGAAAAGGAAATGCCTTCTGGGATTTTTTTGTTTTTCATTCCTTTCCTTTTTCTTCCATACTGAGCTCCTGAAGATGAGCTCATTATGCTTTGTCTTCAGGTATTTCTAGAGTCACACCAGCTGATGGCCACAACTGGTGTCTCCTGAGAGTCGCCAGTGTCTCATCTTGCTCCTGGTGTAGATCACACTTTGCCCAAGGCACATCTGAATCCTGCCAGTGCTCGTGAACGACTTGGATTCCCAAACTTAGACCGTGATCCTTTTAAAACTATATCCGGGCTGAAAACCATGCAGCACCTTCAGTCCCAGCATCCACAGCATTTGCTATTACAGGACTTGCTAAAATGCTCATGAGAAGCAAGTCATTTTGGATGATAAAATATTACCCCACTTACAGAACCTGGTTTAATTACACAGTGCGTGTGTGGAGTAAGCAGGGGATGGGGCACAGAAGCGGAATCTTTTGTGTAAGGCAAATTCCCAAGCAACCAGCTAATAGGAGAACATCGAGGATATTAAGTAGATTAGACACATCAATAGAATCTACATAAGTGATGCCACATTTAGTAACAGCAAAGGGGAAAACAGTTTTATTTTAAGTCAGACTCTGCTAAGCGGTGGCACCAGGTCTATTCAGGGTTAGGTACTGTGTTTCTTTGTAGCACACAACACGTTAAGTGCAGACGAAGAGTTAACTAAAGTAAAGGGGGTTGAAATTTCTGCAGAAAGAATGATGTACTGTACCTATGCATTTTATAGCACTAGGTAAGTAGTTTAATGTCTCAGCCAATATCAAACACTTCATTTGCAAATCTTAGTGTGCTGGGTTCCCTAGTGGTTTGTGTAATAAAATGGGATGGTTAAAGGGCATGTCCTTGCATTAACTATTCCTTCTAAATTTGAAGGGCCCAGCCGTTATGTAAATATTTACTATAATTAACTGCTGGAGTTCACTTGTTGTCCTAGTTTGCAGGAGTTGTCTGAAGTTACTGTTATCCATAGACAGGGAGACGCTATCTGTAAATAGTCACTTTTACCATGACTGAGTGTGGTGGAAGGGGAGGTTTGCCTTCTGCTGCTCATCACATCTGACCACTACAGTCATAATCACCTTATTTTAGTATCCGCTTGCAGTCAGTTCCTCCCTGTCCGTAGACAATTTAATTGGGTTGTGGGTCACCTGTAACAAGGGTTGGAAGCTGGAACTGCCCTTGTGCGTTAACAGCCTGAGCTGGGCTCCGGCACAGTGCTGCGAGGACACAGCTATCTGCTTCCAGACCAAAACGGACCCCGTGTGTTCCCAGAGCGCTGAATCTGCACCACCAATTCTCTGCACACCTGGGATGACTTTGTAGGCAGGGTCTTTGGGCTGTCTCTGCGCTGTGTTCCCAAACACACAAGTTGGGGCTGGAGGATAGAGTCACCTGAGGGCACTGCATAGAGTCGGCTCAAGCCCAGCTTAGGTTTAATAGCTCCGTCTCAGTACGGGCACTGCTGCATCCAGGTTGTTTCCTGAAAAGCCACTCGGATACCTCTGCATCGTGCTTTGCAGCGCTTTGCCTAGCTGAGGGGCTGTGCTGTATTGAGCCGCGGTGCCAGCAAAGGCCAGGGCTGGGCCGATGTGGCAGCCTGGAGCCCAGAGTGCAGCTCAGAGACACCTGGGACCTCGTGCTACCCCAGGTCTGGCAGAAGTAGCCCCAAGCCAGAGCTAATGAGCTCTGCTGGATCTGACCAATTCTTCGTGGACCGTCTCAGCTGTCTTCATGTCATGCTGACTAACATACTTGGAGGATTCTCATTACTTTTGTTTCTTCATTGCCTGGGGTGCTCCAGCCCCTCTGACTACACCGCTCTGTAAAAAAAAAGAAAGAAATCAATCTATCTTGAGCATACAGGTGGAAACAGGAGAGGCAGGGAAGGCCAAGGAGTAGCAGATGTAGCACGAGGTGCCACGCTTATCTTTGCGCTGCGTGCCAAAGCATTCTGGCTGTGCTTTTTATTCCCCCGTTCTCCCTTAAAATCTCGTTTGACGCGTTTGGCTGCTACGCTGCGCTGGTATGTATGTGTGGGCTTCTGGAGCTGCCTCTGAATCTATACCCGGGAGGAGGAAGGAGTCTTTAAAAATTAATACTGCGAGGCAGCTTTAGTGGCAACGTTGGCAAAGCAAACGGAACTGCTAGCGGGGAGAGCCCGGGATCCGCATGGGGGGAACAGGACCCATGGCTCTGTGCCGGCAGAGGTGACGCACTCCCACTCCCGCTGAGAGGAAAACTGCCTGCTACCAACATTTGTGTTTGACCCTTCTGTGAAGCTGTAAGGATGAAGGCTCTGAAAATAACCACTAAAATGTCCCTTGCCTGGCCCCCATGATAGAGGCCCTCTCTCTGTCTCCCTTCATCTGCTAAAAGGAGAGATCAAACATTCAATAGCATTTCCTGGCATGCTTTGCCTTGCACTCCTCAGCGTGTGCCACACTGCCTGGGAACACAGCCTAGGGTGGACTAGATGGTCTTTTCCCTAACGTAGAGTCATCTGGCTGTAGTAGTGTAAAGGATTTAAATCTTAGCCCTCCCTTTACCTTGTGTTTAAGCCTTTCCTCCGTGCCAGGACACCAAGCCTAGGGCAGTAACTTGACCCCGCAGGTCCAGCTGCAGCGGTGGGTGACGTCTGTGCTATGCTAACACGGGGTCTTGCTTTGGCCAGTGCCGTGTATGTTTTGCCAGCTGCAGGTGCCCTTTGGCTTAGTGGATGGGGTCAGTGCTGAAGAGCAGAGCTGCTTGGGAAGGCAGGAACGTAACCACTTTTTTTTTTCTCCTTTTCCTTTTCCTTTTCCTTTTCCTTTTTTTTTTTTTTTTTTTTTTTTTTTTTTAATCTCAGGCTTTATTAAAGCTTCTAGCATTTCATCTCAAATATTTTTATCTGGAACACCTTTAGC
Source organism: Larus michahellis (assembly GCF_964199755.1). Taxonomy (NCBI): domain Eukaryota; kingdom Metazoa; phylum Chordata; class Aves; order Charadriiformes; family Laridae; genus Larus; species Larus michahellis. The sequence goes on from NC_133896.1 coordinate 128,996,231, forward strand.
AGTCCTGGCATGAAGCTAAAGCACAGGGACATTGAATCGTCTGTCTAAAGGATTCTGGCTGGTGTGACCCCTGCATGTCTGATGACTAGGCTGCGGAGGGAGCCGCGGTTTTATGACATTAAATATTAACAGCTGGATATTAATAATGAAGGCTGACAGCTCCTTTTCCAGTTCCTGAGGTTGTTTCTCCCCCAGCTGCAAGTCCAGCAGGATTTGTGTTTTTTTCACTGCCTGAGCATTATGGTCAGGGCCCCCTGATCTTGAAGGGTCGGGGAAGGTAAGAAAAATACCATGGAGGTGTCACTGCAGTGAATAGGAGTCGTTGCCGCCTGCCTGGGCCCTGCACTGCACGGGCTCTGGCTGCCTCTGGTTAGCCTTGTCACAGCGTGCTGATTGGAAAGCAATTTACCGTTAAAGGCAGAGAAAATGTAGGAGGCTAATAATAAAAAGGAGGGGGAAAAAAGTGACATCGGGAGACCCAGCAGCAGATCTTTCTGCATTGCTTGAAGCCAGAGGAGAATAAACTATTCCAACACGCTTGTGTTTTATTGCTGTTTGGCCCGTGCAAACAATGCTGTTAAAATTTTCATACCGTGCCCTCCAAAATGACATTTTTCTCTCTTCCTTGCTTCTTGTCCTTTCTTGCCATCAGCTGTAGCTTCCCTCCAGCCTAGGACAGCTGAAATGCTCCTTCGGTCTGTAGCTGTATCAGTCTTGTTCCTGAGATAATTTACAGGAGACGCTAATGCACAAGACAGAGTGTTCCCTCCCACCAGCAGCATCACCACAGCTGAATAAGTCATGTATGTGGCTCAGATCAGGTGGCTGGAGGACAGAACACAAGTCCTTTCTTGAACTCGTGACCCTCAAGCCCTGCCTTGCAGTGTGCTAAATGTTGCTGAAAAGTCACCTCAGAGGAATTTGAACAGGGCTTTATTTGAATAAAGAAATACAGCACAGAGCACACAATAGTTGCTAATAAATCACAGGTTGGTTTTATTTTGCTAGTGCAACTCTGCCTTATTTTTTTCTGTATTGGACGTTTCTCCAAATTCCATTTTCCCAGTTGTGCACTTTTGTTCTTTTTTACTATGTGACAAGTGGAGGTGCTGCTTATTATTTATTCTTTGGCTTTAATGTTGTGCAAGCTAGATCAATTCAGTTTTTGATAAATAAGTCTGCTTTTCGCAGAAATTACCTAGTTGGATCAGAACTCTTTTCTTCTTCCTCTGCAAAGGCTGACCTCTAACCCTGTCTACCCTACAGTGAAACCCCATTTATCCAGACCGCTTTTAAACTCTGTCTTGGTCAAATCTAGACCATGTCCTCTACTCTGACCCCTGTATCAAATAACAGCCTAGTACCGTTTTATAGAAATAGTTTCTAATGTTCCCCATGCCCATAGTTAAACAGAGTGAGCCGATGCTTTGGATTGACAGTGCATAACTTGGAGCAAAACTTGGTTTTATTCTGAGAAAAAATGACTTAGCAGATGGCTAAAAAGACATGCAGAGAGAGCAGGACAGAACGTTTGGGCTGTGTGAGGTAGATCTGGGCCATGATGTGAGATGCTGAGCATGAAGAGAGACCTTAGAAAAAGGTAAGGATGCTTTTGGCTTCTTAACTCTTCTTTTTAACCCTCTTCTGTGTGCTAAGGTGTGCCTCCAGTTCAATATTTTCTCACATGTGAACACAATTGTGTTTGCTGCTTTTCTTCAACACAACATCAGACATGGCTTTTGTGTCAGAGCTGGAGAGGAAAAGGCATTTTGGAAGTGTACCTGTTGTCTGCATTTGAGTCAGTATGCGTATAGTACTGCCGAGTCCAAGTAGTGGAGTAGTCCAATCAGAAGTCCAGCTGCTCCCTTGGTCATGAGGTTAAAAATCTCAGTGAAGAAGAGGGTGTCTGTTTATTTTTTGAAACTTTGAGGTTCACAAAGTCAGGAAGCTATATGAGGGAGACAAAAAGAAGACATGAAGAAGGGTATGTGTAAAAGAGACTGAGGTGAGATTCTCATGTAACCCGAATCTGGGAACACAGGCTTTAAAGAGTATTGGGTATCACAAGGTCTTTGGTAACATGATGAGACTTGGCGACACAGGGGTTAAAATTGATCCAAATTTGCTCTTGCACTTAAAGCTAAAATGTGTTCAGTTGTGGTGATTTTTTGGTGGTGACCATGTTCAGACACAGTTATATGCTGTAGTAAGACTAATCCTATGGAATTTTCCATCCATCTACCTGTACCCTGTTTGGATGAGGTACAGGCTGTAATGAAATAAGCACTGGCCTCACCAGCTCTCACTACAGCTTCAGCAGTAGTAGGAACAGTGGCGGCGGGAAACAGATAATCTGTGGTACATGGGATTTTCTGTCAGGCTAGGGAGGGCTCCTGATGCAAAATGTAGCCCAGGGAGTGGCAGGGGGAGGCTGATCTGTGACCACCTTCTGCAGATCTGCTGGGATGTGAAAGCATGGCCAGGCACTCAATGAACAGAACAGGTGGTGGGTAACGCCAGTGAAGTACTGGACACCTTTCCTTTTCTTCTGTAAGTGTTAATAGAAGTCTCAGGTGGGGAAGGGTCTAACGCAACAGGGTCAAATGTATTCTGGGGAGAAGGACAAGGCTGTGGCCTGGAAGGGATGAGTACATGGGGGAGGAACAGCTTTTGCAGTTCTGACTGCAGATTTTGCCTCTCCACTTAGCTCAAGGGACTCTCTCCCCACCCACATCTTTCCTTAAACAGCAAAAGGCTGTGTTCCTTGCTGGCAGAAGCAGTCTAGAGCCTGTTCCCTGGAGGTGGAAGTGGCAGAAGAAGCAGGATGGGGAGCGTGGGTGAGGATGCTATCCATCCCTGGTGAGACTTTTGTTGGAGAGCCTGGCCACAGTACTAGAAACTCTGTGAGGGAGGGGATGATAGGGTCCTAGAAGGCTACATTGCAGTCCTTGGGGGAGGACAGGAAGAAGGGGACAAGCAGCCTGATCCTTCCCAACCTAGGACAGCAGTGAACTCATGGGAGAACCCCTGAGACTGTGCTGCTCTTAGTCAAGGGAAGTGTCAGGGAGGATATGTGCTGGAGCAAAAGCAGTTTTTAAATTAGGTCGAAACAGAATGTTTCTGTAAGTAAAGTGCCCTGGGTCAAATCAGTGTGAAGCCAGGGAAGCCCAAGGGCCTGCAAAACAGAGAGTGACAGAAGCTTCTTGCAGCCCTGTATCCTTAAAAGCTGCCTCTGCGCTGGTTCAAGGTGAGCAACGGCAGCTTCAGGGAGCGCGTAAGAGGGTGTTACCCGATGATGGGAGGCAGGATCGGTCGGCAGGGAAGGAGTGCTCTCCTTCCTTATAGTCCTGAGGCTCTTCACTCTCCTGTGCACAGCGGGTTGAAATGCCTCGATGCCCAGGGGCTGAAAGAGTTCAGGCACCATGTTATAAAGGCGAGGGGATGTAGGGTTCATGCATTGGGAGACGGCTGTGCTGGATTTCTGCTAGGCGATCTGTTCCACTGGCTGGAAGTTAGGGATGAGAGGCAAGGGGAAGCTAGACGTGTTTAATTGTCTGTAACTAATCAGGCATGTACACTCATCCTTCCCCTCCTTGTTCTTCTGAAAAAGTACCTTCTCAGACTCTCTCCTGGTTCCTGCAGAGCCAGCGATGAGGCAGCTTATACGGATATGGACACTGTGAAGCACGGAGCATCGCCGGCCTCGTGCTCGGCCCCTGCTGACAGGCTGAAGCACTAGGACTGCCGCCATCAGGATGGTCGTCATTTCTGTGTCCTCTCAGCAAAAGGGGCTATTAAAAATGAATATCAGCTGTGACAAACAGGAATCCTTTAAAAAAATCACAGTAGACAGCGTGCCTCCGCAGCAGGCATACCTTCCTCAGGAACCCACCACAACTGCTGCTGCTCTGGAGCTCCCAGCAGGAGAGGGAAACTGCCTGGAATGAAGCAGTGGGCAAATCTCTGTGCATCCTCTCCAGCCTTTGAGCTGGCTGCTCTTCTGAGTCACTGTGCTGGGGAGGGTGAACCCCTGGGCTTAAAGCAGTGATCACGATCCCCTGGTTTAGGGTGAGACCCCGGCTTAGAGTGAGACACGAAAAGTAAACATACAGCGCTGCCCTAGGGAGTCCGGTTGGTTGGCAGCATTAGCAGTTAGGTGGCTATATTAGCATTTTAATCAAATAACTAGATATCCTAGAATTATATGTTTGAATCTCTGTAGGCTAAACATAGCTTCAGAGGCAAATAATTTCCATGTAATTTTAGGGTGGAGAATGTCCTTTGGGTAACAGCTGCCTGCTCTGCATGGGCATTAAAAATCCTGTGGCGCTTTATTGAAAGCAGAGGTTTGTCTCAGAGGCCTTGCTTAAAACCTCCCTCAGCGTGCTGGCTGTCTGCCCGGCTGCAGTCCTGACACCCAGGAGGGCATGCAGTTCAGGGGGAGATACTGCAACTCCTGTTCACTATATTGTTTGTAGAGTGTCACAGGAGCCTTGATATAAACGTGGACACCTTGCCCAGGTCACAGCAAGGATGGCCTTGCTGGCTTCGGTCTGAGCATATTTGCTGGTGTGGTACAGTGGGTGCCCAAGCCTTGGGAACAGTAAGAGACCTTTGAGGACAGCAGAACAGATTGCTCAGTCACAGGCTGGCCCAAATCCTGCCTCGTCAGCGATATTTGAGGCTGGCTGTATTGACCTGGGGCAGTCCACTGGTTCCTGCGGTGGACACACATCTGTAGGCCCAGGTTCAGTATGAAAAGTTCTCAGGAGGGCATCTAGGCCATGCTAGAACTGACCTTACATATGTTTTCCCCCTGTTTTTTCATAATGTCAGAGATTTAAAAAGTTCTAATGATAAACCATCTGGAATAGGTTTCTTTTGAAAAGAAAAGAATGAAATAGATGTGAGTTGGCAGGAGCTTTCAGAGACATTTCCCCCACCCCCCTCTGTTTATATATTATGCAGAGAACTCTACAGGAAAATGGGATACATGAAGTTGAGCATTTCATGACAAGTTGTCACATTCTGTGCATAAATTTATGTAAAGTGTTAGGCACCAGTGGTGGGAGGAGATATTAGGTCACTCATTGCTAATCCTGGAAAGTTTAGGGGACTTTGCATGTCCTTTGAGAGTGTCCCTTTGATGGAACAAACATCACCTGTCCAGAATTATTCCTTCATGGTGCATATAATCCATGCATTTATTTGATAAAGGTACCCATAAAAAACCATAATTGACCCAACAACACTCCCAATACTAATATCAGTGCTATCCTGCTGTTCGTCTTTATATCTTACAGCTTTCTACTGCATGAAATAATGAAGAACTAAAAGTGATACTCAGTCCTTTTTTCTTCTTAAAAGCACATTACAAATATTAACCTTAATTCCTCTTCTGCCTGTTTTCAGAAGGTTAAATATCAGTTTTTGGGAGGATTTAAGTACCCACAGTGCATTTGAAGGTCTTAGAGTGACAGATGTTAAGAACCTCTAAATATTTGAGCCCTATTAAACACTCCCCCGGTGCATGTGAGGGATGTATCAGAACCAGCATCAGGATTCGGATGGTCCCAGCTCCAAACCGTGGTCTAATCACACCTCTTTCAGGTGTTGTTTGCAGATGATGGCAGAAGGGCATCGCATTTCTGATGACCCCAGCATTACTCCTGAGCAGTGTGTGGCATCATTGTCTTTGCTCCCTAGGAGGAGGGTAATACTGGACCAAGCAGTGCTATAGGGGGGTAGTGGGAAAAAATTGATTTTTTTTTTCTCTTAGCAGTGTTAGGACACAATTTCAGTCTCTAATTTCTCACACTCCTTTCCCTCCCCCAGCTATTTCATGTAAACTCACGAAAGCAATAGTCTTTCTGAAGGTGTATTTGGAGTGTTATTTGTTTAAGCCCACAGGGAGAGCATATCCTCACATAAATTGTCTTTGATGGTGAATCTGGACAGTGCTTGTACCATTGCACAGACGCTGGCTAGATGCAGGTGTGAACTGCTAAAGACCCCAAACCTGCAGTTTGCCCAGACATTTTCAGTGGTACCCTCAGAAGGCAGTAAGTACTGATAAAACTTGGAAGACTTCTCTGTAGAGCCCAGGACATATTTTCCTTTGACTGTATAAAACCACTGTCTGGTAGAACTCCCGTGAGTAAACCTCACTGTTATAAGTGCCCTCTCCACAGCCTGACCAGCTCATAGAGAAGTCCCTAGTGTAGGGGACTGCCGGGAACATCTACAACATTGAGCATCCAGGCTCTTCACAGACAGTGTGAACAAGGCGGAACTGCTCTAATCACCCCAGAACGGAAGCTAAATCCCCTGGTCAGCTAGTTTGTTCCCACTGCACAGATTAAAATACAAGCCTCAATCATGATATTAAATCTACTCCCCCTCCCTGTCATGCTGTATTGTCTAGGTGAGGAGGAAAGGGGAAACTGTGTTTTCATTCCCTTCAAATTAATTAGAAATTAATGTGGGGGGAGGACTCATCCAGACAGTAACAGGGGTTATTATGTTTCATAACTGCATCTAACCAAGGATGTGTTGCGCAGAATTCAGAGTCAACAGGAGTCTCTGGTATCAGGGTCAAGTTAGTACATCCTCTGTAACCAAAGTAATTCAGCTCAGCACGCTACCTGTGCGTGAGAGAGGGCTGGGTGGCCCTTCAGACTTCGGCTCTCTGAGAAGGCTGGTAAGGTATTACTTACCAGCATACACAGCGGTCCTTTCCAAACTTCAGTTCTCAGTGCTACATTTTCTCTTTGCATAGGCCTTATCATGAATACAAGTGGTTAGGCTTTCCTCCTTCTTTTTAAAGATCACATTTAATTTTTCTTTTTTGCGCTAATAATTTACATGAAATATTTAACCTCACCCCTGTAAATCCCCTTGGGGCACCTGCCAGAAGGGTGTGAAACCTGGGTGAGGAATGGTGGAGGGACGTACATTGTTAATTAGGGCAGGTTGGCAACCCCCTCACACTTCGGCTCACGCTCTTGTCGACGGCTACGAGGTCTAGCTTTGCGGGAGCCGATTCATGCAGGCGTTCGGAAATAACCGGACTCTGGCAGCAACTCCCACTCTGACAGAAGAGAGCCAGCAACCAGCTTAATAGGTTGCTGCAGCCAGCGAAGTCCTCCGGTGAGGAGCAGTGAAGTGAAGAAAAACAAAGCCCATTCCAACCGCTGCCACAGCAGACAACAATTGAGAGCAAAGAATCATTTTATCACATATGGAGGGGGGGAATGAGGGAAAGAAAAGAGAATGAGATGGTATTTTTTACAGCTAAGGGTTTAATGGTTTCTTTCCTTTCTCCCTTCCCATTAAAGGGGACAAAAATACACAGAAAGAGAATTCCACAGATTTTCATTCTTCTTGTAAGAAAAGACGGCACAGCCTAAGCTTCTTCCTTGCATTAAGTTTTCAGAAGGAAAGTCAGTTCCCCTTTTTCTGGCTCCTCATAGCAGCATTTTTCTGGCTCCAGCAACCTAATAGGTTGATTGCTGAGCCTCTTCTGTTTCAATTACTTTTGATTGATTCTCAGGTCTGTGTCAGGCACTCGGTGCAGCCACTATCCCAGGAACAAATCTGCAGCAGCTGAAGATGAAAATAGCTTCCATGACCACTTAGGAGGGGAGTTCAAGCTTCTTTTCTAAACATGAGGTTGCTGTAGCCTTCCCTCAAAATTGTCTCTGGCCAGGGCTGCTCGTGATGAGGTTCCTGTTCCTGATGGCTCGCTGAGCTGCCCTTAGCCTCAGCCGCAGCTGGGAAGGAGGGTGAAAGGAGCTTTAATACTGTTAGGCTGCTCAGCTTGTGGTTGCTGCAGGGCGCTGCTGTTACCCCTCAGGAGAGGGACTGTGGCCTGGTAGAAGTCCCTCCAGGTTTAGGGAGTGGAACGGTACAGGGAGAGGTGGGACACAGAGCCTGTAAGATGAGTCCTGGGGATCTTGCTTTCTTGTTTGGGTTTTTCCTGAAGGAGCAACGAGAGAGGGAAGGGACAGAAAGGGAGTTGGGAAAAGGAGTGGACGTGATGGCAACTGGTTCGTCACAGAAGCAGCTGTGAACGAACAAACATGCAGTTGCTTTGTCAACATATGACTCTTTTCTTAGCAGTAGCAGCCTCAAGCCTTCAGACTGGCAAAGGAGTAGCGAGGACAGATCTGTACTGCTGCCCTGGCTGAGAGCTAGTCTGGCTTCCTGCGTAAGTCAGAGCAGACTAAGAACGAAAGCAGCCTGGAGAACTGGGGCTATTTGTGTCAACAATGGGATTATATTTCTGTATTTTTAATTTCCTACTGTTGCTGTCCAATTCAACTCAGCATGGGATCACAGCATAATTCAGGCTGGACGGGCTGTGGGAGGCTCAGAGCAGGGTCAGCCCCAGGCCAGACCAGGCTGCTCAGGCTGCGTCTGGTCGGGGCTTGAAACCTCCCAGGATGGAGCCTGCGCAGGCTCCTGGTCTGCCTGCTCCACTGATAGACTGTCACGGGGAAATTATTTTCCTTGCAACTAGCTGGAATCTCTCTTTTTTCAGTTTATGCGTGTTGTCTCTTGTTTTCCTGCCACACACACCGGTGAAGTTCTCAGTTCCCTTTTCTTGATGACCTTCTTACAGGTATGGGCAGACCTCACGTTTGCCTTTCTTTAGTTGTCAGGGAAATCCCTGGACCTCCACAGCCTTTTGAAGATGTTAGAGAGTGGCCTTGCAAGGATATGGGCCAGTTCTCTCGGCATTCTTGGATGCAACTGTTGCATCTCATGGACTTTAAGAGACCAAGATCTCACAGGCAATCCCCGAGTCAATGCCTGTCTGCTTGCTGGTAGTTTTTCTCTGAGCCCAGGGGCCTGGAAGACCTTGTCGATGAAGACTGATATAAAAAAGGCATTGAGTAGCTTAGCCTTATCTGTGCCCTGTGTCACTAAATCACTTTCCCTGTTCAGTAATGGCCTACATTTTCTCTGTTTAGCCTTTATTGCTAATGTAATGGTATAAGCTCTTCTTGTCATCCTTGATGTTCCCTCCAAGTGACAACTCTAGGTGAGCTTTGGATCAAAGGTAGCTATGGGGGACCCTTCAAAAGGCAACTACCTCATCACATTCAAAGAGCAGGGATTCCAGTCACGGCCTGAGGTGGGCTGATGCAATAGGGTGCTGCTTCAGATGACCCCTGGGGAGAACTTGTACCATTGTCTTTAAGCAGCAAGTGTGCAGTGGTGAAAGCTTTCATGCAGGGGAAACCCAATGTTGAACTCAGAGCAGCTCTGCCAGGGACTTGCCTGTCTGCCCATGGGTTGCCCTCAGCAGCCAGGCAGGAAGGAGAGGCATGTTCGATTGCCTCCTGACTGGTGGGGTAGACGTTTTTTTCTGGGAGGCACAGGTTCTCTTAATGTGTCTTCTAGAAATACCCCCTCGTGTCTGCTGGGAGGAGCTAGCGCAGAGTAGCACAGCGGCATTTTGAGGGTGGGCTGACAGATCTCATCAGGGTCCCCTTCCTCCCACCCTGGAAAAAGGTGATGCCGATAAGACGACTGAGCCCCCCACTCCTGCTCATGTCCCATGAGCGCTGTGCTCCCAGGGACTCAGGGGTTCCACCGCGTGCAAACGGCAGACGTGAGGTGCTCCCTCCACTCCTGTTTCTCCTGTACCCAGGGATGGTGGGAAGGGAAACAGGCTGACAAGGTGAGTTAATATGAATGGACATGCTGTGAAAAATGGATACTAAATTATCCCCTGATCCAATAAACCTCCCAACCCACGCTCTCGGTGGGTAGACAGGCCTCACGAGTTGCTCAGCAGCTCAATAAAATCTGTCTCTGCCCTGTCAGGTCGAAACGGGAAACAAATGGCAGAATTCGGGGCCCTCCCGCAAGGACGCTTTGCTCCTGCGTGAATGGCTCTGCCTGTGACGGCAGCTCCCTGCCTGCTGCCTGAGGGGACCACATCGTGGGCAGCTGCCTGCAGCAGGACCCTGAGCTTGTGAGAGTTTCCCTCCTCCTTCCTTGGCTTCCAGGTGTTCTCACGGAGAGGGATTTCACCCACATGTTCATGATTGCTCTGAGGTGCAGGAGCCCTTGGAGCATTTGCTGTCAGCCCCAGCAGAGGGGCTGCGGCAAGGGCGAGTGGATGGAGGGTCGGCCCCCCCTACCACGCCAGCCCTGCCATGCACCCAGGTTGCTCCATTGTCCAGAGGCGGCTGCCTGGGTGGGAGCACCCTTCCAGGGCTGTGTTTGCCCTCACACGGGGCTACCGTGGATGCCCTGCCTGGAGGAAGGGCTTAAGCCTGTTACGCCAACACTAGTTTCTTCTGCTCTCCCTGATGGGGGCCGTTGCACCTCTGCACATAGGTGTGGGATGATTCATGAGCATGCATCTGTGTTGTATTTGCACTCAGGTTGTGCTAATCCTGTTTAGTCATTTTTCAGCGGATTTCATTTAGATACTGGGCTGGGGCACTCTGTGCCCTTGACAATACTGAGCAACACCATTGCTCATATTTAAAATCACTGACATAGCTAGTGATGGTGAAATTAAAGGAGACAATGACATAAAGCTCTCACCCAGCAGCAGTTTGCCTCCTGCCAATCACCACTCTTGTATTTTCCATCCCTTGCCAAAACTGAAGGAAAAGGGGCAGATTTTGTGGCTTACCTGGAAGACCAGCAGGTCTGAGTTCTTCTGGACCAATTTGCATGACCAGGCTGCTCCAGCTAAGCCTGCAAAGTGCAGGGAAAGATCGGGCACCACCTGCCGTGCAAACCCTCTGCGAAGCCACGGCAAACCCTTCGCAGAATGTAAAGCAGGTGACATGTGCCGCCAGTAAGGGCTTACGGCCTCGCCACTGCAAGTGGCTCGCTCGTGCTCACCCAGCTGGTCAAAAAGGCAGAAATAGCCCGGGCTGCTGGGGCCCAGCACCCGGCTCTCGCCTCCGGTCTGTGGCCGCTCTCCAGCTCCAACTGTACACGCCAGTTTGCTGTGGTGGCCTCTCTTGCTGGCTGGCAGAAGGAGAGGTCTGCTCCCCGAAATGGCAGCTGAAGAACACAGATGTTACACGTTTTATTCCGTGGCTTTTGATACTAAGCAAATAAGTCACAACTGGTTTGCCACACTTTTTTTTTTTTTTTTTTACTGTTATTAGAGCAGAAAATATGGCTTCTATTAACACTGCAGCAATGGGAAGAAAAGACTTGTCCTGCATTTCTGGATTAAAAATAAAAACAACTACAGAGAAACAGCTCGTGCCCCTTGTGTAGGCTTTAATTTCATCTCAGGTTTCGACCACCATAATACTTGACAGCAAGTGCTGTAGCCATGAGGATCCGGATTTGGAAGGGCATTAACGGCGTTTAATTTTCATTGGTTTTAGGGAGTGGTGGGTGCCTAAAAACCTTTACTCTCTGCTCTAGGATTTCTGTGAGGGTACCCTCAGAAACTCCTTCTTCCTATTAGATACGCAGTTTCCTTTGCTGTTTTCAAAGACAACTATAGAAACAGGGCTTTGTGAAACTTAGCAAGTTAATAGTAACTGGCCATAACGTCTAAGTAATTATTAGCTACCCACAGAATAAATGAAAGATTAAAAGGCAGTAATCTTCTTTCCTCTTTGTTGCTTGCTATTAATGGCTTCCTAGTCTACATACTAAATGGTTATCAAGGCAGCGCTCTGTTGCAGAAAATCTGTAGTGTTAAATTTGAATTTACTGAGCGCAGAGAATAGGTTCACTTGAACGGGGAAGGCAAAAGGATAAGGTAATTTGGTTTACAGGGACTTTGTCCCAGTCTAAATCCAAACAATGCTTTTCACATACTGGTGGTCGTTGGTGGCACTTGAAACTGGGAGCAGACAAAAGCCTTGGTAGGAGCCAGGGGCTGTGCTCAGCAGTCTGCTCTCCATGGACCTGTACGGATCTGTGGAAAGCAGCAAGGAAAACTAGTTTCAGCATTGACATAAATTCTGTTCTGTGTGGACAGCCCTAAGGCTACTGAATTTCTAAAGGGGGGCACTTCTACCTTAGAAAATAAGCATGGTCTACAAATTAAAAAAGGTTAAAAACTAGGGCACTAGAACAGAAGAAAGAAAGTATTTGGCATCCAGCAGACATGGGAAATACTGAATGCGGGATGAGGAGCCATAGCTAGGCTGGTCATTGCCATGTAATGTGGAGGGAAAAAAATCAGTCTTTCCAGCTCCATGCCTCATAAAATCCAACTGAAATCAATCCAAGATTTTGCCAGTCATAAGTTATTCAGCAATCCCAAGGTCAGGCCAACGGACTCTCCATCTCACATCATCATCTGTTCTCTTTATCCCTGTACTGCAGACAGGAAATCAAGAGACAGAGCTTGATCACTGCAATACAGGCAAACATTTGGGCCCCAACTGCAAAGTAATTAAGTGTGCATTAAGGCCCACTCCCGTTTAGCAAAGCCCTTACGTACATGCTTCAAGTACCACTGGAGCTAGAGACACACAAAGAAACCCTTAAATTCCTTTCTGGATCACTGCTAACTGCAGTATAAATATTTAGGAATATGTTTAAAGGCTCTCTGGGCTGAACACAGCTCTTACTACACAGGCAGGGGCTGGAAGAATTGGGATCTTGCAAGTTGCCATTGCAAGTTGAGGTGTATGGTGGGTGCTGGAGGCAGGCAGCCAGCATGGAAAGGGGACTTTCTGTGGCAGCAGGAGAGCAAAAGTGAATTAAGCGAGGGTAGCCTGGGTCTGCAGAATTACAAGTGCACTTTATGTGCACTTAAGGTTAAAAGTTTGTACTGAGATTGTTGCACCTATGTTGGGAAACTGAAAAAGCAGAAGCCAAAGCAATTCCCTCTTTTCTCTTATGATGTATTCTTTTCTTCTCTGGTGCAGCCTCCAAATTTCCGTAGAGGGGAAGGAGGGCAAGGACCTGATGCAGGGTTTTGAACTCTTGGGGTGGCAGGACAGTCGAGTAAATCAATGGCAGTGTGGTTTCAGGGATATATCACCCCTTGTATTTAAAAGCACACATGCACGTTCATCCAATTCATATTCTTGGTACGAAAGGCAAATGATTGCTTGAACTGCTAGGCAGTGAGGAGGGCCAGGTCCCTGCCCTGAAGAGTTTACAGATGAAATGTAAAGAAGGAAATGGTGCTGCAGGGGAAGAGGGAACACAAGACGAGCTGAGGCACAGTTGTTATTCCTGGCACACTCTGAAGCCTCCTTCCCAGTCTGTTGCCTGCCTTTGATGTGGATCATTCCTCCTTTATCGAAAAGCTTTCTTCCCGAGGTGCTCCAGAGCCTTTCACACTCCTGGTTTTCATCCTACCTCTCTAGGTGTTTCTGCATTGTCTTCTTTCAGCGCATTTCTCCTCCCTACTATCATCCTTCCTTAGGACATTGCCTAAGTTCCTATCCTTGCTCTTCACTTTGTCCCTAGGTAGCTTTATCCTGCCTCACACTTCAGCGATCATTTCTGTGCTGACAACTCACAGATCTGTTTCCTCAGCACTACTCGCTCAGTCCATTCTCCGGCAGCTCCTGAAGCACCTTCTCCTTCATGTTCCACCACCACCACTACACTCACTGAGAATTTAACGTCTTTTCCCAGGCTGACCCTCAGTCCTCTTCCTTCTTGCATGCCCCCGTGGAAGTTGCAACAAGCCTCCTGTGTGTCCCAGAGGTTGATTGACTCACTGTAACCTGTCTTCTCTGTCCCTTTCATCCCACACGGCAACGCAGGCTTAGGAGCAGCCACCATGCTCAAGGTCAGCAGGCTTTGTGCTCCTATGCCATTTGGGAAAATCCACCCCCTTGGAGAGCCTGCCTTTCTTCCTGCCAGTTTGTCCTCGCTAGTTTGTCTGCCCAGCGGAAAACTCACAAACCCTGCTTTTCAGCTGAATTTCATGCCCTTCTGAAAGAAAGGCCTCTATTTAATCATTCCAGCAGTGTTTAAAAACCCTAATTCCTTCAACATAGTGACAAACAGTTCTGATTATTTGTAGAAAAGCTTGAAAAGCATTGAGTGTATTTTATTACCCATGAAAGGTGCCAGACTGGCAGCCATGGAGACTTGTCCTCTATTTATCTCTAGAGCTGGACGGCACAAGCAGTACACATTTCTCCAGAATGTCTCTCCACTCACATTTTGAAAGGCACATGGTGGCCTATCACCATGAGATGATGGTACTTTCTGTTCAGCCCACTGAGTATTTGCTCAGTGCCTGGGACACGAATGAAGTACATCACGTTGCTAGTGGGAGCAGCTGGGGAAGCCCCAGAGGGACTCACCACGAAAACAACTGCCTTCCTAAAGGGCTGTGGGTGGTTTGGTGTGTGAAGCTGCATCTGCTCTTGTCTTTTCTGGCAAGCCAGGTCTCATCCAAAGTCAGTTACATCCGTGGAAGCGGTTGCTTAATGGGCTGTGAATTGTCATCTGGGGATGTATGGAGGGAGCAGACCCCATGCTTCCTCATTAAAGCAATAAATGCTGGAAAAAACTTGGAGATTCTCTTGTGCTACCAAAAGAAGAATTAGAAGATTAATTTTGAGCACCTTTCATTGCAAACCTTAGCCTTTGTAAAGGCTATTTTTAGCCTTTACATATATATTGTACTATATAAAGTACAACAATTACTGTTGTAAACCCACAGAAAGGCAAAACCTCACAGGTATTATCTGGACGTGAAGCAGCAGAGGTTACGGGCAGCCCCTACCAGCCCCTGGTGGCAGTGCTCTCTCAGAGGCTGCCACAGGACCTTTAGCCTTCCTCCAGGGGCACCCTCCTGGCCACGAAGCAGTTCAGCGCTCATCCCTGCTTTGCGGTACATGCCAGGGAAATAATTCAGCAGAGAGGTATATAGCTTGCAGGGTGTCTCCTGCTTTTCTTCTTCATGTTCACACTCCTCCCGCTCCAATTTGCAGCAGCACACACCAAACACAGATGTGCAGTGACATTTTTAAATCATGCACTGATTTGTTAGGGATATGCAAAGAGAATATTAAGCACTCATTGCTACTGTTCAGGCTGGGCCTTGTATTTTCTTTATGTGCACTGATGTTAAAAACACAAAGAAACAAAACTTTCAAGCACTGACAGTTTGGATAGAGTTGTTTTTTCTTCCTAAAGTGAAGTGTAACCCGGCTGGAGGACTTTCTTCTTTGTCAATAATTAAACAGCTCTGCACTTGACGAGGCAGCCCTGAATGTATGTACCAGGATCAGCCAACCTTGACCACAAGAGGCTAAAACTTTCTACGCCGTTCACAGTATGGATTTTTTTTTTTCAAAGAAAAAAGTCCTTTTAGCACTGACCCTGTAAACTCCAGTGGCAGAGGCAGAGCTTTGCAGCAGAAGGGGTGCCAAGTAGCCACGTGCATTGAAAGAGTTGTTTGGGTTTGGCCTGCTTTGAGCGGAGCTGCCTGTGAGGGTTCTTCCTGGAAACAAACCGGGCACCGCTGGTTTCTGCTCGGCCTTTTAGCGTTGAGGTAGAATTCAACTGCTGCTAGCGATGCTGGGACTGGATTGCAAAACACATTTAGCGCAAACAAAGGGGAGGGATTGCTGTCAATGGTTCAGATTTATATTTCCCTCAGAGTGCATTTTTGAAGCACAGTAATAAAAGATCAAACAGTATTGCACATTTTGGAAGCTCATCCTATCTTTGAGGATGTCGCTGTGAAATCCAGTTGATGATGGACACATGAGAGTGTTGGTATAGAAATGAGAGAATATTTGGCCTCTAGCAAAGGCCCCTGCTTCAAAAAATAAAAAAGAAACGTGAAGTCGTTGGTCTGGTCCAGAGCAGTCAGGGCAACAGAGGGTTTCCTGTGGTTAACATTTCTTCTTCTCAGGGTCTGTGGGTCTGCAGATGATCTCAAAAAAAACCTGTCCAACAACCACCCTCTTCTTCCCCTCATCCTCAGCATATTTTGTCTCTTTATCATGCTGGTTCCTGGTTATCTGACCATGGTCCTATGTGTACTAATCCCTAAGCAAGACCAGCAGAGCTGAGGAGGCTGATCCTAGTTGCTGGGAGCAGACGGGTAAGCTGTAATGTCCAAGCACAGCTCCGTGTCCTTCCCAGACTGATGAGGAGTCAGGGTTGCCACTAACAGAGACAGGTGAAAACCAGACCTTTCCCCTCCTTCCTTTTCTGCTTTCTATTTCTCCTCTTTATTTATGTTAATGTGTTCTGCATTGGAGCCATAATTAAATACATATTCATATAGAAAATGTACAAAGCTTCTGCCTGTACTGTGAAGCGCTCCGGAGCTTAACTGCTTGAGACTTGTCACAGGAAAATATTTCTCCCCATGAAAAGAGGCTTCCTACAGCTGGGCTATATTATTGCCTTTTAATATTGCTGGCTCTGCCTACCCTGGGAAGGGTTTTCTGACAAACTCCTACTGGAGATACAGCTTTTGCCAGTATAACTTACACCAGTTTCCTGAAGAAAGTGGGGCTTTCATTGCCAGAGGTATCTCACTGACGGTTGTAATTTGTTCCCACACTCTTTGCTATGCTGGCAAAACTTGAAAGTGCGGTTCACTGTTTTTCTCTCAGTGCCTTTTCTCCTAAGTTAGCTTTTCTATCCCTGTGCTTACCCCAGCTGTTTCCCTGGGCACATCTGATCATCTATTGTCTTTAGAATAACTGTAAGTAATATGAGGGGTGGGAAGATAATGCTATTTGGAGGGTCAAATCAGACACTGGTTCCTGGTTACAGAGCTGTATCAAAATCTGGAGCCTGGTTACACTCTAGAAGGGAATGCAGTGATGGAGGGAGCCAGGGACGCAGCAATGGGGTTTGGGAGTTGATTTTAAGTAGGAAACTGGGTCAGTATGGCACAGAGGGGAGCAGGGGACAGCCTGGGTGGAGGAAACTTCCTGCAGAAGGCAAAGGCTACAGACAGTGAAGGCAGCTACCAGAGCCAGGAGCATTATCAAGACAAGACAGACCACGTTGACCATCATGTGTCAAGGTCATTTGCATTTTCAGTATCTCAGACTGATGTTGGAATCAGTTTTGTTCAGATCGGGAAAAATGACTGGTGTCATACACAAACTGTCTCTGTCTGAGGCACTGCACATCCTTAGACAAACACTGCACATTATGAATTGGGAAATGTGGCCTGTTCCAGTGCTCTGCCACTCTCAAAGTAAAGAAGTTCCTCCTCAAGTTTAGATGGAACTTCCTATGTTCAAGTTTGTGCCCATTACCCTTTGTCCTGTCACTGGGCACCACTGAAAAAAGGCTGGCCCCATCCTCCTGACACCCACCCTTTAAGTATTTATAAGCACTGATAAGATCCCCCCTCAGTCTTCTTTTTTCCACACTGAAAAAGACCCAAATCCCTCAGCCTTTCTTCATAAGAGAGGTGTTCCAGTCCCCTAATCACCTTCGTAGTCTTTTGCTGTACCCTCTCCAGCAGTTCCCTGTCCCTCTTGAACCAGGGAGCCCAGAACTGGACACAGTACTCCAGGTGCGGCCTCACCAGGGCAGAGTAGAGGGGGAGGATGACCTCCCTCGACCTGCTCGCCACACTCTTCTTCATGCACCCCAGGATGCCGTTGGCCTTCTTGGCCACAAGGGCACATTGCTGGCTCAAGGTCATCCTGTTGTCCACCAGGACTCCCAGGTCTCTTTCCACCGAGCTGCTCTCCAGCAGGTCAGCCCCCAACCTGTACTGGTGCATGGGGTTATTCCTCCCCAGGTGCAGCACCCTACACTTGCCCTTATTTAATTTCATAAGGTTCCTCTTTGCCCAACTCCCTAGCCTCTCCAGGTCACTCTGTATGGCGGCACAGCCTTCTGGTGTGTCAGCCACCCCCCCCCCCAGCTTTGTGTCATCATCGAACCTGCTGAGGGTGCACTCTATCCCCTTATCCAGGTCACTGATGACTATATTGAAGAGGACTGGACCCAGTACTGACCCCTGGGGAGCACCACTCGTCACTGGCCTCCAACTAGACTCTGTGCCCCTAATCACGACCCTCTGAGCTCTGCCTTTCAACCAGTTTTCAATCCACCCCACTGTCCATTCATCTAACCCACACTTCCTAAGCTGTCCTATGAGGATGCTGTGGGAACCTATATTACATCTCAATCCTTTTTTTCCAGCAACCATCCCATCTGATAGGGCCAAACCCCTCTTCTTTCACCTGCATATGCCTCTCCTCACTTCCTGTGGCCTGACTCATCCTCAGACAAGTCTCAGCAGAAGATTAAAATAGTTGTGTGATGAGGTGACATGCCAACCCCCCAGCCCTATCAGAAACATGGCAAGTGGCAGTCTTGTGTGGGAGGGAAAGGGGCAGCTTCCTCCATCCTGAAGGGAGACTTCCCATGCTGTGCAGCAGAACAGGTCGGGAGCAGTGGCTTGCCATGATGGGTCCCTGCATCACTGTTTCCCTGGCCCCTGCAAAACCTTGTATGACTCCTGGATGCACACTGTGCTGGAATGTCCTTGCAGGCTGGCAGCTGACCTGGCACAGAGCTGCCTCCAGGCTCCCAGCTTGGTACTGGAGGGATCAGAAGATGATTTTGGAAGAAGCAGATGAATTGGGGACTTCATGATCTTGTTGATGAGGAGGAAGTGATGTGCTTTTGGGTAACTCTTGGTGTGATGTGCTTATTTTCAGAAACTGCACAAAGTCCTGTTCCCTGAGTGATTGATCAAGACTGAGCTTCACAGTCATTTCAAGCAGGCATATATAGATACTGCTACTGAAAGCAGTGATCGCACACACAAAAGATCAACCAGACTGAGTCAGAACAAAGCCAAGTATCCTATTACTCTCTGCTTTGCCGGTCACCAGCAACAGCAGCTGCACACAAAATGTTTCAGTACCTGATGTACTGTTGTAGGCTGTCCTACAGTACAACTGCAAGAAGTCCAGGCATTCTTGGACTTCAGATAATGGGATAGATTATCTTTACACCCAGAAAGTTGGCAAGGCACCAGAGTCAGCACAGGGTGTGTTCCCAGAAAGACTGTGGAGTTCATACCTTGTGCCCTAAAAGTTTTATGAGGTTGCCCATAACACAGAAACATGATAGCAGAGGCTGTCGTCAGTCCTAGAAAAGTTCACGAGTTTTTCTTACTCAGGAGCACAAGGTCACTGCGAATGTGTTGGAGCCATAAGCAGAGAGCCAGATCTTGAATTTTCTGCCCCATAATAGAGAGTTCCTCTTTGAAAAACCCAAACAAAACCCCAATGTCACAGTGGCAATAAGCAGTTGCTGTAGTAAGCAGAAGGTGTCTCGCCTGCTGGCTGCCTGGTCCTGCTTGCCAGTGCTCACTCACTTGCTGGATGCAAGAGCACGTGAGGCCACACAGTGATCTGACTGAGGGAATTAGTCTGGATTAAAATTAACGAAGGAAAAAAAGTGTGTATGAGGGATCCATTCTCGTGAAGCCAAGGACAAAGATGACCTCAGAGTGAGAAGTGGTGGCAGGAGGTAGGGGAGGCTGGGACATCTTCGTCTTGCAGGGGGTGGCTTAGCCTGTGATCACCAAACCGTAGTGTCAGCTGCTGTCCCCTGCCAGGGCCAGGCTGCAAATCTTTCTCTCCCTAGCCTCACACAAGCCTACAGACCGAACCGGCTCGTGCAGCTCAATGAATGCAGAGAAGTGTCTCTACATGAACCATTTGCTGCTGGTCGCTTAACACTCAGAAGCGTGAACAACCCGCCTTCTGCCTCTGCCCCAGCTGTGCGCGGTACCTGTGGTCTGGAAACAGTCCATCTGGGCCGTGCCTTTCCCTCTGGGTAGCTGCTGGCAATGCAGAACCTACGGTTTCCCCGTCTGACTGGAAGAGTGGGTTACATTTAGTCTTTTTAAGACGTCTCTAGCTGAAGTCGTTGCATCAAGGACCAAACGGGGGTTGTGTGGCAGGTTGAAGCCATTGTGCCATTTTCCTCTGAGCTTGTGCTATTGCAAAACTCAGTTGGTTAAGAGAATTTGCCCCAAATGCTCAGTGCTGCTGCAGGGAAATAACACAACACAGGACAAAAATACTGGCTTGTATTTATCATTTTTCCACCAACGGTCCCTGATTTATTTGGCATTTCAGACATGCAGAGGACAGAAGCAAACTAGTGTGTATTGCAATGCCTGCATGGATGCCTTGTCATCAGCCTTCGCCATCCTGGTGGTACCTCTCCTAATGTGCAGTCCCAGACACAACCCCTTCATCTTGCCTGAGCCCAAGGATGTGAAAGCTTTTACTGTATTTCATGTGAGATGGTTAAGGATCAGTTTCTGAGAACAAAAGCAATGGGGCTTGTGTGAGCCTCGTCTTCTTACTGGCCAGGAGAAGATAATCAATAATTCAAACTTAAAGCAAACACAGTAAGACAGAGAACTTCACTTGTTCCTCCTTTGGACTTGTTAGAGCACTCTGGTCGGAGTCTTTGTCATTTGCTTTGCTGCTCCACGCTGTGCTGCCTGCTGGGGTTATGTCTTTACTAGGTATTCCTTGCAATGCAATAGTGCGTGGGGCATCACATAGTGATCAGGATGCTGTTAGTTAGGTGTGCTTTAAAAAAAACAATTTAATGTTTAGGATTTCTCTCTGGGTTGGGGAGACTCTGGAGCTACTCCTGGGAGCCAGAATTTTCCCTAGCGGTAGGCATTTCCAGGGTGAAAGCATTTTTCTTGAGGCCATAGCTGTCTCTATCTTTGGTCTCTTACTATGCTGAGCACATTACTGGCTCTTAAATAATACTAAAAATAAGTAATGATTATTATTAATTCCTAGGTTCATTGCTTCCCTGAACAAGGTAGATAACAGTGGTTATTGGTGAGTCTAAAGTCTTGCTGAGAGAATTCAGTATAGAATGAATTTTCTATGCAGGAAAAAAGGGATAATCAATGATGCACATCAATGGCTGGGGATGGGAGGGTCCCAGGTAAAAAATGATTGTGTGGTTCAAGAATCTTCAAACACTGTGAAAATTAGAGGTAAGGTGAACTAACACTTCCCTCTGCTCCCTCCACTTCCGAGAATAGTCAGAGGAAGAACTAAACATTGTAGCTCCTGTTGTCAAAATCACCCCTGGAGAAAAAAACCTCAAGACGTATGATGGGCGTAAGGACAATCAGGCAAATGCAGAGCGCAGAGGTGGTAAATCTTTAAATAAATAAATAAACAAACAAACATCCTTGTGAGAATGTCTGCCTGGAACAGGCACTTAAAGAAGTTTCCAAACCCCAGAAAGTCCATGTTTCTCCCACCTCACACATCTCGCTCTGCGCTTCATCGCTCACAGACAGCAACAGAACCCCCTCGCCTTTGATTTACAATTAAATTAAGAATTACTTTGGTAAAAAGTGGCGCTTTTCCCTGCCTGCTTTGTTTTGTGCCTCCAGGCTGTGCAGACCCCTATTGCTTGCTGTGCAAGAGACAGCGTCATACGGCTTGTGAGGAGCTGCAGGAACTGAAACCAGTTCTATGATTTATAGCACTAATAAGCCTCAACTGCCATTTCTTGTGGTTTCCTCCCAAGTTGTGTTTGATACTTTCTACTTGTACGGTGTTTGTTGTTGCTGCTGCTAGGGTTCAGTTGGCAGGTAACTGTTGCACTATTTCGCAAGGTCTACTCTTTTTTGGCTCTCCTGATTAGAATCATAGAATCATTTAGGTTGGAAAAGACCCTTGGGATCATCGAGTCCAACCATCAACTCCACTCTACAAAGTTCTCCCTTACACCATATCCCCCAACACCACATCTAAATGACTCAAACACATTCAGGAATGGTGACTCCATCACCTCCCTGGGCAGCCTATTCCAGTGTCTGACCACTCTTTCTGTTAAGAATTTTTTCCTAATGTCCAGCCTAAACCTGCCCTGCTGCAGCTTAAAGCCATTCGCTCTTGTTCTATCGCTAATTACCTGTGAGCAGAGACCAGCACCAACCTCTCTACAGTGTCCTTTCAAGTAGCTGTAGAGAGTGATGAGGTCTCCCCTCAGCCTCCTCTTCCTCAAACTAAACAGTCCCAGCTCCTTCAACCGCTCCTCATAAGATTTATTCTGCAGGCCCTTCACCAGCTTCGTTGCCCTCCTCTGCACTCGCTCCAGCACCTCGATATCTCTCTCGTATTGAGGTGCCCAGAACTGGACACAATACTCAAGGTGTGGCCTCACCAGTGCTGAGTACAGGGGGACAATCACCTCCCTCCTTCTGCTGTTCACACTATTTCTAACACAAGCCAGGATGGCATTGGCTTTCTTGGCCACCTGGGCACACTGCTGGCTCATGTTCAGCCGCTTGTCGATTAGAACCCCCAGGTCCTTTTCTGCCAGGCAGCTCTCCAGCCACACTTCCCCAGGCCTGTAGCGCTGCATGGGGTTGTTGTGGCCCAAGTGCAGGACCCGGCACTTGGCCTTGTTGAAGCTCATACCGTTAGCATTGGCCCATCGGTCCAATCTATCCAAGTCTCTCTGTAGAGCCTCCCTATCCTCATGTAGATCAACACTCCCGCTTAGCTTCGTGTCATCTGCAAACTTGCTGATGATACACTCTATGTCCTTATCAAGGTCATCAATAAAGATGTTAAACAGAAATGGTCCCAACACTGAGCCCTGAGGAACACCACTTGTGACTGGCCCCCAGCTGGATTTAACTCCATTGACCACCACTCTTTGGGACTGCCCATCCAGCCAATGCTTGATCCAGCAGATCGTATGCTCATCCAGGCCATGAGCCGCCAGTTTTTCCATGAGAATTCTATGGGGGACAGTGATTGTGTTATTATTATTAATAGACATTTATGTTTGTGGAGTGCCAAAAGGGGTCAGCGAGGCACTGTCCCCCTGCTTCCCCCTGTCATGCTTGGTGCTGTCAGAGGGATGAAAGACACACCCTGCCACAAGGAGTTTACAATCGCATGATGACAACCCCCCTTTCCACATCACCTCCATGGCAGGAAGGCTGCGGCCAGCCAGCTCGTGGTGAGGCTGGTCAGTCTTGCTCCAAGGGGTCTAGCTCATATAGCCCTGCCAAGTCACACCAGGATGATTTCTAAGAGTACACTCCTTGACTTGTTGCTGGAGGGTATCACCTCTGCAGGTGAGCAGCCGCGAGGGAGATGTGGCTGGTGCTTTCTCTCCGGCACGGGTTAGCACCTTGGCTGTGAGCTGCTGCAGCAAAGACAAAGCACATCCTCCTTTTCTGCCATCGGCATGACAGACTCAGTAACCATCAGAGGAGAGGTCCTGTGGACAGTGTGCAGCTGCCTGCTTTAATACAAGCTCTTGAACTGTCCCAGCATGAACTTGCAGGGTTGGCACTTGGATGCCTCACCCTGACCTGAGCAGGTCTCAGTGGTGGGGCTAGGTCCCAGGCTTTTGGTGTCAGGACACAGTTGGCATCAAGAGACTGCGATGCAAGAGAAACAGGATCCCAGTGCTGTAGGGGAGAAAAAGCGGTGCTGGGAGGATTGGAAGTGGAGAGGCTTCTTGGGGAACAGCAAGAGTGAAGGTACTTTGCCTTCACTGTAGTCTGCTGGTTGCAGCAGAGTTGGGTGAGAGAGAATCTCTCTGTACGTTCTGATTTATATGTTTCTCTTCTGCTCACTTTTGGACTGCTCTCTGCCTGCATTCATATATTTGGCTCTAGGAAAGTCTGTAAAAACAACTAAACATTATCACCCAAGGATACTGGAGAGTCTGCTGACACTCACAGCTCTGCTTTGATAATTTGCCTGGTAGAACATGTGTGGAGGATTACAGACTACACCACAAAGATGCTGTGCCATTTTTCCTTGCTCCTGAGCAGTAGTAGCAGTCCATGTCTGGCTGCAGCTGTAGAGACCATGGCACAGCTGCATCTGGGTTTCCCCTGCTTCATCCCAGGCTGCACACAGCATGAGAGGGCACTGGTGGAGGTGGAATTACTGCCTAACCAAGAGGCCACACTGGCTGAAAATTTCAGTGCTGTGGAAGAAATAATAGCTGCCCGTTCTGCTCTGCCTGGATCCACGTGTCTGTGAGAGCTGGGCAAGACAACAGGAGGGTTGAGGAGGAAGGTGATGCTCACAGAGATGAGTGCAAAACTCCCTGCTATTTCCCACCTGCAAAGATCTTCAAAGCTGCTGAGGTCACCACGTTGTCCTTGACAATTGGCCTGTCATCTGCACCAGGGCCACAAAGCCTTTCTTTGTCAGACTCTCCCATCACATTTCAGCTGCCAACTATGCGGCAAACAGAGGGCTATTACATGTTTGCCTGAAGGGCAGAGGAGGGCCCTCAGTGTCGTCTTTATCAGGGCGATGGTGTTGCCATCAAAGCTAGGCAACCCAAATGGCAGAGCACCTGAGACTTGGCAGCACCTTGTGCCCAGGAGAAGATAAAACCTCAGAGGAAAAAAAATATTAAAGGCCTTGTAATATGAAAGTCACAACAGAACTTTCATAACACACCTTTCCATACCTGAGCGAACTACATATCTCTGTTTTCTGGACCTTGTTGTGTTTCAGGATGTGCCTGGATTTGAAAGGCTGGTGGGAGCCCAGCTTCGTCCTTTTTCTGTGGTCTGGCTTCTCAAGGCAGTATGGTAACTTCTCTTGGAGCCTTCCTAGGAAGAGGCACAGAGGCCTTGGCCAGTGGCAAGCCCCAGATCCTCTGCCATAGAGCACCACTGCCACTCCAGAGCTACATCTAGGGATAGTTAAGGCTGTGGCCATAGCATCTCATTGAGCCTTGGCTGAAAAGGGAGCTGAGTCAAATCAAGAGCTCTAGGATCAAGCACTTCCAATATCAAGGGAGTTAGATCCATCTGCTGTTTTTTGGAAAGTAGTAAATAATTGCTTCTTCCCCTTCTGCACACATACACACACAAACACCCACAGACTTCACAGTCTGAAGATCTGCTGTCTTTCCTGCTAGAAGGGCAATTTCTACTCTCATTTTCTATGCTCATTTGCCAGTAAAACCAGCTCTTCTCTCAGATGAGATTTTGAAATAATTCTTGCAGGCAGCTAAGAAGGCTTGCATTTATAATACTTGACATGAATCTTCATGACACTTTACTGGGGTTCATTACTCTTCCATACTATCCCAGTGAAGATGAAGTGGGGCATCCGAGGCCATTCAGTAGGTCAGCAACAGGATCACTGTTCATGGCCCTCTAACTTCTCTTCCAGACCATGCAGGAGGCTCTAACCTGGGTTGACATTGTGAGAAGCTTCACTGCACTGTTTCCATCATCCAATTGCTCGTGGCACAACAAGGCTTTTGAGTCAATCTGCTAGTTATTTATACTTGGGAAAGGTGGAGGATGATTTTCCAGGCATCAGTAGGTAGAGTGGATCAGACAAAACTGCAAGTCACTTTAAACCAAGGAAAATGTTCTGTTGTAAAGTTTTTACAGTTCTGATTCATTTTGTTTGGACTTCTTAAAATTAAGAAATGTTCCTCTTTTTTTTTCTTTTTCTTTCTTTCTTTTTTTTTCTTTCTTTTCTTCTTCTTTATCTCTCCTCCTGTTAAACTTTCCCCACTTTGTAACTGAGGAAGTAAAACAGGGGAGGAGAAGAAAAGGGTCAGAATATATTGGAAAATTCAAGTGGCACATGAAAATAAAAGGCGGGTGAGATTCAGCTGCCTTACCGTGGGCAACAAGAGATATATGAGATACTTCAGGATTCCCTTCAGCTGCAACTTTGCAGAGGCATGGTCTCTGTTAGGTTCTCTGTGACGTCCGCTGCTGTGTGCAGATACCTCGGATGATCTAGCACATCCAAAGGGCAACAGACACCCTTGCTTGAGCAGCAAAATCATCTTGGCTTCTTCTACCTTTGTTGAATAAAACAGAGATTTTCTGACAGATGCATGGAATTTTCAGGATTCAAAAAAACACCCACATATTTTGAGGGACTGAAAAAGAACATTCTCCCTCATACAAGTTATGAAATTCTCCTTGGAATCAGTGTCAAGGCAATAACGCATGTCATAACAGCCCAGCTGTATTTGTTGCCATCTCTATATATGTGCCATTAGCTGGCAGCATGCACAGAACAGAGGTTTCCATAAGCTGTTTTTTTTTTTTATAAAATTACCTCCTAGCGTCTTGAACTCATTTGTGCCTTTAGCTTGTAAGGTGTTCAATACAGGAACCTGGCTTTTCTCTGGCGTGCTCAGTCTTTTGCATATATACATGCTTCAAGGTATTGCATATATATAATTATTCTAACTATCATTTTAAAGTGTATTTGTGTTAAAAATGTGCTTGGTGGTGCTCATGACAGGATATTCACTATTTGCCTGAAAATCTCATAACTTAAATAAGCATTTACCATCAACCTAATCTAATCTAATCATAATCAATACCAATACTGTGGGATCATGTAAAACATGACCCACATGGCAAGTTCTGCCACTTGTTAATTACGTCCTTGGAGGCAGCAGTCAATAACTCCCAAGGGTTAGATGGTTCCTACTTAGTCAGGTGTTTTCACGGAGCACCGCTGACATTCAATAAGGACTTCTGCAACCACAGAAAACTTTATACTATGACGTACAAATTAAAAGGCTCAGGAAAGACAGCAAGTATTAAGAGAATTGCTCAAAAAAAAAAAAAAAAAAGAAGCTGGCCATAGATCCCTGCAGGGAACTGACAAGACAATTTTTCTTTTTTGGAAAAAACATTTAAAAGAGGTTTGTGTCTCATCCAAAACCAACACAGCAGCCTGAAGTAGTACATAAGTCACCGCAAGTACTTCTTTCAAAAAAACTGTCCAAACCTTTGGCTTGAGTACTTCAGCATAGCTCCATAGAAGCTATTCCAGCATCTGGCAGACGAGAATCTGCCCAAATTAGTATGTCCACTGGTACTCAAAGCAGATAATCTTGTTCTTTTCTCTACATTTAATACAAAAACATTTGTGGTGAGAGTAATTTATGAAATAGAAAAACTTTGAAGAAGAAAGGCTAGAAGCAAACATAAGCTCACTGCCTTTTCTTCTCCTGGAGAGAAACTTGTTTTTAATTTTGCCTTAAGATGTTGATTTAAGTGAGCGAGTCTTATGAAAAAACACATGCGGTTGGGCTTTTGTGCCACAGTTTGACCACCTATGTTAGTTAGTTTAGAAGAACACGAGGGGAAAGTTGGATGGCTTGCCTATACTGTATATCTATCCCAACATTCAGTTATTGGTGCTGTTGTTCTCTGCTAATTTCATTGATTTAGCTGCTTATAGTAACAAATTGAATTGTTCATCTATGTGACATGAAGGAAAGGGCCCTGGAAACAGAAACCAGGACTGTTCTGCTGGTGGGAAAGCAAAGGAGGATGCATAGGAGAGGCAAAGAGAAGGGGAGCATTGGAGCCTTGGGCTGTGATCCATAAAGACCTGCTCTGAAGGCAGCATGGAATCCCCAGGGCACCCAAGCAGGGGCCACCTGCCCACACGCTGCTGGGAGGGGCAGGTCCCGGCTCTACGCTTCACGTGAGATCAATGTAAACTCCCACCAACCTCTGTCTACAGGCAAAACTGATGCAACACATCAGCCATGTGGGTACTCCTATGCTAATTGCCTTGCTTGCATCTCATTCAGACTCAGCCTACATTCAGATGATGCTGTGTGCCATGATACGGTAACTTAAGCAATGCGTGCCACTGTGGCTGGAGGTGGCTGTCTCACAGGAAAGATGTGAGAACTGTAAGGGCATGTACTTCTGGTCTATTGCAAATGTGAAATGAAATGGGGGTTAGTTTCTTCCTTGTCTGAAACTCATCTTACTTTACAGTACAACAGATTGAGAGTTTGCACATGGCCAGCGACTCTGTCTCAGGGAAAAGATATTTCTCTACTAGGTGTGGTAGCATTTTTAGCCACTCTAGCGTGGTTATAAGGATACGTCTGGTCATGCCCTCGTATGTTTTTCTTTGCCTCATCTGGTTAGACGGTGCCCCTTTCAGAACAGAGACAAGCAATGTGACATTTCAGGTACTACTGCAATCTTAATTGCGAGTCATCCTAGTAGCTGAG
This sequence comes from Larus michahellis, assembly GCF_964199755.1. Classification (NCBI taxonomy): domain Eukaryota; kingdom Metazoa; phylum Chordata; class Aves; order Charadriiformes; family Laridae; genus Larus; species Larus michahellis. Next base: position 129,024,212 of record NC_133896.1, read on the forward strand.
GTGACTAATGTAATAAATACTCACACGTGCATTGATACAGACAGCACACATTGCAAAAATGACTTTGCCAGTCATTTCTCTTAACTAACTAGAAAATACTATGGTATGTATTCTGCCACTGAAGTCTTTGCGGTGCCCCTGAATGGCATAAAGCTGGGCCCCACTCTTAAAAATAGTAGCAAGGTATGAATAAGTGCAGTTTGGTTCACAGGAAAGAGCAAAATATCACCTCTGTAGGAACAGAGGAGCTGGGTTAGGTTTTGTTTCTCTCGCTGACAAACTGCAAAGAAATAGCTTTGTTTCATAATGAAAACTGCATTTAATTCAAAATGAAACATTCAAGCACCCAAAGGAGAAGTGAGAGGACTGAGTTAGATTCAAAGGGGGAGTGCGGAGGTGAGAGGGCCGTCCCTCTCTAGTCTAGTGGCCTGGCCGTTAGGGCACAGCCATGTTCATTTCAGAGGAAGAAGTAGGCTCAGCGAGTCGAAGATGCTAACGTGACCCCAACACTGTGCAACATTAAACACTTAAAAAGGTTTGGGGGTTTTGAATTCAGAGACCTCAGCCTACTTGGTTACCATGGCACACAATCACCGGTAGAAGTCTTTTAACCTTTAATTAAAGATAGACAAAAAGGAGGAAAACCAGTTTAAGCACTTGAAAAATAAAGTATTAAGTAAGACTTTCCTTTTTAAAAGCGTCCATTATTCCTCTTCCCTTAGTTGTTGACAGTTTTTATAGCAATGCTTCCTTTATTTAAGTTCATAGCAGCAGTAGCTGTTCTTGGGGAAAAAGAAACACTCATCGAGATAGACGGGATCTGTTGTTACTACTCATTTTTGGACTCTGCTCTGCTCACTTGAAGACACACGTGTGAGCAAGGGGAGAGAAAAGGACAGCAAAGACAAAAAATATGACTTCCTTTTCTGGTGTTGACTTTTACTTGCAGCCTCACTGATAGAAAAAGACAGGCACAATACATGGCCTTAGCCCGCTTGAGATCTAGGAAATTTGTACCAGTGTCTGCTTCTTTCAGACATTGCTTTCAGGTGTCTCTCTGATTGCAGTTCACAGCTGTGTGGCACAACCTGTACCCCTCCTGTCTAAGCCAGTTTGATTAAAGGGAAGGAGAGAGTACAAGGAGAGAAGCATGTGAGGAAACGACAAAGCAACTAAGAGAGAGGCGGCATCAGGACCCCAGATCTCATCTTTCAAGTGGGTTTCCAGGACTGAGTTGAAGTTGGTGGAGCTAGCAATGACATCTGTATGTCTCCTGGCCAGAAACTGGCCGGAAGGTCTGATCAGCTCAGGTAACTAAGTGCCGACAGCGGCACAGTGGTAACTTTGGTCTCAAAGTTAGCAATGACAACTGTCAGGATGTCTGCTTTCTGTCCACCTATTCTGAGCATCAAAATGGATGTCCCCAGAGGATGATAAGCATGCCAGCAGCCACCAGTTAGGTTTAGCTCCTGGCACACCAGTTTTGGTCCATTGATTTTGGCATTCATCTTGTATATCAGCACTACCTTTGGGTGATATCAGAAAGACTTTCTGTTTGAACTAATCTGGTCTTCCTATCTTTAACTTGTGCTGATTGTATAAGTAATTTTCTTTAGCAGACTGAGCTGTATTTTTTTACCTTGTGAGCTCTAGTATATGGGTCTGCCTGATGCAGTGCTTGTGCAGGATGTGCAATGGCCGCTTCTGCTGCTGTGTCTGCCCTTCTGATTTCCCAGGAGAGTGTTACAGCCGTGAGAGCAGGGGGATCCTGGTGAAGGCACTCTGTTGACAGCACTTTCATGTTCCTTAATAGTCCAATGCTCATTAGCACAGATTGGGGAAGCCAGGTGAACCATTTCCATGTGAGGGTCTCAGGTGAGGGTCTCAGGTGAGGGTCTAGAAAGACCCTTCTGCACAGACCAGGACATGTCAATGGCGGGGACTAAGAACAATCCACCTTAGTATGCAGCACAGAACAACCTTATGGTATTCTCCTGGGAGATAAGTGATGCTGGTTCAAGTTCCCCCAGGCAGAGGAGGAAATTAAACCCAGGACTCCCACATCCTTTATGAGTGAATAAAAAGTGGCTGTCTTCCTCTCAGCTTTGTGAATATAATCCTGACATTTTTTTCCAGGAAAGCAATTTGGTAAGTCCACACTGAATTCGACAATCGTTTCAGGACAATGGAAAAAGCATTTTTCAATGAGAAGAACACTGACTAAAAAAAAATTTCACCTGAACATAGTGACAATAAAACAACCAGACGGACCCCATCTCTCTGCCACTTTATATCCAATAGCTGTGGGACAGGGAGGCTCTAATGCTCGCAGGCAATGGAGGAACTTATCTGGCAATGTGAAATCTTGGTAGGAAAAAACATTCTGAGGGAGTTATGAAATCCCCTGGGAACGGTAGATGAAACCTGAACGCTAGTGGGAGAGCTTTGGGTCCTGACACAACTGCAGTGGTGTACAGGAAAAGCTGTGAGGAACAGACCCACTCTATTTGCTGAGATGTGACCAATGTTTTGATTATAATTAGGTATTAAAGGCACTAAAAGGTTCAAACTCCATGTTTGTAGGAGTTTGAAGAGTGGGCTGTATAAGGCCTTGCTGGTAACTGTAAGACTGAAAAAGGAAGCAGAGGAAAAAGGGTTCTTTACTTCTCTGACCTTTTTTACTGAACTCAGAACTGTGTCTACTGGTGGCCTCATCCAACATGGCCAATAAGAACAGATAGAAGTAAAAATTTGAGCAGTGAGACACTCTGCTACTGCAGAAAACCTACCTGGAGAAACAAAAACAAATGTCAAACAACTGTGGGTTGTTTCCCTGGCAGCCTGTCTTTCCAGTCTTCTCTCGAGAGAAGAGTAGATCACTGTGTATGTTTACGTGTGTGTGTGTGCGTGTGTGTGCATACACGCGGGGCTGAGGATGGGCCTGGGAATAAGTAAACAAGGAAACTTTCAAGGAGCAGACAGCATCCTCAGCCTTGTCGTGAGCAAGTATGCCTGTGATGGCAGGCGGTGTCAGCTGGCGGCTGTTACTCCATCCTGCACTTCCCTTCTTGTTCTGAAGGAATGTGATTGTAGACACTCTCCTCCTTCCTGCTCAGATCTCAGGGCTGGGGAGGACAGACTGGTAACCTCAGCCAGAGGGAAAGCTGAGGCTGTGAGTTTGTGTTTGTTGTCTGCTTTACAGAGGTGGGATGAAGCAGTGGAGGTGTTACTCAAATCCTACAGCATGAGGTCATGCAACTGGCCAGTTTTCTGTAGGGTTAGATGGGGATAGAGGCGCTATGCGTCCTCTTCAGGCACTTCGAAAGGCTGTGGGGTACAGCTAGACCATGAATCCATCCTCAGTAGAGGTAGTGTTTTATTAGCAGTGGCCTTACAGAGATGTGAGTCTGTTTGATTGCCCCCCGTCTGGACAGGGCCTGAGTATTCCTTCCAGGGTAACATGACCGAATCAGTATATGGGCTGTCTGGAGACTTACAGAGCCATGGTTGTTGTCAAATACATCATCAGTGCCACTGAGGTGTGATGTGCAGAAGAGAAGAGCACAGGTGCCAGCCTGTGGAGATGGGACAGCATGGGAGACCATGAGGAGAATAAGCATCGATGATTGTCTGGAAATAGGTTATGTCTCAGTAAAAAATGTTTGGTTTTCAGCTAGATGAGTTCCCTGTTCCATCGCCCTGCTAGGCCACCCAGATGCTACCACCGGCATGAAGGAGCAAATTAAATGTGTGGTTGGAAGTGGAGGGGAGGATGGGACAGTTTCTGTTGGTCTTAACCTACATAACAAACCCATCTAGTGTAACCACGTGAACATAAGGTCCTCTGATCCATTATCTAGGACTTCTTCTAAATGCCACGTGGCTTCATAGCTCCTTTATTTTAGGGAAGGAAGGGACTTCATCAGGTGAGATGCAGAGAGAATTAGGCTGCAGATGACCAGGGCACTGTGCAGGAGCACATACCTGCCTGTGGGACTACAAGGTGGTCCTTAGCAAAAGGTAATGGATCTAAAGGCTAGCACAGAAGCTGCATGTTTGTTCTGACAGGCACTTCCCTCACCCCGCCTCCAGCCAACATGAGCTCATACATACACCTGTATGCACACGCGTGCTCAGGTACAATCAGGTGTAATAAGGAGTGAAAAGGGGCAGAAAAGAGAGCCTTGTCTGGCCCCAGTGGCCATAAAAGAGAATTGCTACCATACTGGCTAACACGGGCTGCAGCGGCCAGCCTTTCTTTATTGTCCCTGCTCTTCGCGCTATGCACTGAGTGCACTAAACATTCTGGGTAGAGAAGGAGCAGAGATTTGCTGAAATTGCCTGCTTGATCAACCTGGCATCAAATCTGTGCAGGTACAGCGGTAATAATACCTGGTGTGCTCAGAGCCCCTTACCTTCCCTGTGGACGGTGCTGTCACTGACTGCTTTTTCCGATGCCAGGCTGGGACACAGGGCAGGAAACAAAGACTTCTGTGATCAGACTGTACCTTAAACCCCTTTGAGTCCAAATGAAGGTCAGTAAGGACAGCAAGAGTGCTTGCTGATGCCTTCGGATGGCAAACTACAGCTCTACGAGAGGCAATACACAGAGATACGGCAAAGTCTTACAGCCTACAAACTCAGCCCTGGAGCCTGTAGCATAATCCCTTTGATCAGCAAGACTGGGGTTACTGTAAGGTCAGGGTTGACATAAAACCAACCAATCAAGCAAGACCACCTACATATTTAAATTAACCTTTTTTCTTTGGGGCAACACAATTTTCTTTAAGGATTTTTTTTTTTATTTTCTGCATGAATCTGTGTGTGGCTCGGTTCGCTTCTGCACATCGTTGCTGTGATAGATGCAGGCATTGTTATTCAGGTACTTTGGCCTGTGATACTGTAGATGAGCAATGAGCAAGGTTGCCAGAGGTTTTGTTTTAAAAAACAACTTTTGACCTAAAGGAAGTTTCCAATAATCATTATGTATTTTCATTAAAAAAAATTTAAAAAATCAAAGAAAACAACCCCCAAACGTCTTTAAATCTTACATGTAATTTAAAAAATGCACAAATATTCTTTCATTTCTTTTTGCAGAGGGGGAACAGAATCAATTTGCCATGGCTATGCCTCCTGCCAATTGTTTAGAATTTCCAGGATTTAATCTTTCATCCATGTGTGTATCCACTATTTACCTTTGAATGAGATAATGCATAATGCATTGAGCTTTATGGAAATGAACCAAGAAAACCTACTTTTTTTGAAAAGGCGAAAGTTGTATTCTCCCTTTATGGCCTAGAAAAATTAGTGCCAATGTTACAACAGTGAAGGCATAGGGATGTACAGGTTAACTTAGTAAGAGCTCAGAGGATGTCACACATGAGCGGAAGCATGTAGAGAGCAGTGGTCCTGCATCCTTCCTCTACTTGAGGCTTAGTACCGGTGAAGTAGCATCACTAATGTTAACATAAGCAGATGGGGGATTTTCACTGTCTTCTACCCCCCAGATGGGACCAGGTCTTTGCTAGTGCTTAAGAATCCCAGGGAGGTTTAGACATTGTGCAGTAAAATGGTCAAAATGTAGAAGAAAGGTGTGGAAGGCTGTAAATACACCTGCTACCAGCAATAGGACAGAGGACCTTGCGGGTAACAGAAGATCATAAAATGGAGGGACGTTTTGAGCAATAAGCACCTACGGATCACTCCACAGGTGTCCTCTGGACACGATTATTCTTGGTTTGAATGCTGCTTTCTGCTGTACTTACAGCCAAGAATTAAGTAACCAAAATGGATTCTGGCTTTTTTTTTTTTTTTCCTTTGCAAAGAAGAGGTAGCAGTAGCTTTGATGTAAATTGGGCACGATGCTATCTCATGCTCTAAGTGTCGGGTCTGTCTGCAACCGTCAGAAGAGAGAAAGCAACACTTTGACATGCCCCTCCTCTCTCTCTGCTTCACACGCACATACGTACATCTATGGAGCCTCAAAGAGCCAGAATCAGCAGAGGTCTTTTAAGAGGTTTCCTGTCTAAGGAGCAGTAGGTGTGTGCAGTAAATGGCCTGCTATGGGGAATTTTGCCTCAGCTTTCTTCTCATGCTAAGATTTGGTGCTTTTTTTCCGTAGTTGAATGTTTTTTCCTAAAAACTTTTACGGGCTAGAGCAGGGATTAGACTCTGCCTGAAGCACATGTGCAGGGGAATTGCTCACTTCTGGCCTACTTATTGGTATCTGGCTAACTGTGACAGAATCATAAAGGAAAAGCAAAGAGGTCATGGGCATGGAATTCAGTGCACAGACTGGATCAAACTCCAACATGCTGCACTACACCAGGAGACAGAAAAATTGGCCATGGCGTCCTAAACTAGCTCGCATTCTCTTACTCAGTGCTCATCTCACTGTCCTTCCTTTACAGAGAGGCCGGAGGTAGCTAGAGGTAGTACCAGGAAATGTAGTATTTAGCTTTTAACAACATCATTCCCTTGTGGCCCAAGGCGAAGAAGGAAGTTGTGATGTGAGGAGCACCACAAACACATAAGGAGGGCTCCCTTGAAGTTGTCCCTGTGGGATCAAGACCATGTTGTGCTACATTTTGCTAGAAATGCTATTCCTTTCTTTTTGGAAATTGTAAGTCTGTGTGTCTTTCTCCTCCCTCTCTCCTAGGGAGAACTGTTACAGTCTCTGAGGGAGCAGAGCTGGAGGACCAGTGTAAGAGTGAAGATTCAGGACAACAGACTGAGTTAATTGCATTTTGCCATGGGGCTAAAGGTCCTGACGGAGGTGTATTTTGCATTGAGAAATCATTCATCAACATGTGAATGTGCTGTTTGATGCCACCTCATCATTCCAAATCAAGACGTTGTCTTTCAAAACAGCTTTTATGTAGACAAAGGCTAGAGGAGATGTGAATTTCATCCAAGACAAGAAAGTAACTCTGACCTTCCCGTCATTGCAGAATTGTAACAGGTGGCTCATAAATGGCCTTTTTTCATCCATCTAACTGGGGAAGAGATGGGAACTCTGAGCCAGAGCTGTGTTGCACACAGAGGAACTCCTGCGTCTGCATGCAGCCCTCTTGATTCCACAGGGGATCTACTCAGGCCCCACAAGCTTGTTTGACTTGGGCTTGAGAAAGCTGACCATGGTAACATCACATAAAGGGCTGTAATTTCTACAGGGAGAGCAATGAAGCTGGGGACTGCTAAAGGAAAACACGGACCTTTGGTTCCGGCAGGAGATGAGAGTAACTTGCTAGCAAGGTCTCCCTCCAGCAGGCAATTTAAAAAATGACCTTGGAGAAGAATACAACAAATTAATCTGTTTCTGATAAGAGGTTTTGGAGAGTCTCTTGCAATTTTATGCATGTTGGCTAGACAGCCTTGCCCCAGCAAGTACCCTTGCCTGTGCCAGGGACACAGATAGCTGCTGACTCTTCCATCGAACTTGAGAGGGGCTTTTAAAAAAGGCTGTTATTATGAAAAGATAGATCAAATTGTGAGGGAATCTGGCAAGGCATCCCTATCATGCTTGTCACTGGCAGTTGTAGGCAGAATGAAAGGAGAAGGACTGGTAGACATGTGTCTTCACTGAGAGGAAGTTTGTGATGAGTGTAAGAAAATTTTGGGAGAGGCCTTCAGCATGCTGGGGAGGGGGTTAGCATCTGGAATACTTTCATGCCCAACACAGGTCTAGAGAAAGGAGGTGGAGTGAGTCTTCAAAGGACAAAGGTCAGCCACTTACAAACTGTCAAGGTGGCTTAATCACCTTGTCAAGGTGACCAAATAACTTGGTCTAGGCCTTACTCTGCCAGGCTCCCTCCTAAACATCATGTTTAAGAGCAGTCTGCTTAATACCAGGTATTTTCCCTTCTTTGCATAAAAATAAATTAGTCATCACTCTACGAGAGGGCTTGGGAGTATTTGCTTCTGAAGAAGAACAAAAATTCCCACAAGTAACTTTCCCAAACAGAGGAGAAGCTGGTTTGCAATGGTGTTCAGAGCTCAGATCCCCATGAACCAAGGAGATGCAGTCTTAGCTAGAGGAGGCTGCTTGAAGGCAGCCTGAGGAATGAGCACCGTCCCTTTCACTACTTATTATTATCCTCTTTTTCCCTTCCTGTATGCCTTTGGCTACCTTCTCGTAGCCAAGCACGTACCCTGCAAATGGACAGCAGTCTCTCAGTGCAGCTTTCCCATGCAGTAATCACTCGCTCACTCTTTTCTTGCTGGCAGGGAGTGGGAGGCGGGCAGGAACCCTGGGGTCTGAGCCTGGAATAAGTAGGAAATAAGACCGTTCCTGTAGTCCTGAAAAGAGAAGATGTCAGGGTGGAACCCCTACAACCCTTTGACGCCGTGCACTAGTCAATGACTGCAGAATCTGGTCTCAATCAAGAGTGATTAATGAACTACCCATGTTTGTCCCTAGCAGATGCTCGTAGTAAGTGTGTTGGCTAAGGTTTGGAGTGAAATAAAATACACCATTTAACGGACAGACACACTTGCAATGAAGATGAGTCACACCGCATAACTTTTTTTGGAGGGGGGAGGGGAAAGGATTTATCCCTCACTGAGTGAAGAAGTTGCTGATTTAGTCAAGTCGAGAACAGGATGCGACACAATGGTGTAGTGCATTGACATTTGCATCTCCGAGTGAGAGTGCTTGTTTTCACTGGAAGAGCAGCAAGACTGCCTTTTGAAACATTTAAAGGTAATTAAGCTTTTGGAGGAAAAGAAGTGAACATATTCTGATGGGAAGCTTTGAATCTCTCTGGACCTACCAGAATGGCTACGGAAAGCCTTCAGCATTTCTATGCGTGCATCTTCTAAAACTGTGTGGTCTGTTTGGGGAGTTGTAAATAAATACATTTGCATTTTACTTTCACCTGATCTACGAGTGATTTCAAGGTAACAGGCTAACAGCAAAACATCGCTGATCTAAAATTAAAAGAATGTGTCCTTCTAAAGCAGGGCAGCTCAGATTGAGAGCAAGTATCAGACGGGTAGGAGAGGATGATGTCTTTTCCACTGACTAGCGTGGACTTGGAGACCTCTCTGGTGTACAGTAAAGGAATAAAAAGCATGCCTGAATGCTTAAGTCCTGAATGAATTTTGCATAAAGAAAAAAAAAAAGCCAACTTTTGCCCCTGTAAGTACACCCCTTCTCTCCCCGCTCTGAAGGCCCTTGGGACTCCAGTACTAATTACTGGTGGCAAAGGAGAGAGAGAAGCCTGTCAGGGTTGTGTGGAACAACCCCTGGGCACATCCAGTCTCCAGACACAAGTTCAACCTATGTCTGTTCCTGGATTTAAAAGCAATATAGAAAAGTGCCACGCAGACACAGTCTAAATGCGCTAAAAGCTAATTGGGACATGAAGGAGGACGTAATTCCTTAGTAATGTGAAGGCAAACATGTACCCTTCCTCCAAGAAAAATAAAACAAATGTTATCTCCTTCCATAAGGGGTGGAATCAAAAGCAATCAAAAAGTTACCCATACAGCACATGACAGCAACACAGTTGGATCCCGGCTCAGGCTTTTAGCTCTCCATGCTGCCACGTGGAGAGAGCAGTGCTCAGCCTGGTGACTCCAGGCCCTCATCCACAGTAAGTTAGATTATTGCCATGGAGTCCTCATGAATTTTGCACGGCGGCAAACTCTGAACCTTACACTACATGTGTGCATTTGTATAGGAGACAGAAAGTAAAATTAAACAGGGTATGTAATTAGGTATTTCATGCCACATCATATTCTACTAGGGTTTAAAAAGCATATCCAGCATTTGCTAATGACCCAAACTAAGGTCCATATGCTTCCACCTGTCTGTCTCTCAATTTCCATATGATACAGAAACCTACGGACGTACATTATGCATTCAAGGTTGGGCAGGATTTGTGCCCCTGCCTGGACATCTTTCTTGTTATGCCCCTCTTCTGGAGAGTTACTCCTGGAAACCAGTGGCACAGCTCTTAAAAACAGTGATAGTGAGGCATCTGTGGGCAGATATGCAAAAATGGCTCACACAAGGGTGGCCAGTTAATCACTTCATTGCTAATGTAGGTAGGCAAAAACTTATTTGGACCATGGCTACTCCACAGAATTTTACAAAATTTGGTTTTATTCTATTCCCTGCCTACCAAATAGCATTCATCTTAGCAAAATCAGGACCTAAGGTGGAGAAGCAGCAGGTACAGGGGCTGTTCTAAATGCCAGGACCCCCTGCCCCGCCTGTGTCCTCATCTGGTTGGCAAGGACCTTAAAACAATGTCAAGTACTCAGAGCCATGGGTGACCGAAGTCACCCAGCCTCATCTGGCCTTGGATAATAAATGGTCCTGGGTGCAGCCAGTCCCTACCGAGAGAGCGGCTGAGGATCTTGGGTGTTGCAGCAGGGCTCACAGCATCGCTGGGGCTGTGACTTGACAGCCGTGGTCAGGAACATCATCTACAAAATGTCTTGAGCACAGACAGAGCCTTTGGAGAAAACGTGACTGGGACTGTGTTCCACCAGCTGCCCAGAACGGAACGGGATATGATTTTATCACAAAGCCTTTGCTAGACAAATTGGTTTTCCGTTTTCCGCACCCGTTGCAAGGACCAGCCTCTTCTTGCAGACAGGCCCCTGGTGTGGCTGAGCAACCTGCTTTCAGGTCTCAAGTTTTCCAGGGCTGGATTTCTACCCAAAGCTGGAGGTGCAAATCTCAGGCTTGGCTCGAGCTGGTAAGGGGAAAATGTCTTATCGTCTCTCTAATGAGCTGGAGCTAAACACAATCTCTTCGACAAAGGTGATAACGCAAACGGGGTTTAGCTTCTCTTTAATATGGTTTGTAAAGCTGCCTTATGCAAACCAGTTTTAAAGAATAGTTGAGTCTTGCCTCTGGTAGCCAAGTGAAACTGCTATTGCCTCTCAGGCAAGAAAAGTGTTTATAGGCAAAGTTTTTTGAAAAGTGTTTATAGGCAAAGTTTTTTGAAAAGTATTAATGTGATTTCCCAGGCCAACGTAGACAGTCCCCCCAGGGTTGAAATGAGCCCCATGCTTTTAAAAAAAGAGCAGAAATAGGATGGATGTTCCAGCTGACTAAAGTTTTCAGAAGATTTTAATCAGCTGGGAATGAACAATAGAGAAACGCTTGCACTACATGAGATGGAGAACCGTGCGGGGCCGGCTCGGTTTGAGGAAGCGATGCAGCTGTGTCAGTGCAGTGCCCCATGTCTGCTTGCAACTCCTGCCTTTGAGGAACCCACAGCAGCACTTGTAGCCCGGGTACCGGGCCACCCACCCACTGCGGTCCCAAGCCAGCACAGCTAAAGCTGGCTCGAGGTCTTTCCGCCCCCACCCTGCGGTCCCAGGCCTTGGAGCAGCAGCAGGTCGGTGGCAAGCGGTAGCTGGTAGATGCCAATGCTGTATTGCTAATTTTCACTTGTGCTGTAAATTGGTGTATGAGAGGAGTCATACCTCAGTGCCACTTGGCTTGATAGCATCTTTTAGTTAAGTGACATTTCCCCCCTCCGCACTCTCTCCCCTCATCCTTTTTAAGGGAAAAAAAAAGAAGAAAAGAAAGGCAGCTTGCATTCTGATGCTGGGTCAGTGGATATGGGATAATTCAAATTCAGCACCTTCCTCCAAGCTATGTGGTACCCAAGGGACAGTATCTTACTCTGCTCCTTCCTATCACTCTGTGCACTTGTAGGGGCTTATGGTATTACTGCAAAACACTCTAGACATGCCCAGCATGAAGAAACAAGTTGAAAGGTACGTTTGGATGCTCCAGACTCAAATCAGATAAACTCACAGGATCCACGTGGCCTCTGACACCAGGTGATTGCAAATGGTAATAAATACAATCCAAATTTAGGTTGGCACATGCTTTCCTAGCAAGGGCGAAAAAATAACTGCATTTTAACAGACTAAGTGGTTAGAGAACTTTGTTAATTCAGACATAAACCTGTTAGCATAAAATATTGCCGGAGGTCTGAAATGGCCTCAGACAGTTTACATTTTTCATCAGGATCGCTGTTAGAGACAACTAACCCTTTCTCTCCCTAAGAATAATGTTGCTTTTCCACAAGGCAACCCAAAAGCCAATCTCTTTGTACACAAGAGAAATGCCTCTAATCTAGACTTTATTAGACTGATCATTATATAATGGCTTTAGAAACTCTGGACAAAATAGAGCAGTGGGTTTAGCTGACGGTAATGTCAGATTGCTGTCAATAATCCTCAGCAGATGCAAACGTGTGACCCTTTTTCCCCTTAATTGTTGAATATTTATTTTTATCTTATAATGTTAATAAGGTTTATTGTGCTGCGGAGAGAGCTGATATCACATGACCTTCATCTTCCTGACTCACAACAAAACCAGAAACATTACGCTGCCTGTCACGTCCTGTTGTTTAATGATAATGTGTAGGTTAGTTGCTTTTCTTCCCCACACAATATTATTTATTCCTTTCGGACTGCCTTCCCTTATTTGGAGTCGCCATCGTGCTGAGCAAAATAGTGTGACTGAAATAGGAGGTTCTGGAGCACCTTTTCAGTACGAGCAGTGTGAACAAAATATATATATATATATATATGTAACCAGTTTTTAGACAGCACTTGATCAATTTATGAATGGCATTATAAGATGTGATTGCCGCAAGAGGAGGGGACTGTATTTGATGAAGCAGGAGGGACCTCGCAATTCAGTCTTCCTAAATAAGACCTAGATAAAAGCCCGAGTAACCCCAGTCTCAATAAACAAAAAGAGACTACGCGAAGGACATGGAGGAAAAAAGCAGACAATTTTCATTTTCTTTGGAACAAAATTAGCTCCACTCATGTATATTTGAGATGGCAGAAACCCAAAGTAAAGGTTTGCATCTGGTCCTCTGTTTGTGCTGTGCTGAGCCAGGATCCCCAAACCAGATAACTCATTTTGGATCAGCCATGTTGGTGTTGCATAGGACGCAGGAGCCAAATTGACGCAGACAGAAGAACGCGATAGCTTGGAGAGTGAGGCTGTAGCGTAGGCTGCACCTTTTCACAGCAATGCAAGGAAAGGTGAGGCTCACACATGGGTGGATTAACTGGATCTTGAGTTCACACAACCGGGAATGAATGGTTGTGGCTCCCAAAGCATGGAGCAACACTGCCGCATGCAGCAACTGCTTCCTACTCCCTCCCATGGCAAGGGGAAAACTGAGGTGTGCCTCAGGTCCAGCACCTCCTGCCAGTCGCCAGGGCAGAGCAAGCAGTGCACCACACTACCCGGTTCTTGGCACCATGTCTAAACTAAGCAGGGATGTGGAAACCCCTGTCAATATGCTTCCGAAGAGCAAGCCCAGGGTGGAAGAGGCACAGAATAGCTGGGAAGTTCAGCCCCTTGGGCAGCTGGCACCAGCCTCCAAAAGCGGCCTGGCTATGAGTGGTCTCACTGGAAGGAAGGGGCCTAACTGTGGAGGAGGTCCCCCACCTTCTGCGGGCAGGCAGGGCATGGCTCTGGCATTGCATCAAGAGCTCGGCAAGGGGCGCAGCGGGAAGCCCAGAAGATTTAGTGTATTGTCTGTGCCAGAAATCTCCAGCTGCGCAGTTCTGAACACAAACTTTGTATATCCTCGAAACAGCGAAGATAAGTAATTTTTGGGTTTGTTATACATTTTAAATGGAGTGAGAGCCCTCAGCTATTCCAACACATTCCCTTTGCAGGTTCATTAATGAGACCTATGGGAATTGGATTGGGTTCTTTTTCACTCTGTTATTTGGACTGTGAGAAAAAAAATTGCAGAAAGGAGAAGCTATTTTCAAGCCAGGACTATTTTTTCTATTTCAAAACTGAAATATTTACCAGGCTTTTGCCGTTAAGTCCAGATATTTGGGGGTATTTATTAGAGTTGTGCAGAGGCTAGTCTAGATTTTTGTGTGTGGTTAATTTTACTTAGATCTCTGTGATCAATTATTTACATTGCTTTTTTAAACATTATTTTATGGTATGAAAATAATATTTCATGGTATAAAAATAATATTTCAGTCCATGTGGTAGTGAAACAATATAGTACTTTTATTTTGTTCAGAGTGCTTTGTAAGCATTAGTGAAATGAATGTTAGGGTGCACTTGTGAATTAGGCAGCACATCCCAATCACAGTGACATGAAAAGCAGGTCTTCCTCCAAAATGGTTTTGCATCACTATAACTATTTTGATGAGGGTGGATCATTCTTAGGATAATAAAAGCTCCGCAACCCCCAAGCCTGGTTGCAGTTATAACCAAAAATGAAAGTACTGTATCTGGGTCTGGCTCTCCCCCAAATACTGGTATCAGCACTCTTCCACTGACTCTAAGCTGGCATAGGCCAGGTCTTGGTTTTCAGCCTGTTACATCAATACTGATGTAGCTAATGTGCGACAGATGTCGTGGTGAAATCATAGATCCATTGAAGTCACTGGCAAAACTCCCATTCATTTAAATGGTCCCAAGGCTTTGCTCAGCACAATTTAGGCTCCATGCGCAATACCCAAAACACAGGTCACCCCCAGTTAAAACATGTCTGTTTCACCCACCCAGGAACAAGATGATCAGAAAGCGGGAGTGTGCACAGCTTCGGGATGTGCTCCTGTAACTGGTGTCCTCAGGAGTTTGTACATGGTGGGCAAATCCAGTGGGGGCAATTGACACAGAAACGCTTCTGCCCACCACCTCTCTTCTGCCATCCTGTAACATCCACATAGCACCTACAGAAGTTACTGCAGTGGGCAAGCAAAGCTTTAGCTACTTTTGAAGCAATTTAGCATTGAAAGGGAAAGAAGAGCTGGTACTGCATTAACTTTCAGCTTCCCTCTGGCTACCTACCAGATGCCTGGGGACTGGACACCTGGAAGCCTTGACTCCACTGTGTAGGGTTTCGCTGGTGGTGCAGGCTCAGGATTCAGTGCACAGCCTCTGGGAATCACTGGGAAATCACACTGCAGTCATGTTCCCTGAGCCAGGAAACAGGCACAGATGCCCACGGACTGCCTTGCACTGCCCCTGCACTCCCCTCCTTTGGAGCTGTGTGTGCCTCTGCGTTGTGTGTGTGGTTATGCAAACAAAAGCGTCCTGTGCTGTGGAGCCACAGTTCCAGCTCTGCTGCATGCAGGGACAAGAAAAGCTGTTCCATATCTCCCTTAGGGAAAAAACAATGATTTTTTTTTTTTTGGTGGCCCTCCGTGAAACAGTTTGTGTGCTCTAAGAAGTGTGCTTACTGCTCTCTGGGAATCCACGGCTGATGTTGATTCCTGACGGCGAGCACTGTTAAAGAAGAAATAGCATCCACCTCTGTATGGGCTGACGTGCTGAGAAACAGCACCATGTGCTCTGGGCTAGGCTTTGTGATGCAGCGGTGCTTTTAATAACCAGTTCATTTAAAGCTAGGCAGGGTATCTCTGCCATACACTGTGGTGAGGTGGAAGCCAGAACCTACTGCACCCCTACAGATAACTTCTTTTATCATTAAAAGAAACCAGCCAGCATTATGGGCTGCAACGGCAAAGATTAGGCCTCTGTTTTCAGAGACCCTCCCATCCTCATGCCAGTTCCTACCCCCTGCCTCAGTTGTCCAAAGTGCTGCAACAGGAGAGTTTGGCAGACGGAAGGGAAGGTGGTATGTCCAGCCCCACCGTGTATGAGGAAAGCTCCTTAACAGTGGGAACGCTGGCTGAAGAGTGAGACAGCTAGATCACCAAGGCAGTATAGTCTGGATCACTTAATGAGATGGGTACGAACCCAAAAATGTATCTTTCTATGTAGTCAAACACTAGGACTTTTATCCAGAAACAATATAGACCACAGTCCCAGGACTGTGGGGAACTCCAGATCTGGAGAGGATTGACCCTCAAAAAGATGAGTGTGTCTAACAGTTCAAGAAGGTTGTGGATGAGGTGAGGATGAATCCAAGAAAGGCCATAGAACAAAATGACTAAGTAGTGGAAAATGTGGCTCATAGTGACAGACTGGAGAAGACACTCCATCTGTTTAGCTTAACGAAGACAAAGTTGAGAGGATGACTTGATCACAGTCTCTAAGTACTGACATGGGGAACAGAAATGTGATAATAGAAGGCTTTTCAATCTAGCTGACGCAACTATAATTTGATCCAACTGGAAGTTGGAAGCCAGACAAATTTTGACTACAAATAAGGTGCAGATGTTTAACAGTGAGGGTAATTAACCAGTGGAACTAATTACCAAGGACTGTGGGGACTATCACCAACAACTTTAAATCAGGATTAGATTTCCTCCCTCCGTCTCTCCCTCCCTCCCTCCCTCCCTCCCCCCCCCGCCAAAGATGTGCTCAAGTTCATTCAGGAATGAATTCAGAGATGTCCTTCACCATGTGTGTTATTCAGGAGCTCGGGCTAGGTAATCAAGCCGGCTCGCTCTGCCTTTGCAATATGCACCCTTGTGATTCTCTGGCCCTTGGAGTACCCTGACACTGCACAGAAAACCTACAGCGCCTGCCCAAACCACCTCATGCTCTTCATTTCATACCCTGGGCTGTTAACCAAGGGGACAAATGGGTAAGAGTGGGAGGAGAAGGGTGTGGGCGATGGGATCGTACATCCCCTTCGTGAAAGCCTGTGCGTTATCTCAGTGATTCAGTTACTTCTTAAAAGACATAAAAAGAATGAAAGAATTAAGACAGCAAATGTAATTGTCTGCCCTGCTAAAAGCATTGCAGACAAAATGAGCTTTCAGGAAAGATACTGATAAAGTGCGCTTTGTTTTCCTCTGGCTGTGGCCGTGCTGAATTTGGCCAGGGCAAAGGACCACCCTAAAAATCAGCAGAGGGAGAAGCAGCCCCCGTCTGGAGTGAAGTCGTTCTGGGGAGTGGCAGTGAACCAACTGGTGGGCTCCTGGCCCACCAGTTATGGACAGCAGAACTGCCACCATCCACGGTCAGGTCCATCTGGGCATTCGATCCAAGAAGAGAAAACAAAAAGCCCAACATCAGCGAAGTCTCAGGTGCAGCGGCCAAGAGGGAGCCATACTGGCTGGCTTGGGGACCTGCGGTGGATGGAACCCTGGCCAGGACATGCACAGTCCCTGGTGAAACCCCTGCTGTGCCCCAGCTCTGGCCTGCCTGCCGCTGGGGCATGGTGGCTGCTGGGCCACGTTGACCCCTCAGCTGAGCTCATGGCAGACGGAGGGGAGGCCATCACGTGAGACAGGGTATAGACAGCCTCTCCACAGCCGTGAAATGGGTGAAATCAAGGAAAGACTAGAGGCGTTTGCGGTGTTGCTGTAGCAGCAATTCCCCCTCCCGACACGGTCGCAGCGCTGGCCTCATGGCAGGACACAGGGCCCAGGCAAGGCACAACAGTGGGGGGACTAAGAGACTGGGGGGGGGCTCTCCCAGGCAAGGCACAGTGTCACCCTGGTCCAGGGTGTCCCTGCTGGCCTTCCAGGGCCTTCTAGAACCTTCCGGTGCCTTTCAGAACCTTCCAGCGCCTTCTTCAGCCCTGCTGAGGTTGAAGGTAACTGTCGTGGTTTAGCCTCAGACGGCAACAAAGAACCACGTGCCGCTCGCTCGGGCCTTCCCAATACGGGAAGAATCAGAAGAAAAAGGCAAGACTCTTGGGTTGGGACAAAGGCAGTTTAACAGAACAGCAAAGGGAACAAGCAAACAACAACAACAACACGGACAGAGGCATATACAAACACGATTACGGAACCGCCGCTCCCCGCCGCTCACCGACCGGACCCAGGACGCCCCAGCCCGCTCCAAGCGGCGACTTCCTGCCCCCTCCACCGGCAGCTCAGGGTGGGCACCGCTCACATGGCATGGAATACCAGGAGAAATTAACCCTATCCCCGCCGGAACCAGGACAGTAACCCTCTCAGAAACAAAGTACTGAGCGGACTCTGCAAGAACCCGGTTTGCCCTGCTGTCCCGTCCCCCATGTCCCTTGGCTGTCTCTCTGGCGGGGCCTGGACTCCCGGGAGCAGGCAGGGCAGGCAGGGTTGGGGGAGAGGGAGGCGGGGGGGGGTTTGTCCTCAGCTGCCGGCTCGCACCTGCCGGCCCTCACAACTGCAATTAGTTGCACCCGGTCGAAGCCAAATTGAGGCCCCTTTTCAAACTGCAACGCTGTGCGTTTTGTTTCCAAAGGGAAGTTCATCTTTTATGTGCATGCAAAATGGATAAAACCCAAGGAAATTCCCCCCCTCCTTCTCTCAGTCGGGCGGGGATTTGTTTAAAAAAAGCAACCCCACCGCTGCGGAGGGGAGATGCAGGGCCTTGAGGTTTATAGCGATCCTTCTTTTACGGCTTGGGAAAGGTGTTGGCGTTTGGTTTTTTTTTCCCCAAAGAGTGGGCTCGGTGTGCGGCCTGCTGGCAGTGAGGGGATGCCCAGTGCGGGTGGGCGAGCTGGGTCCCCTGCCCCATTTGGGAAGCCTGTCCCCTTCATCCCCATCGAGGAGAGGACAGGGAAGGGGGGGGATACACCCCGGGGGGACGCAGCAAGCCCCTCGGGGAGCAGGGTGGGTAGGGACCGACCGATGCCAGGCAGCCTTTCCTTCGCCCTTTCCCTCCTCACTCCCCATTGCTTTTCCTGCCTCCACGTCCCTGTTCGCCCCTGTGCCGATCCCCCTCGCTGAGGAGGCTGCCGGCGGCGGCACGGTGGTCCCCAAGCCCTGCTGAACGAGTTCATCCGAAGGCAGAAGCTCCCCTCCGGGTGAGCGACAGGAGGTGCCGGTTCTGTGGTGTGCGGGGGATCCGGCAGCAACCGCATTAAGAGGATTTATAAGAGAGATAAGGCGCAGCGCTGAGCTTTCCTTGGTAATCGTGCAGCGCGCAATTCGGGACTGTGCGGGGAATTTCGGCGCGGCTGACAGGTACACAGCGCTGATCCAATTGTCCTTACAGGCGTTATTAGCCAAAATAAGGGGCAACTGGAATTAGAAATGATTTCTGGGTAAATGCGTAGCTCCGATTCTGAACAATCTCTCAGCAATAATCCACACGTAATCCTCAATACGGAGAGCCTGCTTTAAAGGCGGATCCATTTTGAGCAGGCCTCAATAATGCATGGATGTCCTGATTCACAAAATAGAAGGGAGGAAGAAATGGGAAAGCTGTGTTTGTTTTACAGCCTTTTTTTCTGGGTTGAATAAAATTTAGGGAAGTGCATGATCCCGTACGTACCAGTTATTAAGAGATTACCTGCTTGGTAATTATTTCTTTGGGAGAATAATTTTACACTACAATGATCATGTATGTATGACTGTTTCAGGCAGGTCTGATGTATTTAGAAAATAAACAAATGAACGAAAATCTCCTCTAATGACTTGGTTTGTGATGTTTATTCCTCAGAACACTGTTTTTTTGGTTTGTTTTTTTTTTTTTTTTTCCCTTTCAATGGAGAAAGTCAGAAACTGGGTAGCCACTGGGACTTAATGTGAGGGAACGAGTGTGCTGATAGTTAGCACCGTCTCTCTTCTCCTCTGTACGTGCTGATGTGAAAGACCGCCCGGTCCAGTGGCACCTGTGCAGCCCCATTAGCAGGACACCCGAGTGCCTGGCAGTCTTTGGTGCATTGTTTGGCCTCATCACAGCCCCACGAAGTGAAGCAGGAAAGCGTGCTGCTCCCAAGAGGCACAAATCCCAGAGAGGAGCAGATGCCCCTTCCCTACTTCTGTGACCATATCCTTGTAATCTTGGTCATAGTCCAGCCCCTGGTCCTGCATGGCCCTGACCCCGGGTGCTGTGAGGCTGGGGTTGAGCCCAGGCCCTGGGAGTCTGAGATGTGAAGCCCTGTCTGTGGTCAGCACCATCACTCCAGGCTCGTCCTTCCTCTCCTCAACTTGGCCCATCAGAGGCAGGCATGGGGAACACCATAAAAGAGCAATGCTTCCCAACACAGTCCTCTTGCCCTGCATGACAGTGAGCCCTGCTGTTCCCTTGGAGGGCTGCTGCGTGCAGGGGGAGGGAGGGTTGCAGGCAGGATTCAGGTCTGGATTACCTGTCATTTGCACATATATGAAACTAGAACCATAGACTCCCAGTTAGTACTGGAGTGAGACCAGAGCCAGAATGAGAGAGAGAGACAGTATCTCCAAACCCATCTACTCATTCTGGGTGTCTTGTGCTGGCATGATACCCAGGGTTGGGTTTTCAGAAGGTCTAATTCCTCTTAGCACCTGCTCAAGCACTTATGCCTTGCTATTTATCTCCTTTGAAGAGTGCTCTTCCTACAACAACTTGATTGCCAGAGAGTGGGCACAGAAGAGTTTGAGTCTGCAACAATTACTTGTGTGAGTAATCCTTGGGTAATCCCAAGAGGTTTTACCTGTCTGACTAAGGATTCTCAGAATATCACCAAATCCTTGGATATATCCTCTAAAAACATTTTTGTCCCATTGCTTCCTCTAGGACTTACAAGGGGACTGGAATAGGTTTTGTAATCTCTGGTATACCTTAATTAACATCCCTGCGACATTTTAAACAATAGGCTCAGCTCTTGGCTATACGATAGAGAAATGTTGGAAACGGTATCAGTTCATCGTGAATCATATTCTCCCAGCTACCTGCTACAGAGGGGAAAGGAGGCATTGCCAAATGCCACAGAAAAAAAAAAAAATCTTTCCTTGCTAGCAAATTCTCAAAAAGCAAATAACATTTTCATAGTTTGTTTACTCATTTGTTCCTCAAAAGAGGCAAAGGAGTCTGTGAATCAGAAGAATTTCCATCTCAAAAATTGCTTTGGCAGCCAGTGGCTTGTAATTTAAGATTAAGTGATTGAATTTCATGCAGCCTTGCTTAAAATTCACTATCCCACACACTGTCACCCTATGCACAAAACCCTCCACACAACAGCCCCCCCCCCCAACATCTACAACATCTACTATAAGTCAGTAAAAAAATGTCCAATCAGCTGGGAGGTCACAAAATGTTCTTAATAAAGACGTTGTCTGCATGACTGCTGGATTTTTCCCCTCGTAGCGTTCGCAGCCTATCAGGCAGTTTCCGTTCCGATGCAATGCCAGTGCCCGGGCTGACTTCAATCAGGCTGCACAAATCAGCGGAGCAGAAATGCCTCCTTCCCTCCATCACCTGAAGCCAATGCTGATTCATCTCTTCAGACCCGTTCCTCCTGCCCCTCCTCTGAATTTGCTGATTGCTGAATCACTTCCCCCTCCTCCCTTTTTTTTTTCCCCTTCCCCCTGTACCGAGTGTCCCACGCTGAATGCGACGCGCTTCGTTTCCAGATCTGACTGAAAGGGAATATGGAAATTAATTGGCTCAGGCTGCTCGCGGGCTTTTACATGTGCCTGTACTCCGTGAACGGTGCCGTGCAATTGCCTTTCCATTGTGGCTCCCCACCAGCCACCTGTCTCCTCGCGCATGCTGCCGTGGCTCCTCTCAGCCTGGGTACCAGAGATGGATGTCCCCTTCCTCTCCCCATTGTGCAGGAGGGAGGGCAGCTGGCAGCCCTGTCCTCGTGATGGCTGGAACTGCCCCTGTTTGACTCCAAATAGGCCAGATTTAGTGAGTTCTCCAGCTTGCGGTAAATAGCGTGTGACTGGTGCTTTGGCGAGGGCTGCACAGAGATGTTGTACAGTGCGGTGTCACTTCTGTTGAAATGGTTATTTGTTTGTGCAGCTGGAAGCAGAGCCCCATTGAAAGAGAGCAGCCAGGGAATGTCCCTCTGCCTTGGGAGGGGGATACCGGGACCTTTGCAGGTCAGAATTTAGTATGGCTCCACGGCTACGCTCCATCCCAAACATTTTCACACCTAGATTTCTGTCTTCCATTGGTTTCATACCGAATTTTCTCATTGGGCTTTCTCCTGACTGTGGAGAATTTGGGTTTCCCTGATGAAGTTCCCCTGTGTCGTGGATGTGGGAATGTTATTACTACCATTGCAGAAGCACAGACTGAAGATGGTGTCCCATGCTGAGCACTGCACACTGTCCTGAGGAGCTCCACCTTGGTCCTGTGGAACTTTCTCAGGTTCGCGAAAAAGACAAAGCTGGGCACAAAGAATGCCTGGTCTCCATGTCATGCATGGGGGAGGCCTGAAAGGAATAAAATCAGCCAGGCAGGAGGGCCATGTCAGGCAGGCCAGGAGCACCTATGTAACAGGAGGAAGGAATGGAGAGACCTGTGGCTCAGAGACAACCCCTCCGGGGCTCTGGGAGTCCCCGGTGCTTGCTGAGGGGCAACGGGGTCCTTTGAAGGGTGGGTGGTGCAAAACTGACTCCAACTAAATCCCTCGCTGGAAGAGCAAAGCTGAGCTCTAATATCTGAGAGAACATTGGTCATTTGTGATGATCGTTTTTTCTTTGGCAGCACTTCCATAAGTGGCGTTTAGAGTCCTGAAGGACTTCTGTGCCCAGAATCTTGGCTAATTTTCCCATCTATAATCAGTTGGTCTAACAAAAGATACTGTCTCTACACACAGACTTTGTTTTACGTGTGTCCTTTGTTATGGTCACCACAAAACTACTTTGAGGTTCCTTGTGCATTTGGCAGGAGATCGGTGGCACAAACACTACAGAAGTCTTCAGCTGCCCCAAACCAGGAATAAGAATATTTAGGTAAAGACACTCCCACCTCACCTATGGCGTCAGCCCTTGTGTCCTCATCTCAACAGGCTGATGGTATGAGCCCCACAAGGTGCTTGTGACTCGTTTGTATTTGTAGGGACTGCGGATGACTCAGACTCTTGCAGCACTGGACGTCTGATGCTGTCTGTGATGTCTCTGGCATGATGCCCATCTTTCTCTTCCATCTTTGAACTGCCTCTTGCCCAAGGACTCCTGGTCTAATTATTAATACAATAGCAAGAAATGAAAGAGCAGGCACATTTGTAATGTGGTATCATTTACAGAGAAGACACAATCTCAGGTACGCTGGATGTCAAAACCAAATGAGAAACTTTTCTAGTTTTATCACAGTTTCTCCCAGAGCCACTGCTACTTGCATTCTGGAAATTTACAGGATGGAGGATTTTGTCATGATATCTAATTCTAATCTGAAGTGATTTACTGTTAAGTTGAAAATCAAGCCTGTACATATCCCCCTCCAAGTGGTTTCTATGACAGTTTCTATTAACCATAAAAATGTCACTTGCTAGGAAGTATCAGCCTTCTTATAGGCTTGGCAATCATCACTACCAGATGCACACTTACTGAATGGAATAAATAATAGTCTCGTACAATTAGCCTAGGATGCAGGACAAGTCTAGCTATCTCTCTCGGCTCCAAAGTGAAGTTTTCACAAGCAAACCCATGTATCAAGAGATGAGGTCTATCTGGATTCTCTGGAGTTCTTCAGAACTTGAAATGTTGTAATGCCTTATGGATAAGGCATAGTGGTATATAAACTTAGGCTAACAGTTTTAGTGCATATCTTTGTGGTTTCAGTCTGTATAAGCAACTGAAATACCGATTTTCCATTGTTCTGATCCAGTTTTAAAAAAATAATTGTCTATTCTGTGGTTTATAATGTATCTTGAAATACACTAATGGCTCTGTGGCATTTCCTGCTGTTGCGCAATCACAGTAAACCTGGTACTGTGCGGATGCGTCGTACACACTTTGTCCCCATCTACCCTTCAAGGAAATGACAGGCAGAGCCTTTCTTGAGACTGGGCGTGTGGATGAGGGCTGCTGTCTGTGGGATGTGTTAGCAGTGTTGAGACAGAGATTTGACTGAATCTGGTCCTCGGGTATGAGCTGAAATGAGAGTTTGGGTTTGCACCATGCTCTGACAGAGATCTTAACCATTACACTCAGGGTCTTTGCTCTTAGCGGGGAACTCAAGAAATCAGCCATAATAATGAAAATGACATTTAATTGGTCCCCACATTTTAAGCCATATTCTGAAGAGAAGTTGTAAAGAAAATTGTAACCCGGACCTTCATTGCTGTGTTTGCATCTGGGGATTGAAATCCAGGGGGGCTGCAGAGCTGAAGCGGTGGATTTGGACTGCATGAGACCCGTTACCCTTGCAGCAGCAGAAGCCTTGGAGCCTTGCAGCAGCAGAAGCAAGAAGGCATGTTGTTTTCACCTGCCTAGAAGGACAAAGCCATATTCTGCTGCTCTTTGCACCAATCTGACTACTGAAGGCCGTGAACTTTGACTTGTGTGTCAGGGAAACAAATCACTGTGATGCAGTTTGCAGCTGGCACAATGAATGGAGATACCAGCAAGTTCTACAGAGCATCTGGATCCCTTGATGAAGGGAGCTTACAGAGCCTGCGTAGATCTGAAACAGTGAGGGGAGAAAGGAAGCATTTGGTCACATTTTTAGAGTAAGGAGACTGTATATTTGAAAGTAGAAGCTCTGAGAGGGAGACATGGGCTATAACTTCAAAAAAGGTGGTAACTATCCACCAGTTCCAAGACAGTTATTCCGGTGTGAATGAGAGCTAATGTCCACTCGTAAGGTGAGCACCATTGATGCAGCTGTTGAGAATCAGGCAAATGGGAGCTCCTGCACTGCACTGGGCAGTGCTTGTGGGAGGACATAAGCTACACAACGGAAGGGTTTAGTTCCTTCTCCCCTCTTTGTCTGCTTTGCAAAGGCTGTTGTGAAAGCAGAAAGGGTTTAAAAATCTCTGGAAGAGTGATTTGCAATCTGTCAATCCTGCTCTAGAAGGAGAAGCTGAAGAAGCGTCTATGAAGCTTAAGAAAAAAAATCTTGAAGAACGACATGACTTCAGCGCAGGCAGAAGGAAAGTATTTCTGATGTTAGAATGCCCTTTGCCTTTTATCTACCAAGTGCGTATATATCCCAGAGCAAAAAAACCCACAATGTGTTCCTCGCCCATGGAATTTATAAAGACTTATAAATTAAAGTTACAATTACAGAATATTATACAACATATAATTCTAAACACTCTTATCAGAAGGAAAAGTGCCTGTGGTCTGTTTGTGACTGCAGAACCCATGATGAATACCTAGAATATTCCTCTCCTGGAAGCACTGTTAATTGTTTTTTCACATGATGAAATTGGTTTGAAGCAATTTCACTGTCCCTTGAAGTCTTGTGAAAACAGAAAGCAAATTATATTAGTATGAGAAAAGATGATGCTCACAGTTCTCTGAGAACCAAAAAGCCACATATATTCTTTAAAGTCTGTGGGATGAGGCTGCTTTTTTTGCTGCAATGTTAAAACATGCACCTTGGAGACTCTCATCTCAGCCAGCATCTGAGCATGCTCTTGCATTTCATCCGATGGCTCAGGAGCAAAACCACCAGCTTTTATTCAGCAACATGTAGCTCCAAAATCAATGTCAGCTTAGCATTTTCATTGCTAACAAACTAAACATATTCACAGATATTATTTGGATTAAAACTTGATAAATTGCACTGGAAGACTCTGATGAAGATAAATTCTCCAACCTGTGAACCTTCTTCTGTGACTGGGACAGATGAGAGAAAAGAAAACAGTAATTTTTGCATGTTTTCATCCCTGCTATCTGTGATGTGGCTCTTGAATGGCCGAATGTCACCAGAAAAACAGTGACTTGGTGAGGACTTTGCGTGGAAAGATCCAATCTAAGAAGTGGGACTTGCAGGCCATGCTGAAAGAATACATCACCTTTCCAAATTCCAATTCAGTGAAAGCTTGGGAATTAATTGGGCCAGGTAGTAAGTGACTTCTCCATACTTCAGAGTGATAGCAGGAACACACATACATACTGTGTGCAAAGGCACTCACTGAGAAAAAATAAAGTTGAGCTAATACCTCTGAAAGGTGCCAGGCTGATAAAAATGGGAAATCAAGACTTTCATCTGCAGAGCAGGTATGCCAAAGGTCCCAGCAGCCCGCACTTCTCCACGTCGTGGAGAACTCAATGACTGAGCTTTGTTTCAGGATTTGTCTCCAAGAGAAGGGACAACTTGGTACCAACTGGATGATCCCACCTCACTTCATGACTGAAGCTTTACCATTATCGTGTATTAGATTTCCCCATAGCAAATAAAGAATTGAAATTGCAATAAAGTATTGAAATTGCAGTAGAGGCTATACATGAATTTTAACTACATCATAAACCATATTTTAGATGGCTATAATAATAAAAATGTTTGAGAGCCAGAAGCTGAAGAGCTGAAGATTTTGCCTTTTTTCAGAAAAAATCCCAAACAACCCAAGCCCCCTCACTCTCCACTTTTAAAACAAATGTGTTCATAGCATAGGTCCATACGAACAGATTTAACGCTGACTTTGTCCCTCTGTATTCAGTCCACCAGGGAGCAGGTAGAGAAAACCAGGAGTTCGTTGGCAAGCCAGCCCGCAGCATTTGCCATGGTGGTATTAAATCAGCCTGCTTGTGGAAAGGGGTCCTCGTCTGAAGATTCCCACTCATGTCCCATTGACTTTATGGATAGTCCTCGGGATCTTGTCTGAGCACATCTGAATGTTTGTACAGCACCTGACGCAAACGGGCCACTGTCCTGCTTCATTTATCAAATGATAAATAACATAATAATACTATAATTGAAGTCACTCATACAGACAGTAATCATCTGGTGATTCAGTATAGCACAGTCTTGCCAGGTGGAAGACTGCACTAAGCTTATGCAGAGATTTCTATCTTGCCCATCAGTTTCGGCACGCTAAATATATTCTGAATTTACGAATGTTGAAGTTTTAAGGTGAGATTTTCTATGCTTGGGCTCAACCCAGAAGTGATTCATTTTCGTAATGCCAGCACAAAACCGTTCAGCCACTTTTGAATTATGTGAGACTGAAAGACAAGGTATTGATAACGTTGCTATTAACAGCCGAATCAAGACTCCCTGACAGCATATATAATAATATTTTTTTATTTATTGAGCAAGAACAGCAATACGGGGGGAGGTGGAAGACGGGAAACTTCCGAGAGTTTATGCCTGCCAGTGAGCAACACCTGATCCAGAAATCAGGCTCTGGCGATGTACAGCGCAGGGAAAGTATGCTTGAATTAATGCCTAAGACCTGGCTGATACATACCTCATAGTTAATCTGGTTACGCGGGGTTTATTTCACAGTCGGAAGTTCTTGCGCTGGAAGGGAGTCCTGCTGGGGTTTTCTGAGCACGCGACTGAATTAATGAATGAGCGAATGCAGCTTGCCAGCCCAGATTTAAATTGCTTACTAGATCAAAATCTGCTCATTTTCTCTGTCCTTTTTCCCAGCCTCTCTGTCTTTTATTTATTAATTTCTTGGAGAAAACAGATAAAGAGCACAGAAAGTGCCTGCGGACGTCATCAAGGCAGCAAATGCAGATAAATGGCTGTTTTTCACGCTGGCCTGAATCCTGATGCGAGGCTTTGAGCCACGGTCCTGGGCAGGGAGGTCCCTGGCAGAGGCTGGTGGGTGGCCACTGCTGGCTGAGGGGCCGGGGGTGTGAGGAGCCGTGGCTGCGTGGCCACCAGCCCCTGTAGCCTGGCTGCCCTGAGCGTCTCACCAGGCCACCAGCAACCCTTTTCTGCAGCCCCTGGGAAGAGGATGGCACGAAAGCAGTGAAAGCCTGCTTTGAAAGGGCAAGAAATAAACCTGGGCTGCTTTGCAGGAAGGCTCATGTGTTTTCTGTCTCTCAGATCCACACTACCTTTGGTATTAGGCAGTTGCCAGACTTTAATGGGTGCTCGCAAACAGGATCTCTGCAATATTTTGATTTATTTGGTCACTGGGCAGACCTCCAGCCTGCTGTCTTGACTGTGGTGTTTGTATTTTAATAGGCGTTTTAAGAAGGCTTGGCTAGGGGTATTTAAGGTAGTCCCTGAGCTTTTATGCGGACTTTCTCAGCCCCGATGAAAAACACAGCACTGAAGAGATGTGGCGGCAGGTTTTTGAGAAGGAAAGAGGCAGGGACTCTGTAAGTGTGGCACCATCGGTGCCCTCCCGAAGCCCCTTTCAGATGAGCAAGCTCCTCTCGCACTGTGGCGGCTCCTTTTGCATCCCAGTGTCTGGACTCCTTAACTCCGTGTCCAACCGTGCTGCGCAAGGCCAGGATGTAGGCAGCCCTCCGCTGCCGAGCTGAGCGGATCGGGAAAAGGAAGGATGGATGGACGCCTGCTCGCCCCCATCGCACTCCCCAGCCCCTGCTTCGCAAGGCCAGGCGTCTCCCTGCCAACCCCGGCACTGGGATGCCCTGCAAAGAGGTAGAGTATTACTGCAGGGATGTCGAGGCGGCGAGAAGTCTCCCTGGATTCCGGTCTGCAGGCTCAGGAGCGAAGAGGATGGGAGACAAATGTCGCTCATTCAAGGTGAAGGGCAGTGGTAGCATGAAGGAAAAGCAGCCTGTGCTCTGTGCTGAAGCCTGGAGACCTTCCTGAAGATTCACTGCTGTTCAGTTTTTATGGCATCTTAGATACGAATTTTAGAGCTTGTGGAAAGAAGAGGCTGATAAAAGAGAGATTCTGCCAATATATCCAGGTATCCTGAGCTGCATTGTCGCTGCTCTTCCTCACCTTCCTCTCCCCGTGCTGCCGACACAGCCTGAGCAGGGATGGATGGCTATGCCGCCTGGTGCAGTGCGGGCGTGCGGGCGTCTGCTACTGCAATATTGACCAGGTTTGCTCTCCTCAGCTAGAGACTCGACTGCGGATTTGAATCCAGGTCTCCGGAGGTGCAAGCCCAGTGGGCAAATGCTCTGCCTGCTGTGGGCTTCACCCTGCCTGTTTGGACCCCAATCTCTGAGGAGGACGAGGCAGGGTCAGCACGAAGGTGGACCTCTGCTACGCACCATCCCAAAGGGAGCCGAAGCCCTTCAGAAACGAAAATCTGCTTTGACCTGAGCGACTCAGCTCTCTAATAAGGCTGGGAGCTGAAGAAGTTTGGACTTTGAAGGGGTCGTGGTGGTCACCTACTTAATTCACTCCAGGAGGCAGTTTGGTCATTGAAAACCAAACTGGGGAGCTGTCCCAGGCTCCTCAACCACAGCCTTGAAGCAATTAAAACAAGGACGTCCGTGGTGGATGATTTCAAAACGCACCTCGGAGCCCAGCATGTCAGTAAGCTCTACAGCTGTTTGGTTGGAGGTTTCATCGAGTGTCTTCTGCCCGTGTGAGGCCCTTTAGAGCCAGCGAGCTGCGTGTGGCTGCCCTCCCTCCTCAACTGCCTCTCCCCGTGGGGCAGGCGGAGGGGCACACAGTGAGAAGAAGACAAGCTCGAGGCCCCATGGCAAGCTTGGGCTGCTCTGCTTGGTGTCCCCACACCCACATACCCCACCAACAGCAACCAGCTGCCCCGAGAGGAAAAGGTGTGATCTCAGTGGATTCACGGAGAAGGATGGGAGCACGAGGATAAATACCAAGGCACCTGGTAAAAGGCTTGCCTGGGCGATGAAATGATCGTGAAGTAGCACATTAATTCAGGAGGAAAGATGCAAAAAGCAGCCCATCATAACTTCAAACTTCACCAGCTTGCTGCATGAAGCATCCCTTGAAATGCTAATTAAAACGAGCTGAGGGAGAGGAGCCTGCTAACAGGATCACAGCCTCTCTTGGATTGAGTAATAAACATGTAGTAGGCATCCATGTTTCCCTGTATGCGTGTTTTCCAAGCTGAGTTGACTGTAAATGTTGCGGTTATGCGAAACCCACACAGAGTAGGATGCAAACACAAACTAGAAAGAGAAGGCAAGGCCTAGTCATGAAGCTGGAAGAGAAAAAACCATGACAGTCTTTCACAAATAAATAAATAACTGCTTGAAATGAGGGCTAATTAACTTGCAATAAACCAACTTAACCACTTAGGGGCAGCGTTAACACAGAGTTAACATGCAAAACAAACCTGTATTTTCTCACCTGGTTAATTTAATATGCGTGGTGAATATTCATGGTGTATGAAATCCTGATACATCAACACATGGAATGATGCAGTCTGTCAAAGCCAGGAGCGTGTGGCAATAAGAGTAACTCAGTCGCTGCTCATGCGGCGTCGACTTTGATCAGTTGGTGTTTCTAAACACATTCATAGAGGTAGGACTTTGCTGCTTTTCCGCTGTCAGGGTCACGGAGTATGTTCTATACAAAGATTAAAACCTAAAAAAGGAGATAAAAAAGGGCTTCACTTAAAATAAACAGAAAGAAGATGAAATAGAAAAAAAAGCTGTCTTTGAGAAATGCTGCTCTTGCATGCAGGAGCTGAAAACCCCATTTTATCTCCATGGCCACATTCAGCGTC
Organism: Larus michahellis; assembly: GCF_964199755.1. Taxonomy (NCBI): domain Eukaryota; kingdom Metazoa; phylum Chordata; class Aves; order Charadriiformes; family Laridae; genus Larus; species Larus michahellis. The sequence continues at coordinate 129,054,340 of NC_133896.1, forward strand.
ACTTTACTTTCAGACAATATGTTTCTTCCTCTAACTCGCATGCAAAAAAGTCCCGGTTCCTTGGATTCCTCTGAAATATTTTCTTGCATAAAAAGGAGCTCAGACCCGCTTTAGGTATGTTTACACTCCCCGATCAGAACAAGTAAATAAAGGAAAGGTGGGTTTTTTTAGTGTGGCTTGACTAACTTGAGTTAGCAGGCAGAGGCAGCAGGAAAACCACAGTAACCTGGGTTTATTTATTATTTTTTTAAAGGAGGCTAGCGGCTTGAATTCAGCCTCAGGTAAAACTCATCTTACCTCACTGCTCTTTTAACCTGAAGTAAGAATAGCACAGTTTTTCCTCTCCTCTTCCTGCCGCCCCCTCTGCCTCGACACACTGTAGGGTTTGTGGCTCATGTGTGGCTCGCCAGTGCCCCAGCATCACCTTTACAGCCACCAGGAGCTCCCTCTGCTCTGGCCAGGGCTGGGGGCAGCTGGAGGCCCAATCCCATGATGTGCCTGGTCCTGGGCAGCTGCCGCAAAGTGCCGAAGCCGTGCTCCCCTGGCAGGGAATGCCGGACCTGTGCACCACCTGCTCAGCAGAAGGAATATGGTCTGGACCCGGTGCAGGCATGTGCTCACATTTCTGCTGAATTAGCTGGAGTGCACGGCGGGGAACGTATGCCAGCTTCATGCTCCATGCTGGCCGAGGGAGGACAGACGATACCTGATCTGGCATAAAGTGAGCTCGGTGCAGAGAGAAGATATTGAACATGGCATAAAGTTAAAGTGGGGTAGGTAAACAATATCTGATCTGGCAGAAGAAGCTGCTGGTACAAAGTTGGCCTGTCAGAACCATTAAAATAAATTTGAACCAGCGGAGTGAGTGCCGCGTGGCCAAAGTGTTTTCACTGCGGTACCAGGGAGCCCAGAGCCAGATTCACTGTGCTATCAAACTCTGCGTTCAGGAAAGGGCTGGGAAACGCCTGCCCACCATCGCTGGCATGCCTCTCTGAGGCATGACCTTGGGGCGGATGGGGAGGAGAGGGGCCGGGGACGTTCACCGTTGCAGATACGGACCTTGTCCAGCATTGCCCAGTCTCCGGCAGCTATTGCAAAGTGGATCCTGCCCTGGCAAAGGGCATCCCCTGGAGTGGGATGTGGTGCTGGGGGTGCTGTGCCGGGGCCAGGATGGTGGTGGGGTGAGGTGGAGGAGGATAGGGATGTGTGGCACCACCACCAGCACCGCTTCTGTGGAGGGAGGGGGCTCAGACCCCAGAGCTGTCGCCCTGCTAAAAGCATTAAACCGACTGAAATACGGTCCCGCGAGGAGAGGAAGCAAGCGAGCTGTCAGAAGTGAGAGAGAAACAACGAGCCCACTGTACAGGATCATCCACAGACCTCCCTTCTCCACTGAAGTGATATTTCTCCTTTCACCTGCCTCAAGTGGATGAAGAAAGTCAATGTTTAGGCACTTGCTTCCTTTGCTCATAAAATTTGAGTGTTGCCCCTGCCTTTTCTTCCAGGAGGGCCAGCGCAGCTTGGGGAGATCCAGTCCCACAGTTCCTAGGATCTGGAAGAAGAATGGCGGGGCTGAGTCGTCATGCGTTATGCCGAATATTTACCCCTCATGCATGCTATTTTATTTTAAATCTAGCGTGTAATATGCTTTGCATCTAGTGTGTTGCTCTTGTGTGTTTTTCCCTTGCCCTGCCTGTCTCTTGCTGGCAGCTGCCATCGCGAAACAAAAGGCAGCTGCCAGTTTGAGTGAACATCTCTCTTGCTCGCTCGCTCTTTCCCCTCTTGCTCTTGGAGCTGATGCAACACTGCTTTGCAGACTGGGTGGCAGGCACTGTTGCAAGGGGGGTTTGCTCCCCTTGGGATGCTTGGGCATGCGGTGCATCTGAGACTCACTGCCAGGGCTCGGAGCCATGTTTAAGCTCTTGAACCTGGCTCAGCAATGGCCAAGAGACGATCGGCTGTCGCCCTGCCAGCACAGCAGCTCAAGCTATCTCCGTTGCAGCAAGTGCCCATTTCACAGGATTTGATGTCGCTGCTTCTGGCAAAGGTGGCAGTTTATTAAATACCACTTTGGTCTTCTGCCCCAAGATGAGTAATCAAACGCAGTGATTTCGTGGTCCAAAAGGGTGGTATTCCTACATCAACTGAAAAAAAGCCTGAAAGAAGTGAGATCGAACTGAAGCAATACTTGGAAGAAGGAACTTTCTTGTGTCAAATTAAAGTACTGCAGGGAGAAAGCAGGAAGAGGCGCCAAGACCTAAGCCCTCAAGACAGCTGTGGAACCTCAGATGCTGCTGTTCTTTGGCCAGTGGGACCGCACAGAGTGGGAGCAGAGACCGTGCAGAGAGCATCGAAACTCACCCAGGATATTTATCCCTTGGCTCCTTTTAAGACTGGCTAACTCCATGTTCTAGGAGGCTCTGGAGACCATCTGAAGGCCCAGTTCAGCTGTTTTTTCCAGAGCTGGAAAGTATGGAAGAGATGTTTCTGCTTTTCTTGGGGAGCCTTTAACCTGAGCTATAATGAGAACTTGCTTTGGGAAAACAAGCTGAACTCTTGACTGCTGTAAATAGCCATGGGCTGGGTAATGCCTCTGGGAAGGGAGTGCTTCCTGCTGGGAGAGGGGCAGAAAGGATCTGAAGTTTGCAGGAGCTGTGGTCACTGGCACATCCTCAGTGTTTCCTTATCTCTCTGGGCTTCGGCAAGGGGGCTTGGGAAGAGGTGAGGCACATAGATCAGAAACCAAGCAGGACCCTGAATGATAGTCCAAAAGGAAAAAGCCAAGTAAATGCAAGCCTCAGTTCCAATCAGGAAAGTTAGGAAATGAGATCTGAAACACCCTCCTGGGACTCTCGTGTGTGCTGAAGAAGCATACTGAAATGAATTCTCATGCAAGCTGTATCACTCTGATTGTCAGAGAAACTCAGCCCTCACTCCTTTCCTTTGTGGCAATTTTCTTTCAGACAGCTCCTCTTTTTTTTTTTTTTTTCCTTTCCATAATAGAAATGGGTATTCTCACATCGTTCACTGTAAGCATTTTTACTGAAATTATGTGAATGTGGGCTTGTTCTGAGGCACAGTTTGGAAAGATCCTGGTTTGTCTGGTTTGCCTGATAATAAAGTCCAATGCAGAAGTTGTTTTCCTAAAGTACGAGCTAAGTGAGGAAAAGAAGCTGCAGAGGACAGGTCTGGAGTCCCTGAGGAGCTCTCAGGGCAGAGGAGAAATCACAAATGTAGGTGAGAAGGTTGTTCTTTTTATAAACAAAGAGCAAGTGATGCTTCCCAAGCAAAGACGATTTCCTCTGGATTAAGGAGGGTTGCAAATAATCAAAGAATAAAAGTTTATCGTCATGAGCAAGAGAGGGCATCTAGTATTGCTTCACAGCCTCCTAGATGGGCAGGCAGGCTCCCTGCACTGAAAGGGTGCACCGCAGGAAAACAGAGGCAAGAAAAGAGAGGCATGAACACTTCTGCCTGAGTTATCATCATCCCCCTCACCTGAGCATCTGGACGGAGTCCGCAGGTTTTCTCTTGTACACAGAAAGTACAGTTTATGGAAATGTTGCCAGTTTGATTTATTTAAGCCACCCACTAGGAAGTGGATTGTGAAGAAGCAGCAGCATAAATGAACGTCTGGATGCCTTCAGGCTGCACTGTGGCTCCCGTGATCTTGTGCTCTGTTTTCCCACAGTTGTGCTGCAGGACTCGGTCCCGCAAGGATCTCTGTTGCTGTGATGGGACATGGCGCTCAGAGGTGCTCTAACCTACACACCAGTTGTGCGATAGGTGAAGCATGATCTTGCTCTGACAACCTATATATTTATTTTAACTCCTGCAACACTGATGAGTTAACACAGCTATGACAGAGACAGTGAACAAGGCAGATCCTTTCCCATTGCCACCATCTGCCAAGTCAGGGCCAAATCCTGCTTTTGAATGTCTGCCCTTTGCCAATGCTTTGGCTTCTCCTCTCTGCCACCTAAGGAGCATTCCTTGATCTAGGTATTTTCTTAATAACATTCCCCTTTGGGGAGCCCTGTTTAGCAGCAGTCTTGAGTGCTGGCTCTGTGTCCTCCTTGCTGCAGGGACTGGCTGCTGACGCCTGTGCTGGGTGGTCCTGTGGGGTCAGCTGGGCAGGATTTGGCCTCTGTGCTTCTTTCTGCTGCTGCCCACCCTGCAGGAGGGCAGCCGGCAGCGGTCCCTTACAGTCTAGGCAGGGCTCCCTGTCTCCCCTAGACAGAGCTGCTGGCATCGCCAGGTCTTCCCTAGTTTGGCCTCAGGCTCGTCTGCCGCTCCAGTTCTCCTTCCCCAGTCACAGCTCCCTTCTCCAGCACAAAGTACACTGCTGAAGCGGCCAGACCCTTTGCTTAAGTTATAAGAATCCTTACAAAAGGATTTTAAAACATCCTCGCAAATGATGAAAAAATTAATTTTTCTTGCCCTGCTCTTTCCTCTGAATTTTCCACCCAGATTTTCTGTAAGCTTGCCTTGGTCTATCTTGCTGTCCCTGTTCTCTAGTCAAGGAGTCCCTCCCTGCTGATGGTAGGTGACCTGTTCCCATGCACAAGGCAGCAGCAGCAGGGAAACATGCTCTCTTCTGCTGTGGGTCTGCGTCTGGGACGCCTCAGCTATTGCACCTCTGCCTCATCATCACAATTACTCTACAAAAAGGTCTCCTTGGCCCCTTCTTCTTTCCTAATATCCTCTCCCTGCCTGCTGGCATGCTGCCTGTGCCTCTTTTGCTGGGCTGGGGTGTCTGCCACCCTGTCCTCCCAGTGCACACTCTGTCACCTCGGGCACACAGGTATAGGCAAAGAACAGCCCCAGGCCCCTTAAGCCAGGCTGGTTCATCCTAATGATCTCAGGGATGATCTCAGGCATCAGGGATCAGGAGGATCTGAGGGATGATCTCACAGAGGGTGGGAGAGTCATGACCGAGAGGTTCTCTCACCTGGACCTCTGCCCATTCTGGAGAGACACACTGCTGAAAAACAGAGCAACAAGGCCACCTGCCTCCCTCTCCCCCTGACATTCCTTGCTCAGTGAGAAAGTAGCTTATGATTCCGCCTGTGAAAGGGAGAGAAAATCACACACCGCACTCAGACAGAGAGAGCGACAATGGGGTGACAATGAGGATGAATCAGACTTACACTCCCTAAAACAATTCTGTGGTCTTTCCCTTGCTATGGCATGAACCAAGAAAAAAATATTTCTTCTACAACCCTTTTACTTGCCACTTCTTCAGCTGAAACTAAGGTCTGTACCCAACTGTGTAGAAAGAGCCTCTGCTGAAGTCCACCCTGGAGGATGCTTTCTGGTGGCAACATGCCAAGTGAGGACATGCTAGTGCAGAGTCCCAGCTCACCCTCCTGTTTCCAGCCATGTTCTGGGGCTACTGGGAGTGATGCAGGGTCATTGGGACCCGCTCTTTGCTAAGCTCTCCACCCTGGCAGGAGGAACTGGCAAATCATGCTACCTGCGTACCGAGACACTTTCTGCCGTCCAGCCCCAAACAGCCACTCCACTTGCCAAGCTCTAGGCCTAGGGCTCAGTCTGAAGTTTTGAGGCCCGATTCTTCCCCCCGACATCCCAGCAAAATCAACTCTTGTGCCTTACCCTTCCGTGTTTTCAGCTTTTAACCAAGGCAAGCCAGGGGCAGGCCTTAAACTCACATTCAGTCTCAGGCAGAAGGATCAGAGATCATTACAAGTTCTGAGGGCCCCAAGGCATTGGAGGGGACAACAGAAAAAGACAATTGCCTCAATGCTGGAGGAGATCCATCTGCATTCATAGCAGGACTGAGAGCAGCCAACCATGTCAGCAGGGCAATCCCAAGCCCTCCTTCCCCTTCCCACAGTAATGTCACTTCCAGAGGGGACACTGGGGTGGACTATGCCATGAGTTGTGCAGCTGGGTAAAGCCCAGGCACACAATGAGACTTAAAACCTCACTAGCAAGCCAACAAGAGCAGATATAATACAGGGAACTTGGGACCCCTGAGTTATGGGGGTCTGTACCACATAAATAGGGCAGGTTCACTTCTACAATGTCCCAGCAATGGCGACCTTTTCCTGGTGGGCTTGGAGTTTACAGTGGCAATGTGCTGGCACTCGGAAATGCTCTGCAGTGGGCTGTGAGGACACAGTCCCCCCAGAAACAGAGCAACAGTGAGGAAAGCAAGTCTCAGCCATCTGTAAATCTCAGCAAACCAGGGAAATGCCCTCTTTTTTTCCAGCAAAAGGCTCTCTTGTGTGGGGAAGAGAAAGGCCAAGCTGGCACACTGTTGAAGCCTCCCTTTTAAGGTACCCTATTAACATCCCTTTTCTGCTGTCTCCCCCCGACCTGTCAGACCTGAAGGCCTCCTGGAAATGCACCGCGAGGCTGAATTTCGAGAGCCGTCTTGCGACTTTTACTTGCGTGTCATCCCTCAAAAAGGAAAGAGGAAAAGCTGGGGGGATGCTGAGGGCTAAGATACAAGCAGCCCCTGCCTACCTGGTGCGGGAAGATGGCTAATGGAGGGTCGAAGTTGCTCTCCCTGAGCTGGGCTCACGCTCTGCACAGCCTGGCCAAGTCGAGAGCCTGACCTCTCAACCATTTCAGCCTCCGTAAAGGCTCAGCATCTGACCCGTGGATTTTTCTTTAAGAAGATGAGAGGGGTGGAAAACAAGCCCGCAAAGCCTCCTATAAAAAGCCAGACTTCCCAAGCCAAAGCCAATAAAAAGCTTCCCAGCTGTTCCCGCTCCTCCAAGCTGGCTTGGGCTCCGCAGGCAACAAAACCCTCCCAGCAGCTGGGAAGCCTGCGGGGTGCCGGTGGCCGCAGTACGGGGGCAGAGACCCGAGGCGAGGGGTCCCCCGGTGGGTGTCCCGCCTGGAAAGTCGGGTCCCAGGGAAGCGGTAGGTGCCTGACAGAGGGCTGACTCAGCGGGAGGCAGCGGTTTGTGTAACCTCCAGCAATCCATTATTACAAAGGGGCTTTCAGGAACTCCTCCGTGCCAGGCACAGCGAGGGTTATTGATTGAGGAGACAGTGTAAATGCACAGAGAGGCTCCATCCATTAGGGCCGCTGCTCTCCACCAATTAGAAAAAAATCATTACTCAGCAGCCATCAATGGGCTCTGCGCAGCGCTGGAGTGCATGCATTCAATCTATCTTCTCCCACCTCCCTGAAAACTTAATGACAACTATTAGAGCTCCGCTGAATGCCCGGTGTGTACAGAAGCAAAAGATTCATTTGGTAATCTTAGTAATTACGACGCCATAGGAGGATGCATGCTAAATTCAAACAAGGGTGCGAGGGGGGAGGCGCGGGGGGGAAGAGCCTGAATTCCTCTGTTGTGAAAGCCCTTGTTGTGCTCAGCCTCCCATCCCTTCCCACTCACCTGATGCCTCTCCCCTCCTCCCATGGCCTCTCAGGTGGGCTTTCTGGGCTTGCTTTTCCTCTTCCCCCCCCGTCCCCCAAAAGGGAAAAATCATTTTGTGAAAGTAAATTGAAGTGGGGCGACTTGGGAAATATTCGAGACCTCTGGATGAGGCACAAGCCTGGCAACGCCGTTTGACAGCATTGCCCTGAGCGATCGAGGAGGTGAATTCCCATTTATGAAAGCCCGTAGAACTGCTCCGGAGCCCTGCTGGCATAACACGTGCAGGGTGCAATTTATTTACTCTGCCACAGCGTTCTCTTCCCTCCCTTCCCTCCCCCCTGCCCCCATCGCCACCCAGCCTTTTCATTTACACACAGCAGGACTGAGGCAGAGTGAGACTCTCGTCTCCCTCCTTGCCCATGCATGTCACTCCAAGTTACGGGGAAAGCGAAGTCCCAGGAGGGAATTTTTGGAAGAGCTCAAGGATGGATGTGACATGTCATTGATGTTGAAAGGAGCAGTTACTTATAAGCGACGGTGCTTTTCACAGGCCTCCTCTTCCCAACCCAGGAAGAGGTAAGTCATCATTACATGGGGGCACTGACGGTGTTCATCAGCAGCGAGAGCCCGGAGACTGCTGTCACTCATGCTGGTGTTCAACACCGCCCGTCCCAGCAGAGGAGAACCTACCACGCCACAGGCAACCTTGCGTCTGGCAGATTTCGTCAGGATAAGGGACAGCTACAAGAGCAGCATTACTGTTCCCTTTTTAGCACCCTCTACAGGAGCTGATCCTGCCAGGGCCACAGCTCACACCGCACCAGCCAGTCTGAAGGCAAGGATTGCTAATGCAAGGAGAAGACATGCTGCCAGTGCCTGTCTCAGTTCAAGGTTGCAGGCTGACCTTGCAGGAGGTGAAGAAGCTGGGTCGCCGCATCTCTGTAGCTAACCTCAGTATGTCTGGGCTCAAGATGTTAGCCACGAGCAATACAGGTACAAGAGGTCTCAAAAACAGTCAAGAATGAACAATACTAGTCGTCTTAGGCCTTTGCTTGGACTCCTTGGTCTTTTTCGCATGGACATGTCGTAGGAAGAATGTAAAAGTTCCTACGCCCCCCAGCAGATGGAAAAATATATCAAAGTGAAATGGCACAGACCATCATGGGAAAATTAGAAAAAAAATAAAGTAAATCCCAAAGACTCTACTCAGTTTTTATTTTGGTTTTACTCGGGGGAGGTTCTTTTAAGTTCAGGCAGATTTAGTCAGCCGGAGTGGAGTGAAGGCCTCAGACTTCAGCGTGTTGTTAAGGAAAATGTAACCTCCAAACTTTCTCAGAAATAAAAACAGAAAAAGGAAGACATTAAAGATTATTCAGTGGGGAGAATAGCTTATGAAATACGAGAAGGGCACTGAGGGAGAGGTAACTGTTGTCTGCCATGTTACACAACATAGGGCAAGCACAGGGAGCCCTTTCCTTGTGGAAGGCCAAACAGGCCTTTGAAAACCTCAGATAAACAACATATTAGCATCCATCTTAATGCTGTCCAGCAACAACGATGAAAAAACACAAATGGCTACAAGCCACATGCAAAATGATATTGCAGCCTGCGTGTGCCCCTCATGTACCCCAACTCTCACAGAGGCTAATGGATCACACGATGGGGTCGTACCCCTGTAAGGTCAGCAACCAGAGGTGACTCTCATACTCTGTCCTGATGACCCTCTTACCGTCTGACATTAAGCGGCTTTTAATGTTAAAGTTTATTAAAGGATGAATTCTCAGCCAGGCAAAAGGGCACGCCGTGGAAAAATGCAACAAGAGCAGCGCATGCAAAGAACAGGGAAGAAGAGGAGGTTGGCTTCCTCAAAAGACTCTCCAACGCTTTTTCATGCTCCATGCGCTGCCAAAAGGCACAGCCCATCTCCATCTCTGCTTTTTGGCTGGGGAGAGCCTCTGCAGCAGGGACACTGGAAAAGGAAAGACCACAGCAACCAGATCAAAAGACAGTCACCTCCGTGATTTCTATTCAGCCATCCCTGACCTTGAAGCATCCAATGTGAAATCAGAGCCAGGAAGGGCAACGTGCGAGAGTCCATCTGATCTCCCTCTCACGGGGAAGGTGCTGGCAGCTACCATGTGGGCTGTGGATCCGGCCATCTGCCGCAGACGTGGGGTAGCTGTGTGGTTGCCCAGCTGGCAAAGAGACCGGTGGCTGGCTGGCCCCTGAAAGAGTGAGGAAGGCCTGCAGGTTCAGCACAGATGGCCCCAGGAGACTGTGGCATTGCTTGGGCAAAGAGTTTTGTCTGTGGCCCGTGATGCAATGGAAACCAAACTCACGGGTGACCCTGGTAAGGTGCTTCGCAAATCAGGCAGAATGCTAGATCAGAGGACCAAGCACCATGTTGTCTCTTCTTCTCTTTATGACCTAAAGCCAAGCTAGCTGCTAATGTGAACTATGGAGCTCATTGTCTGACTGCCATAAGACATGGAAACGCTTCCCCCGCTTAACTGGGAGCAGGCGGTGCTGGGCTTCCCACTATAAACAAATGTACTTATCTGCAAAGCCTTGACCACTGTCCTCCAAGATTCCTTGTGAAGACCTCAGCAACGTGGATAGGGTAAAAGGGCAGGTACTGAATCACTGGCACTGGCCATTTACTTCAAACTGCAGGCTTTGGAGGACGAAGGAGGATATATAGGATCCTTTGAGCTGTGGGGCACTTACTGTGTTTCTCTACATTGGTGCTCAGAGAATGGTGTAGAGGATGATTGCCTGGAAATACATTTGCTAAGCTATTTGCTTAAACTACAGAGTCACTTGGGCACCATCAGACAGAAGGAAAGTCATGAGCTCTTTTGCCAAGAGACTATTGATAATGCCCTGGAAGAGAAATCTTAAAGCTCTAGGACCATTTGCTGAGTGTCCTTTTCCACATTAAGTATGATTATTGTATTTAAGGGGTAAGGACAGTAAGATTTAGGGTCACAGTTAAAAAAACTCCAACCCAATAGAGACACAAAGCCAAAGCTTGAGAAGACGCACACGTATTACAACAAATACTCAAAATATGGCTATTTTACAATATTTCCATGGATAAGACTGATTCTTTTTGTTGACTCTCCAAACAAGAAAATGGCTCTAGCATACATCACCAGAGTGAAAACTCTGCTGAGATGTTCCTCAGTGCGTGCCTGGGGATAGTGGGCAATTTCATCTCCAAGGCTTTAATTCATCTTAAATGACAGACGCACATCCTAAATGTCTTCTAATGAGATGACATTTGTCCAGGTTCTCTTCCTGTAATTCCATAGCTATTCAAAGAAGCTGGAAAAAGAAATCTGCCCAGGGGCTGCTTGCAGATTTAATACAGTGTTTTGAAACCGTACAGTGTCCTTTGCTGTTTTGCAGGATGTGTTATTGCTCTGGGTGGTGTATTTTCAGCATATTTATTTACATTTGGAAAAAAGTCCTCTTGATGGTCCAATCCTACCCCATTTGGAAATACTTCAGTCGGAGCCTCTCAGGGCTTCTTTCCAGGGTTCTCTTGCCTTTCATTTTAGACTGAAAAAATGTTTATGGACTTGTAGATGTTTCTTGGTGATTAAGCTGCTCCTTCTGGAACCCTGAACTAGTTTTGTCAGAGAAAAGCACTTCTACTGTTGCAGACCAGGCAGGAGCCTTGCTTTGTTGGGATCATTGCTTTGGTGTCTTCCCCTCACCCCTTTCAGTATTTACGAGCTATCTCTTAGCTGCAGTATCTTTCCCTCTCTCCTAGAAAAGCATGTCCTCTTTTCTATAATTTCCTTTCACCACCTACGGAGTGTTTCCCAATCTGTCAGCCATTTACAACTCCCTCTGTTCTCTCTCATCCCCCTCCACTGTGCTTTTGTCAGTCATTCCTTGTCTTCCCCAGCTCTGTTCTGTTTCCTTATCTTCTGCTTCCCTCCTTCACCGACATGGCATCCCTCTTATAATAGATGTCCCTCTGGCTCCTTCTTTACCCTTTGCACTGTGACTATGTCCCAGTACTAACTGACTGGCCACTGTGTGGCAAGGCAGGTCTTCCTGTCTTCTCTTGGCCCTTGTCTGAAGTACCATTAATACCTATTGTTTCTTCGGATCAAAGGGAAAGCCCCCAGCATCCCTCAATCCTCTGTGTGAGGTGCCCCTCACACAGGGGGAGAGCTGCAGGCTGGGGTGAAGGATGCAGCCCTGTCCCTCCTCAGCATGAGGAAGGACCTTCTTGGACTCGTACCCTGAGGAGAGGGAGAGGAATGAAAGATGGGCTACCTCCTTTCAGGCTTATCACCTCTGCCTTGTTAATGTTCCTCCCTTCCTGGCCTCCCCCAGCCTGCCCTGCAGATGCCAGCTATCATTTCTCTCAGATCGTCCGGCAGATTAGCATAAACCCAGTTGCCCTCAGCTGTATTTACCTTGGTGAGATTGTTGCTTCTATTTCAGACCTGAAGAAGGGCTGGGTTGTTTTTCCCAGATATACTACTTTGTTTAATGAAAGATGCTCCCTCTGCCTACATCCCTTCCACCCTTTTAGGCAAAAACATGCTGGGGTACAATCTTCTACTGTCTCCCCGAGACCCATCTGCTTTGTCTCCTCTCTCCCATTCGAAAAGACTTCTTCTCGGAGAGGACAGGCTTCTCACCATCTTCATGGAAACAACATCCCTGTTCTGTCTTTTCCCATAGTGAAATTCATGTTGCTGGAAGGGTCCCTGCCACACTGTCATGAACGACAACGGGTCACCCACCAGCTCTGTAGAAAACTAGGCAGAGTCTCCTTCCAGCTGAGGTATGAGGACTACCTGCAGCCAAAGTAGGAGACTACTTCCAAAGTCATCGACCGGAATATATTACTGCCAAATGCATCCCAGTACTCACACAGGGTCTGAAGTAGTGATGGTCAATGCAATTGGGCAACAGCGGGGTTACAATCTGAAGTGTTCGCCCTACCCGATGCTACCAAAATTACAAGGCGCTGGGGCCAGGAAGTCCACAAGACTCATTTTGTGCTCTGCTTTGTGTCTCTCCACTGCAGACTCTGTTATTCTACTGTTTTCCCTACCTCTGTTCCCAGCAATAGGGAGACCTTATCTGCATGGAGCGTAGCCTGGGCTGCTCCTCTTTTCCTCGACAAAGCGTTGGAGCAGGGCAGAGCCCGTGGGCAGGCAGGAGACGGAGAGAAGAGTGGGTGAGTGGATTGCCCTGAGGAAGGGAGTTGCCAGTGTCTGAGGGCTGGGGTGTGAGGGAAGGGAGAGGCTGTAGCAAGCCCTCCAGTGCCAAACGCCCCACAGGTTTTGCCGTGGGATGCAGTCCCTCAGGAAGGGTTTCACTGCCCTCGTGTAACTGGACCAACTAAGCAGCAGGAATTAAAGAGGGATAAAGAGAAACTTGCCTTCCCCTGGACTTCTGAACCTTCCCAGCAAAAATCTTTGTCCCAGAGGCTCAGCAAAACTATAATACTTGATGGTGCTGCGGCCCTTCTCTTGGTATCGGTATCATGAAAGATTCAAATGGCATTGTCCACCTCCAAAGCTTTTGCAGAATGAATCAGTTTTCCTATGTGCCTGACTTGACACACATTCCCTGACCACTTGGAGGTCACAAATTTAATTAAACCTCAGTGAATAGTAGCAGACCTCACAGAAATAAAGGCCTTAATCCAATCAAGCCACATTTGTACTGCCTGTATTGCATCAAGCATGGCCAAAGCAGAAGGGACAGACCGTGGCGAGCTAGAAGGGCCCCAAGAAGTTGCTCCGTACACCGCCAATTATGGATGATAATGTGATTGTGACACTCGCAGACAATACGAGCAATTTCTCAAACTGGAGGTCCATGGCTTGGTATTATCACGCCCAGCTAGTGCAAGAAACAGCTCATTCTTGGAGTAAAATGGCTGTGGCTTTCGGGAGAGCTATCATTTGTCAGGTGGAGATCAACTTCAGCAGCAGCTGGTACAAATCTCTCACCAAAGTCACAGGTTTGCTTTGTATTGGTCAGTTTTGGGGGAATCTCGTCCTCTCTTTTCTGTAAAAAAAAAAAAAAAAAAAAAAAAGGAAAAGGCAGAAGCAGCCTGTTGCCCTAGGAAGTGCTTTTAATCAGCCTGTGCAATACTAATTAATTTTGCATAACGTCTCATGCTGCATTCCACCCTGGAGGAGGCAATGCTTGATGTGTGGGCCAGGTGATTCACTGGTGATCAGAGGAGCCGGCTGCAAGTTTTTCTGGAGCTGACAGAAAAGTCTACTGAAATTTTGAGAGGAGGAAAATGTGACAATGTCTTCACAAGCCGGTCATCTTCAACCCGGGCACCTGGGTCAACATTTGCAGAGTGTTGAAATTTTAGCAAGGAAAGGACAATTTCTTTGCTAGAGAATTCACAGTATTCACCCCTGGTATAGAATTCCGACTAACCCGGTATAGTAAATATTATTTCACTGATCAGATTAAGGAAGATGCAATCTGTAAGCAGAATTGTATGGGGCTTTGAGGCATTTTCTGGGTGAGAGGCATGTTGCTAACTGTCAAAATATTAGTAAATTGTGCCTTAACAGTTAAGTAATTAAAAAAACTCCAAAGCTCTGTAACAGGAGTGAGACAGGTATATAGAGGTGGGAACTGGTTCCCGGTGGCAGGTTCTGGTTAGGAGAAAAGGCGCTTGAAGTGTGTAGCAAGGCAATGTTAAAGGATCTTATTGCGAGAGACCTCGAGGGAAGGTAGGAACAAAGAGCTGTGTGCTTCACAGAAGCCTGCATCCATCCTGCTCAGAAACGGGACCAGAAAATGGAGGGGGAATTGTTATGACTCCTTGCTATTCAGACTGAAGTAGGAGATAGCGATCACGCTGCTGATATTGCTGTTCAATGCTGTACAGAGAGTAAAAGAGAGTGCTGGTCCCAAAATGTTTGTAATGAAAAAGGAATAATGACATCGGAGGGAAAGCACAACTTTTGCTTCATGGTTTTTGTAGGTAGAGCTGAAGTTTTGCTGCACCTTTCCTTGCACTGGTGGAGGAGGGGGAACATACAAAAATTACTTACATCGCAACCACTCAGCTTGAAAAATGGGGCTTTAAAAAGGAGAGAGTGGGAGAGAGAGAGAAACCTGTAATATTTTACAAACCATTTCACCTGCCTGACAAGCCACCCAGGATCGTCTGCAATGTGCAGGAGGTATCACCCTGCCCATTCTTCCCCAGGGACCGGCTCGGGGGAAGGCTCCTGCCGCCGGCCAGACCAAGCCGATCGTAGACGCCTTCTGCTCTTGGTGCTGCTTGGAGGCTCTCTGCTTATGCTGGAGTTCAATAGGCTTTGCCCCTGTGCTCATTCAGCTGATTAAAAGTCTTTTTTTTTTTTCCTTTTTTCTTTTTTTTTTTTTTTTTAAGCCACCAGCATGTGAGCCACAAGGATTCGTTCATTATTGCTCAGCCGTGCTGCGAGATGCCGTCTAGAAGTAATTAATTGGGCCATGCTTTGGAAATGTGGAGTAAAAAGATTTTTCAGGGGAAAAAATAATGCAGGAAGGGGGGGGGAGGCTTACATTTTCCCTTTGAAGTGAGGGATCTTTTGCTGAGAGTGAGGGAGGCATAGCCAGAGAAACAAGCTTGCTTGTTATTTTACAACATTATTCGCCACAGCTGTATGGATAAACACGTAACTTCAGCCTGTTTTTTTTTCCACCTCGTTTTAAAAATAACCACAGAAGCGTGACTTTGTTAATGACAGTTTGTTGTGGGAATTTTTTTTTTTATTTTCAGGAGAGGGAAGCCTATTGCAACATTCCGCCCTTCCCCCTCCGCCCCCCCCCACCAGCCGGGGCAGGCGAGGGGAGAGCCCTGGGAGGTCCGCAGGGCTTTCGGTGTCGTTTGCAGAACATCTGCTCCTTTCCAGCCAGCCCTCAAATAATCCTGCAACTTTTAACAGGAACCACAAGTTCATGCAAGGAAGAAAGGGTGGTGAGCCAGCAGCTGCCGGGCAGGCCTATTTATACCCAGGCTGCCGGCACTGAGTGACGTTGGTAATTCCCCCACGAGGTCCCTCACCCGGCACAGCATCGGCTGCGCTGTTCTCTCCGGCCACGGCCATGGGATTAAATGGCACTAAACGCAAACCAACTTTTTAGACAAAACTGTCCACCACCATCACTCGAGCCTGGGGGGGCAGGTTTGGTCAACTCACCCCGAGAAGGTGGCAACTCAGCAGGTCGCTTTGCAGTCACCCTTTTTCATGGAGGTCCTGCAGACCTGGGGTCCACCAGTGCAGGGAATCTGGAATCACTCTAAAAATTCACTCTAAAATGAAGCGATCCTTCATCCCAACAGGACGGGGAATGAAGTGTAGGGAGACTCAGTCAAAAAAAGGGGAGCCCTTGGAGAAGGGAGGGATGTACCAGGAATTATGAGAGAGCTGGAGCAAGAGTAGGACCTGTGGGCAATTCTTCACAGAGGCAGAGATGATGTGTCCAGTTTTGGGCTCCCCAGTTCAAGAGGGACAGGGAACTGCTGGAGCAAGTCCAGCGTAGGGCAACTAAGATGATTGAGGGACTGGAGCATCTCCCTTATGAGGAAAGGCTGAAAGAGCTGGGACTCTTTAGCCTGGAGAAGAGAAGGCTGAGGGGAGACCTTATTATGGCATACAAGTATCTAAAGGAGGGTGGGTTGAAGGAGGATGGTGCCAGACTCTTTTCATTGGTTCCCAGTGACAGGACAAGGGGCAATGGGCACAAGTTAGAACATAGGAAGTTCCATTCAAATACATGGAAAAACTTCTTTACAGTGAGGGTGACAGAGCACTGGAACAGGCTGCCCAGGGAGGGTGTGGAGTCCCCTTCTCTGGAGATTTTCAAGACTCGCCTGGATGCAGCCCTGAGGGATGTGCTCTAGGCAATCCTGCTCTAGCAGGGGAGTTGGACTAGATGATCTCTAGAGGTCCCTTCCAACTCTGAAGATTCTGTGAGTGTATGTGTGAAGTCTCCAGGCAAATCGGGCACTGTGTATCCAAGTGTACAGATAGTGGCACGATGTATTTTGCATGCCTTTAGCAGATTTTGAACCGAGAGGCACACAACCAATTGACTTTCTGTTTTGCAACAGGGAATCCAGGTAGCAAATTCACAGAAGAAAATTGAGTGTGCCCTTCTCACACAAAGACCTCCATTTCCTATGAGTTCTGTCACACCTGCGTGCCAGAGATGGCACATATCCAAAGGCGAGGGCTGCAGGAACTGCTGGGGGAAGGAATTATGGTAATATAAATAATAATTAATAGAAATAATCTGCTGCCACTCCCAGCGTCCGCCCACTCCAGAGCCACCCAGCCTCTGACACAACCCAGCATCAGCGTTTCAGGCAAAACACAAGCAGCCCTCTCATCCGTGGCCCTAAAAGAGGGATAAAAGAGGTCCCTCTGCCTGCCAGCGATTTGGCCCAGGCACCCCTGTCCCACCAGCAGCTCTCCGTGACACCGGGCTCCCCTCACGCACCCTGATAGTAGTGGCTCTGACACATTGGGAAACCAGGTGGGGCTTTGGGATTTTTGAGTTTGTGGGCCATCTTCAGTACCTTTGAAAAAGGAATGATTTGGCATCGAAAGAGCAAGTGGAGATTGTAAAGAAGCTGGAAGGAAAGTAGCATGTATTTGCCAATCTGTGGCTTTAAAGGAGCGTTGCGTTCCTGGCCGAAAGGGCTCAGCTGGGGCTTCGAGCTCAGCATTGTTTTCAGCCTGTTCTTCGGGTTGCATTTAATTGCGCTGTTGCGTGACGTTTTCATGCTGTTTTAAGAAAGCCTGTATACTCATCAAAATTATCAGACACACGCACAGATTCCCAGAAGTACCCCTCATCGCAAAGGAACAGGCAAGCCTCCTCAAATATCCAGGGTGGGTGGGCTGATCCACCTCCCCCTTCCGCCGGCTCCTCGGCCCTCTGCTCCCCCCTTGTCGTTCCCCCCCTCATCAATAATCTGCCTGCTTTCGCTGGCAGTGATGCTCATCGGAAAGGGCAGCTCAGTGAACTGGCAGGGATGGGATCCGAAGGTCATCCGGGGATCCCCAGCTACCGGCCAGCCCGCCCCAAGCCTCCCAGCCAGCCCAGGGGCACGGGGCTGGGAAGCAGCCCCACCGCCGCTTGGGGAGGGAGAAGAATAGGGTAAAGAGAGGGCAGAGAGAGAGAGAAAGAGCACAAAAGAGCGCGAGGTATTTAAATAGCACTTGGGACCGGCTGTTGTGAGGGGGCCTGGGCCCTTTTGGATGCTGTTGCTGACACTTCTAAACGAGCTGACGGCACCGGGTCTAGAGGATTATGTTCAGTAGCGACTTGCTGTCCCTGCCAGTAGGCACAAACAAATAGCTTATTACATCAGGGCCAATGTTATCGAAATGGCTTTAAAAAAAGCAGTCAGCTTTAGTCTCCCTCTGCTCATTAGAAACTGTGGTTAATCACTTGCTGTGAAAAGGCTCACCACCAAGTTGCTTACTCCTCCAACCCTCCGTTTCTGCCCTTCTCACAAATAAATCCCTTATTCAGCTGGTCCATCCCACGCAATCAAGTAATTCCTTATGCCTGCCACCCACTCTGCCTGGATTAACCTCAGGTGGTCACTACATTGCAGGTTTCTTGAAAAGCGCTGCCTCCGAGCAACCTCTTTTTGCTTTTTATTCCTAAGCCTGGGTTTTAAAATCCCTCTGTGTATCTTGAATCAGCAAGACTCTTTCCCCCCAGGCTCTGCTAGAGGTTTAATAGCCTCTTGTTTCTCCTAAGTCCGGGTGCTAAAGGTACTCAGCCTTACTGGTGCTGGATGTAGGAAGAGCGCTGATGAGGAGGCAGCGACTGCTGGCTCCCCAACCCCGCCGGCCACCTTCTCCACTGGCTGCTGGCTCCTGGGCAACCAGGGCTGTTTCCTGCAGTCCTAGGCTTTTGAACGGAGGCAGAGGCCAGGGAGACCGGTTTATTATATCTAAGTGCTGCCTGATGTCAAGTGATGGTGCTGACGTCTGGTGTGGGGATGTTTTGATTGCCTCTCCGGCCTAGCTGGCAAAAGCGCCGAGACAACGACTGAAGAATGGGGAAAGTAACGCTGTGGCCCTAACGTGCTGCTAACGTTACCACGGTTCAAATCTCTGGCCAAAATATACAGATTTTCCTTCTGCAAGGTGCTGTAGGCAACTTCGCAAGGAATCCCTGTGCCCCCAGGCAGCGTTGGGTGTAAGCAGGCAGGGTGGGCTTCCACCCCTCACAGGGTATCCACCGATGCAGAGCAGTCTCTGGCTGGATTTCCAGAAAGCCCCAGGGTCTCACTCTCACCGATTACAAGAAAGAAAACTAGCTCAGAGGGAGACATTAGAAATGCCTCTAAATGGAGAAACCAGCGAGACGCCCACGTTCACTGAAGAGGCAGTAACGTTTCGTGGGAACATGGGGAGTCAGTTTCACACAGCGAAGTCTCAGCTACTGGGACGCGATTTTATCTGTGTCACTGTGCCCTGTGTTACTGCCTGCAGACGCCCTGTGTGCGACGGCACTGCCTGCAAAGGCTTCAGACCCACTGTGTGTGACAGTATCATAGCATCGTAGAATTATAGAACCATAGGGCTGGAAGGGACCTCTGGAGATCATCTAGTCAAACCCCCCTGCCAGAGCAGGGTCACCTAGAGCAGGTTGCACAGGAACGTGTCCAGGTGGGTTTGGAATGTCTCCAGAGACGGAGACTCCACCACCTCTCTGGGCAGCCTGTTCCAGTGCTCTGCCACCCTCAAAGTAAAGAAGTTCCTCCTCATGTTTAGGTGGAACTTCCTATGTTCAAGTTTGTGCCCATTACCCCTTGTCCTGTCCCTGGGCACTACTGAAAAGAGCCTGGCCCCATCCTCCTGACACCCACCCTTTAAGTATTTATAAGTGTTGATAAGGTCCCCCCTCAGCTGTCTTTTTTCCAGGCTGAAGAGACCCAAATCCCTCAGCCTTTCTTCATAAGAGAGGTGTTCCAGTCCTCTAATCATCTTGGTAGCCCTTTGCTGCACCCTCTCCAGCAGTACCAGCACTGGTACAACCAGTACGTCTCCAGGTACTGCCTGCAAAGGCTTGGTCACAAATGGCAGCATGGCTTTCGCTGAATCCCAGTGAGAACAGACAAGAGGAAGGTGCTCCATTTCCCGTTTTTCATTTCCCAGGGGCTCCATTGCCCCCCCAGGGCTTTGGGGACAGGAACCAATTTTCTGCCATGGCTTCTGGCTGCTTTTGAAAGTGCCACTCAGTGTTCCCAGCCGATAGGAACCCGGTGAAGGTCCAGCTGCCACCGGAGGTCCTTTCGCAGGCCACGCAAGGGGTGGTTTGAGCTGGCACGTGAGAAAATCCACTGGCAGAGGGAGCGGGGACTGCAAGTGCCAGCTGTGCTGGGGAGCCGCTGTCAGAGACGATGCCTCTGCCGAGCGCCCTGCAGCACAGCTGGCGCTCCACAGCTGGACTGACTTGTGCTCGGGGCAGCGAGCAAGTGGGCATGGAGCATGGAGAAGCCGTGCAGGCATGGAAAGAGTGGCCAAGTGAGACCTCAGCTTAAACTTTCCAGGGGTTTCAGAGGGATTAGCCTATACGGCAGCGTTTTTAAAGCTGTTTCAGTCTTTCATTACGTGCATCGCAGCGCAGCTGCTCATGGAGTTTCAGAGGGCACGCTCGGCTCAGCACTGACTCTGGAGGCTGGAAAAAAATCACAAAGCACCTTTTTCCATAACTACCTGTACAGGTTCCCTCACTGAATTCACACCAAACAAATTACAGCGCCTTATTTGAGACATCCCCTATAGCTCAGACCAGGCTAACTGCTGCAGCCCCCCCTGAAGCCACCGAGATACCAGCACAACCAGCCCGTGGTTTGCTACCGTAACGCAAGTGGACTGGTTTTGGCGGAGGGAGAAGTAACGCTCATGTGGGACGGGGAGGCCCCTTCCCTTCGCACAGCGCTGGGCCAGGCGTGCGAGGAAGGACAAGCTGCTTTAAGGCCTTCCTCCACCGCTGAGGCAGCTGGGGCTGGACCGATGCCCGGGTATAAACTAAAGCAGCTTCACAACTGCTCTAATTTATGTCCGATTGCCAGCGGCCCCGGGGCATTTCTGTCAGCTGCCGCTCAACCAGCTGTAACAGCATCCTGGTCTCAGCTTCTCCTCCCAGTTGCTCACTGCTTGTGCCGGTGGCTGAGAGAGATCGGGCTGCAAGCGGCCCCGGCACGGGTCCTTCTCAGCCAGACAGCTCTTCAGGGCACCGGTGCTGCTCACCCCGTATCATCTGGCCAGGTTATAGCCTGTGTTTCCACCCCCCTGGATGAAAAGCGCATCCTACTCATATGGTACGTGTGACGGTGCTTCGCTATCTATATCTGTACATATGACGTGAGTGGCAAACTCCTCTGCAAACCGCCCACAAATCACCCTGGAGTCAAAAAGCCCAGTCACAAAGACTACAAAGAAAAATGAAAAGCGCTGTCTGAAACTCAGAAATAGACGATGTACAGTAATTTTTCCCATCTCTCTGCCTTTGCTGGAATTAATCAACAATCTCTGCCTGCAATTGCTGGGAGTAATTTATTTCAAGAAATGCAAAGAAAGAGCATTTAGGATAAATATTTAAATTTCCTCTTCCAGCCCATCCTATTCTCAATCATTGTTTGTGTTCAATTCATTCAGCTATGCATAAGCTGATGCTCATTCTCCTTGCTCTGGTTATTTACATATTTTTTCCTGTACTGAATCTCTGATCCCTAAGTCTTTCCTGGGTGGGGAAAGAATTATGTAAGTAATATTCCCCGGGGGACTGAATTCTGGGTGAGAATACATAGGATCACCTGGGGCATGGAGAAACCCTGGCAGACGGGGCTGGTGCTCCCATATGGATGGCAGTACCTGCCTTTTTTTCACTTACTCCCCCTCTCCCTTGAATGATGAAAGTGGTGGTACTGAGGAGAAGGGAACAGCATGAGGAAAAATGCAAAAAGCTTGGTTCTGGAAGGTGTTTGTGTGCCAAATCATACCGTGCACATAAAAAATGAGATTGGAGTTAGTTGTAAAAAAAAATAAAAGCAAAACCTTTACTGTTGTGGGAACTATTTAAAAATGTTTTGTTGGTGGTTTTTTTTATAGGAAAATCACTTAAATTGAGCTGTGGGAATAATCAAACAAAGGAGCATAAACTTCAAAGGCAGTGCTTCGTACTTTTCAAATTGAGAAGGTTGAAAAGAGGAAGAAGCGAGAGCAAACCATTAATTCTGATCTGTGATTGCTCATGCATGCGTAGGACACGGGTTTCCCCTGGCTTCCTGTAGCCAAATATCTATAAACAAGGTCTGGATGGGCCCTGGCTGACCCCTCGCCTCATCTTGTGCCGCCCCACCGAGGCTGCGCTTCCCCCTTTGGTGAGCCCTAATTAACGTGTGCCGACAGAGGCTTGAACCGGAGCGGGGTGGGGGAAAGTAATACATAAACTTTAAAGAGGGCTCATCCACCACGTGCAATTTGTATTTTACACCTCATGAATTTTAACAGCTAAAGTTATAACTCCACCGTTAACCCTCTGTGCGCCGCCACGTCTGCCTTGGCGGTCCAAGGAGGGAGGCTGTGTCAGCACGCCGCATTCCTTAATTTTTCTCCTAAAAGAGCTCAGGCCACTTATTCAAGCCCTTCCTTTCACACACATCATGCAGGCTGAGTATTAAGAGTTGCAGATGCCCTCCAGATACCGCTAAGCGGCCGCTTAAAAACAAAATAACAAACATAAAAACGCAAATGACTGCAGCATGGAGTTAAAAATCTCTGCACTGCTGGCAGGCTTTGCACATAGCCCTGGCTGGACGGCTGCACACTCGATCTTCCGCAACTGTCATTTAGACTGTCATTAAAAGTTACTGTTGTGACTCTAAAACAACACCTTGAAACACTTGGCGGAATCAGAGGGAAGTTGTGTTTTTTTTTTTATAACATGAAAACTGCACGCGGAGGCGAGAGCTGGGACCTCTGCTCCCCGG
This sequence comes from Larus michahellis, assembly GCF_964199755.1. Lineage (NCBI taxonomy): Eukaryota > Metazoa > Chordata > Aves > Charadriiformes > Laridae > Larus > Larus michahellis. The sequence goes on from NC_133896.1 coordinate 129,076,723, forward strand.
TGGTGTTTCATTACGGGCACCGAGACCATTAAACCAATTTCCTAGCGCTCGGGTGTGAGGTGTTTCTTGGATTTCCCCAGCCGAACCAACCAGCTCAGAAGCCTGCAATTCATTAAGCACGTTATCAGGCAACAGCCTCCCCTGCTCTCTCTTCGCCGTGCCTGCAATCCCTAACTTGCAGCTTGGTTTTTTTTTCCCCCGATTTGGTACAGCAGGAGACGGGATTCAAAGTCTCTTTATTTGGAGCCACGGTGCCCCGGGGCCTCACTTATTTGAGTGCGAGTGGCTGTGCGAGCCCTGCGGGTTCAGCCTCTGCTGCCCAGGGCTCTGCAGCCGCCGGGGGTTGGCTATAAATGAATGAGGTCGGGTAGCCGCGGTGGCCCAGAGCTCCGCCGGGGCTGTCCCCCTGTGCTCCACAGCAGGGTTTATCGGCCAAGCCGACAGCTGGGAGCAGCGGGATGTGGATCAGAGCGAGCCTAGATGTCCGGAGGGCAAAGTGTAGAGGTACCCCGTGGCCAGCCAGCCTGATGAGTGCTGTCGGAACTAAGCAAGCTGTCAGCCCCTTAGCTAGCGCGCTCTAGCTAACATCATAACGTGAGACAGTGCTTTAAGACAACATCTTAACATATCTTAAAGGCAAGGCAATGTGTCCCTTAATGCAACCTAAACAAGCTAAATCTGGCTCAGGCTTGCACGTCAACACTCCCTTTCAGAGGGTGGCAGGAAGGATGTCGTCCCGACAGTCACAGAACCATAGAATGGTTTGGGTTGGAAGGGACCTTAAAGACCGTCTAGTTCCAACCCCCTGCCATGGGCAGGGACACCTCCCACTAGACCAGGCTGCTCGAAGCCCCATCCAGCCTGGCCTTGAACACTTCCAGGGATGGGGCATCCACAGCTTCTCTGGGCAACCTGTTCCAGTGCCTCACCACCCTCAGATTAGAGAATTTCTTCCTAAAGGCTGAGGGATTTGGGTCTCTGCAGTCTGGAAAAAAGAAGACTGAGAGGGGACCTTATCAACGCTTATAAATACTTAAAGGGTGGGTGTCAGGAGGATGGGGCCAGGCTCTTTTCAGTGGTGCCCAGCGACAGGACAAGGGGTAACGGGCACAAACTTGAACATAGGAAGTTCCAGCTAAACATGAGGAGGAACTTCTTTACCCTGAGGGTGGCAGAGCACTGGACCAGGCTGCCCAGAGAGGTGGTGGAGTCTCCGTCTCTGGAGACATTCCAAACCCGCCTGGACGCGTTCCTGTGCAACCTGCTCTAGGTGACCCTGCTCTGGCAGGGGGCTTGGACTAGATGATCTCCAGAGGTCCCTTCCAACCCCTATCATTCTGTGGTTCTGTGATTCTGTGATCCCTCACCCTGTCGCTACATACCCTCATAAAGAGTCTCTCCCCAGAGGGTCTTTCTCCTCCATGTCCTGGTTGCCACGGCGCAATTAAAAATTAAAATTTTTAATTTTCAGTCTGTATGGCTTTTCCAGAAAAGGGGCAGAGCCTGAGAACTGCCGCTGAGGACTTGCTTTCCTCTGCTGCGCTGTGAGGTACCCTCAGGAGCCGTCGGTGGGCCAGGGATTCAGAGCCACTGCCTGTAGACTGAGGAGGCACGAGCTGCCACCCAGCCTGGTTTGGAGGAAGTGGCGCCCTGGGCCAGTTTTTATCATCCCTTAACGAACTCAGAGTCGCCTCTGAACTGGGCCCCACACTGCTGTCCTGGAGCCACGGCAAGTCCCCCGGTGATTTGGCAGGAGGCATTGCTGACTCCTCCTCCATCAGCGGTCACCTGATGAGAAGCAGGAAAAATTGTCCCGTGCTGAGGTCTGCGTGGCTGCAGCTGGATGGCTACCGATGCTGGAGCCCACGGGGACACCGCCGAAGCACGGCACCCTCCTGGGAGCATCCCTCACAGGGAAAAATAGGGTTTGGGAGGGCTGCAGCCAGGCAGGGACAGGCTCCCCCTCACCTCCGGCCCTCCTTTTCCCCTTCCTTCGGAAGGGCAGGTGCTGACAAAGGGCCTGCGGATGCTCGTCCATGCCGGGCTGTGCTGTGCACTGATGCTGGCCCTCCGTAGTGCGGGAATGCCTTTTCTTCCAGGGCGGCCTTTGCGTTTGCAATTTGAATTTAATCCCGCGAGCTAAAGATAGCTCCGGCTCGCTATTGTTCCTCCAGCTGGCAACAGCTTTATTTCTTTGATGCTTTCAGTTCTCGGTCGTTTCCAAGGAACTGGCAGAGACACTTTTTAATACAGAGCCTGTCCCAGCACTGTATCACGCCGGTCACCGCGTCCCACACTCCCGGCCCTCCCTTAGGTGCTCTGCTTCCCGCTGGCGAGGTCTCCTGCAGGGGCTGCAGGTCTCCCTCTTGCTGGCACGGGCTTCGCTTGCACGTATCCCTGATGAACTCCCTTCAGATCCCCTGGCTGGCTCCAGGGCTGCTCTGCAATGGCTCCTCCAGGAGCCCGAGTCTTCCTCAGGAACAGACCTTTCATGACAGCCTCACTCAGGTATTTTTTAATTACTCTTACTACCATTACTCCACTGTCAGAAGTAAGTGATGTGATCCTTTCCTATATTCTTGGTGGCTATTGGGGTTCATCTGGGTACTTCTCTAACCCACCCTTTTTTGTGTGTCTATTTGGTAAGAATTTAGTAACATCCTTTATTTCAGGAGCTTTCTGTGTCGCGTCAGCCGGGGAACCACATGCTCTGCAAGGTCACTGAATGCGTGTTTGTCTCTCAAGTAGTTTGAACAATGATTTGAAGCGGATTAATGCTAGTAAGCTCTTATCTCTGATTGCTTAGGTTTGTATTTGGTATATGAGCATCACACACATATACATCATATGCATCATACACATTGTGCTGTGTATGTGATTTGATATCTTCTAATCTCAGGGACAAAAACTAGGTGCTTTTCCAAAGATTGAATTTGGGATTGTTCCATGCTAATTCATGTTGTTAATTAGCTAGAGCAGGTAGCCAATAAAGCAGCATAAATGATTTCAGGTTCCTTAGGAAATGTGCCAATACGAATGCAAATACCGATTTAGACGTGGAATTTTCCCAGCGCCTCGCGGTGAGACTCATTCATTAAATTAAATAAAACGTGAGACGATTGCAGGCTGCTGCTGAACATTTTGTGAGCTGGAAAAGGGAGGACGCTGGATGGGTAAATCCCTCCCTGGGCATATCGGCAGCTCTCATCCCACGGGCAGGAAGGGTGGGGAGAGCCCTGCGGGCAGCAGCCAGCCTCCCAGCCCCGCAAGCCGCAGCGGTGATTTCCTGGCTCTGGCAGGAAGGGCTGCCGGTTCCTACCGCTGGCATGCTGCCGATAGGGTTGCCTGCCGTTGCCGGGCATGGAGCTGTAAGGAACTGCATGGGAGATGAATGCAGAAAAAAAAAAATAAATAAAAAAAGTCAGGCTCCTGAAGCGTTCAACAGGGACGCTTTCTTTCCCACAGAAGAAAAAGCCGTTCCTAGGTGGAGGCAGTATTGCAAAAATCGAACACAGCACAAGGGGAAAATCTGCCTCTGGGTTCCCAGGTAAACTAAGGGGAATACCTGCAGCCTTTTCCCCCTTTTCTGGGGATCGGCCCAGTGCCACAGAAGACTGCATCTGAGTGCATGATATAAATACTGCTTTTAAAATACTTTTCTCCCCCCAACCCTGCCCCAGTTCCTGGTTTGTCACAAAAAGGGGATCTCAAATGAAAGCAGCTCCGCAGAAAAACACCGACTCTTTGGAAAACTGGCTGTGAAGGAGCACAGCTACTAGGGACCAGACTCTCCACCAGAAGAGTGGAAGCAGGATGTGAGAAGTCTTCCAGGGATGGGTTAGTTAGACGGGCCTTAGGGATGGACAAACACCAAAGCATCAGTTATCACAGAACCACAGAATCACAGAATGCCAGGTGTTGGAAGAGACCTCTGGAGATCATCTAGTCCAAGCCCCCTGCCAGAGCAGGGTCACCTACAGCAGGTTGCACAGGAATGCGTCCAGGTGGGTTTGGAATGTCTCCAGAGACGGAGACTCCACCACCTCTCTGGGCAGCCTGTTCCAGTGCTCTGCCACCCTCAGGGCAAAGAAGTTCCTCCTCATGTTTAGGTGGAACTTCCTATGTTCAAGTTTGTGCCCGTTACCCCTTGTCTTGTCGCTGGGCACCACTGAAAAGAGCCTGGCCCCATCCTCCTGACACCCACCCTTTAAGTATTTATAAGCATTGATAAGATCCCCCCTCAGCCGTCTTTTTTCCAGACTAAAAAGATCCAAGTCCCTCAGCTTTTCTTCATAAGAGAAATGTTCCAGTCCCCTCATCACCTTTGTAGCCCTTTGCTGCACCCTCTCCAGCAGTTCTCTGTCCTTTTTGAACTGGGGAGCCCAGAACTGGACACAGGACTCCAGATGTGGCCTCACCAGGGCAGAGTAGAGGGGGAGGATGACCTCCCTTGTCCTGCTTGCCACACTCGAGCACATGTGTTTCGGGCTTTGAATGGCTTGGCAGCCATAGGACTGGGAGTCGGATCTCCCCATGTACAGCTTCTGGGACTTCTCCCACACTTTCTGCTCGAGTGCTTTTCTCCAGGTCCGAGGACCGTCAGACTGAGGGGAGCTGCATTTTGTCCCCGATGGCAAAGAAAGCAGACGCAGGAAGCCTTGGTTCTCTTGACACAGTTGGCGAGTGGTTGTTCATATCAGATACCATCTTAGCATCCCCGGGGTGCTCCAGGAAATGTGTGTACCTGTGCTGCACAGGTCACTGCTGTACTGAGTCCATGCTACACCTTCTGCAAATATATCCACCTGGCACCCCTTAAAAGACAAATAGCACGTTGAAGCAATTTTTTATCATCAGTATTACATGGGGATGAAATAAAACTACGAAGGCAAAGTTCGCCCTTGTGTTTCAGACAGAGCAACACTGATGATTTGAATTGCATGTCCCCTTGGGGGAAGCAATGACAGCAATGCCATTGATTGGGCTTCAGTCTGTGGTCAATAGCAAGCACAAAAACTTAGAGGAAAAGGACACTTCTGACAAAAAGACAAATAAGCGTCTTCTCCTTGTTGTGAGCCTTGTGGAAGACACTGTATTTGAGGAGCTGGTGATGCTGGACAGGCCATGTCTGCTGTACTGGGCCCTGTACTGGGGGGCTGCAGACCCACGTACGCAGCCCAGTGTAAGGGAACATGCTGAGATGCCGCATGCTGTCAGCGTTGCGCTCTGGTGGACATCCTGAACGAGAGAATGTCCCTACCTGTCAGAAGAAGATATATGATTTTGTTTGTTGCATGAGATTAAAGGCGCTCTGGTATAGGAGAGAGACCCAGCCCCTCGATGATGGGATCTGCGGTCTGTGCTGTGGCTGTTCATCTGGAGGCCATCCGATGCCGCGTGTAAGTGGGATTCCCAGCATCCGAAGGGACATAAGAATTTATCTCTATATTCCTCTTCTTATTTTCTATAATTAATAAAGCAATTTTATTGCGCTACCTGCTGCTGTGCTTTTCTTACTGACACCCAGAGAGACCCCTGTGCCTCCCCATGCAGAACGCCCTCTGATTCCCCTTGAAGTCCCGCAGGGGAGCTGATCCACAAGGAGCTGGTCCAGGGTCTTGCAGCCTAAAAAAGACGGGGTTCTGCTCAGACTCCGGACAGAGTGTGGGCAGCTCACTGCCACTCCATGTCATGGGAGGGAGGGTGAGAAGCCGCAATGGGGGGCTGGACAGCTGGATCCAGGCAAGGGGGCCACTAACTCAACCCCTTCCACCTACAAGGAGACACAGCTGCGGCTGCAGCCAGCGCACACGGAAAAACCATTGGCATTCGCTCCCCAGCCTGGGTGATCCTCCCCCTCCCGGTCTGCCAGGATGAGTCACGCTTGCTGCTGGAGCCGAGCCTTGGTCCCGTGCCAGGAACGCGCTCCGGAGGGAGACCGCAGAGAAATACAGAATAATTTGCAAACCCATAAAAAAAAAAAAACCCACCCGGTTGCTTCTCCGTGGGGGTCCCTCAGCAGGTTTTTGTAGCAGGTGTCGCCTGCATGCCCGCCCTCCCAGGAGGGGACAGTCCCCTGCGGCTGGTGACCTGGCAGGTCCGTGGTGTGCTGGGGACAGGCTGGGAGTGCCTGGAGCACGTTGCTGCCGGCGGCTGCACGGGATGGAGCTGTGCCGGCTGCGGGACCTCGTGAGCCGGGTGCCTGGGAGCGTGGTAACGCAGTGCCGCAAGCGAGGAGGAACCCTGCTGGCCATAAAATGGCACGGAAGACCCCCAGGAGTCATGTAGAACAGAATGGTAGAGTGTAATGAATAGTCAGACATATGGTAAAAATGAATTAATGTCGAGTTGCCATCCACTCTGCCATTTTTTTTTTTTTTCTTTCAGTTTCCCCACTGTGCCTGTCTCCTGGCATCGCTGAATCTTGATTCAGGGAGAGGCAGCCAAGTATCTTCCTGTGAAGCCAACATCGCGTCCCAAGTTGGCCAACAACTTGGTAGTGCTTTCTCCTGGCTCCATCTGGCTGGGACTCTCTCTCCTGGCCTGCTGGAGAGTGACCCAGCCCCATGGGCACGGGTCTGCCTCTCCTCCCCTCTGGCGGGGAGCCGCCTGCCCTCAGGAGGTGCCAGCTGATGGGGAGCACAAGCGCCTTCGAGCTGCAGTGAGCACGTCAAGGCAAGTCCCGAGTCTCAGGCCTCACCACCTGCAGACGCGGTGGCCCGATTCCAGGACTGCAGGAGGTTCACCTGGAGCTCCTGGAGAGCTGGGGTGCCAGGGCTTGTCTGCTGTCTGGGGGATGCCGGCTGTTCCAAGCAATGTGCTGGCAGAGTAAGGCGGAAAGGTCCAGCCTGGTGGAACAAACCTGCGGGAATGGCTTTTGAGGGCCTGATACATTGCTACAGGCAGCAGCAGTGTATACATGTGTGTATATATGCCAATGTATACGTGCATGTGAGTGCCCTGAGTAATCCTAATTTTCCCACCAAGAAGAAAAAGAACGCCAGGTGCCATGAGCCAGTTTACGCACTGTGAGGAGCTGCTAGAAAAACTTGCAGAGCCTAGTCCAAGAATTGGACTAAAAAAAGGCAGGAATATTGTACCCACCCTTTGCCTTCCTGCCCCCGCCTCTCCTTCCACAGACAGCTGTTTCTGCACTGCACACAACATGGATGGGCTTTCTCCAAAACGAGCGTGCTGCTTCTTGGCTGGCACCACTGCTGCGTATGTCCCGACTTGAACAGGTCTCGGGAGGTAAAACAGAGGGGCAGGAGAGCAGCTGGGGGACCGTGCAGGTACTGGGGGTGCTCAGGGAGCCTGCCTGCCTGCCTGCCTGTGGGTGCAGCCAGAGGAGCAATTTGGTGGCAGCAGCGCCAGCAGAGGCAGGCGTTTGCATGCGTGTGTGCGTGCGAATGCGTATGCGTGTGTGCGTGCGACAGAATATGGAAATGCTTGTCCTAAAAGAGCGAAAGAGGAGCTACTGCCCGGAGACACGGATTTGACTGGAGCTACACCTCTTCATGCTTCTGGGTACCTCCACCCCGGAGCGGGGAGCATCGCACCCGCTTCCCTCATGGCAACACCCGCCGTGCCTGGGAGGCAGCGCAGTTTTAATCAAGGCTCCTCGCTGAAAGCAAGCCGCCTCTTTCTCAGTCAGAAGTCCTCGCCGACTTGAAAAACAGCTGTTATGGTAGGGCTCCTATTCTTGGATTTCTTGGAAAAAATGGAGTGCTCGCAGGGGCTAAAGGGCAGGAGGCAGAGGTCGGGGACTTGTGCTCTGCCGCTGGCTCAGCCGCTGGCTTCTCGCATGATGGGAGGCAAGTCACTTATTTTTTATATTAAATAGGGAGAGGGCAGAGAGAGGAAGAGAGGAAGGGGACAGTGCTATTAAGCAACCTTTGTGAAGCGATTTGAAACCCACAGTGGAAAAAAGCCGTAAATGTCACATCACATTCATTACCGAGCAGCGGCGGCTGCAGCCACTGCTTGCAGAGAGCCACCGCTGCTGGGCCGGCCTTGGCAGGCTGCTCCCCTGCTGCCAGCACCTGTCCCTCCCATTGCCGCCTCCCCAAGTCATTTCTATTACCCAGCAATCACCCGTGACCCCGAGATATTTTTAATGCCTGCATTTTTAGTGCTGCCGTTCTGTGGGCGCGGGGCTGTTGGGCAGCCCAGCTCTCCCCTGCTGCTTCCTCCTTCTCCACCTCCTCCTCCTCCTCCTCCTCCTCCTCCTCCTCCTCCTCCCTTGGGTGCCCGTGCTCCTTCCCTTGCGCAGGCATCCCGCTCCGGCAGCCCCACAGGAGAGATCAGACATGGCGGCAGCTGGGGAAACAATTGGGTGCCAAATTAGAGCGGCTTTTCAAGTAATTGACTGATGGAGCAGCACTCCTACTTAAAAAAAAAAAAAAAATTAAAAAAAATAGTTTCGCAGTATGACTCACCGAGGCGTCTGTGCTCTGAGCTGTTTAAAAGTCAGCCCACGGTGGAGGTCAGGGGCCAGAACTGTTTTGCTCCGTGCTGCCGAGGATGCCCTCTCCCTTGGGAAAAGCCCTGCCCCGGGGTTTGCCCGGCAGAGCTGTGAGATGCTCCGGTGGTGTAACCCCGGCCCCATGAAACTCAGCTCCCCTCCGACCAGGGGCTCAGCCCCCGGCTCCCACGGGCTGGGGGTGAGATCCCCATCAGCCGCTGGAGACACTTACAGCTTCTGACACACCAGGGGCTATGAGAGAGCTCCCGGAGGGATGTTTTAGTCAAGAAGTCAGGAGGGAGAGTTTCCTCCAGACCTGGGCTAACCTTGCATCCTCTCCCGCTTCTTGCCGTGGAAGCAGCCAGAGCGCTGCAGGCTCTCAGGAGCACCACGGGTCCTGACAGCACTCGGAGCAACAGCCCCGGCCGGGGAGCACCTCCAGCCATGGAGGGCAGCAAATCTGACCTTAATTACTGCTAAAAGATCATATAGATGGGTTTTTCCCCCTGGTCTCCCTCCATCATTAACATTTTAACAGCTTTTGTGAAGGAAGGAGGGTCAGAGAAGACAAGAGAGCAGCGAGAGTTTCACGTTATCACAGGACTCTGGGAGCTGGGGCTGCAATGAAACACCCTGATATCCCGAGACTCACAATAAATAGAAATGATTTCTGAAGCTCATGAAGCACTGTACGGGCAGTCAAAACCAGCAATAAGATACTCTCGCTCATCTTCTTTCCCTCCCTTTCTAGTGGAAAGGAAAAAGAAGATTTCTGCATGTTACAGGTATTGTCATTATTATAAGTGAACCTGGCATTGAAGAAAAAAATGTAGGCAAGCAAATTTGCTTCAGGGAACCGGCCAAAGCCCTCCTTGACTGTCAAAGAGGTGACCCTGAGGATGGTGACTTGTACAAGGGGTGAGGATGTCCGTCTTCATTGTGTTGTGCTTCGTCTTCCAGCCCTGCTCCCACAGGGGTGAGAGATGCCAGGTTCCAAACAGGCTGGCCCTTCTGTGCTCGCTGGCATCAGTCTTCTCCTCCGGAGCAATACTCTGGAGCGAAACACTGAGCAAAAATTCACCCTAAGTTTTCCATGCAAAACTTTGGCCCTGGCTTCTGAAGCCAGGCCGCGAACGAACCGGAGCGAAAGACTATCGTATCGCCGTGGCCAGCACACAGCCATGGGTGTCCCCAGGCAGGACCAGCCCTTTGCTTGCCAGGGACTTTTGCCTCACCCTGCGCTATGTCAGAGCAGCGTGCCCTCACCCCGCTGCCCCCCGCAAGCCCGGTTTCCAGACTGCTCCCAAAGCTCTTTGCAGTTTGAAGTGTTTTATTTTAGGCTTTTTTTTTTTTTTTTTTTTGGCCTGTCAGATAATGCGGGCCACAAAGCCGGGCAGCCGAGCCCAGTTCTTTGTACTCTGCCATTTCCTCATCGCCGATGTCTAGCCCTTATATATTTTTCATGGAAGAGTGTGTCGATGGTGCAAAGGCGCCTCCTTGCCTTCCCCCATGTCTGATCGTTTTCTCTGGTTTTGCGTACAAGGGGGTTAATTAGAAGCCAGCGTCTCCCCCCACCCCAGCTAATGTGGAAACCTGATGAGGAGCCAGCAGCGAGAGGGGGGTGAGGAAGGGATTAGCAAAGCTGGGGAGAGCAGATTTCCCTGTCCATGTCCTCAGCACCCCAGGAGGGTTTGAGTCTCTCCCTGCCCAGCTCCCACGCGGACACCCCAGCAGAAGAACGTGCATCCTCGGCTGTCCAAAACGAGATGATGGCACATCCCCGCGGCTCCTCCACATGGGGTTTGGCTGGTGAGGAGACTTTGTAGTCTCCTGGGCTTGGGTTGCGGGGTGGGGGTGACTGATTTTGCCTCTAGGGCAGCTCCACCAGATCCCTGCCCTTTCTCTTCTGTTCCTGTGTGGATGGGGAGCGTGTGTGTGTGTGTGTGTGAGATTGTGGTGTGTGTGTGTGTGAGAGAGCGAGCGCTGGCTCATGCTATTTCCTCCCTTCCCTTGGGGCTTGACTGGGTCCCTATTTTTTTTTTTTTTTCCTGCTGCCGCTCTAATAAAAAAAAGTGGCTCAGCCAATTCTCCTGAACCTGAACGCAGAAGGAAGGAGACAGGGAGTGAAAAATGTGAAATCAAATAGGAATATTTTTTTTCCCCCACCAGGCACAGTCGCCGGGGAGCGGGGCTGGGAGCACCGTGGCCATCCCCCTGCAGCAGGATCTGGGGGGAGGCAATAGTTATTCATGCTGTAACCAGGAGCAGGAGAGCTGCTCCCCCCATCTGAGAGAACTCGTTACAGCCTCGAGTTTACTTAAAATACAGCTCTAATTACCTGTTTAAACAATAGCTCTGTCCCTTCCTTGGTCTATGAAGACTGCACACATTTTAATTACCGGGAAGACCTTGGCCATTCACCTTTCTGAGGTATTTAATGCTTCCAGTCAAATGCCTGCCCTGATGCACTCTGTTACCATGCCACCTCTCGAACTCTCGCCAGCGGAAAACTGCAGGATATCGCTGGTGAAATGACATTCTCAGGCTGATTTTTTTTTCTGCATAATCATGGTATTTGGGTTAATTTTGCTGTGCCGGGCCCATTAGTCTTTGGCTCCTAAACAAGAATACGCCGGCCCTCCTCCTGCCTTGCCTTTTCCCCTGTGCACACATGAAAAATAGGGCTTAGATTGTGTCTTAATGTGCGATATGTTGTAATGCTATAAATGGATGCCAAAGCATCCAGGATGGGAGCGCTTGTTTTAGAGGCAGTGTAACCGTCATGGGAAGGGGTCTTCTTTTCCTTTGCCCGGATGTTGAGCCGTTCACCCCAGCACCATGTCCCCTCCCCACAAAACTTCTCATTTTGGGGTATTTCTCTTTTCCTAGCAAGCGGTGGGCTGGAAAATGCTTCCGATTGCAGAGCAGTGCAGGGAGGGATCCTGCTGAGCTGAGCGCCCGGAGGCGATCGAAGCACTGCCGTCCCTGGGCGGGCGAGCCGAGCTTGCCGAGGTCTCGTCTGTGCAGCCATGGGAGCCTGGCTGGCAGGAGAGATGCTGCAGCTAACGAGCATCCTTCCTCAGGGGCCTTTTCCTCACTGATGCCGAGCGAGCACAAGCTGGATTGCCCTGAGAGCTGAATCCCCAGCGGCTTCCCAAGCTTCTGGCGGTGGCACAGGGCAGGGGTAGGGCTATGCCCAGCGGACAACAACTTCTTCTGGATCTCCATCAGCGTGGATGGGAGAGCATCCCTCTGCCACACTGGGCCCAGGCAACAAAAGGGTAGCAAGAAGGCTTTGCTTCACAGAGTGCCTGAGAAGGGGGTCAGGATGCTCAGAAGAGGGGAAGCCACATATTTGCAGTCAGAGAGAAGAAGGAGGCCAAACACCGCCCGGCCCATAAGTCGCATCCCCCAAGAAGCCTTGTCCGTGGGGCTCGGTGCAGCCGGCTGGGAAAAACCCAGAGTAAACTCAGTGAGCTGCCCGGAGGGTCTGGAGCTGTAAATCTCAGCAGCCTGGATTTAAAGAGCTGCCAGAACTTTTCACAAGGTTAGAAAAGTGCTGGGGAGGCGGCAGAGGAACACCTGGCCGTTTCATCCTCCCTATACTGCAGTGCTGCCGCTTGGGATCTTTACCTTCCCTTCAGGAGTTGGTGAAGCATAATGGAGCCTTTTGGGACTGGAAGATACTGCTCTGATTTAGGGTAATTGCCTGCGTGTCATGATTCAGCGCATCAGTTAAGCGCTCGTGCACCTCTGGACATGATTAACTGGACATGATTAACTGTAAAGACCACAGGGATTTTCCATGGGACTTACGCATGTGCTTCCCTGCTGTGCTGAACTCGGCTCTCCGTTATCACTACCAATGTCGGTGGGGTTGCCGGAGAGCGAATGGAAGAATTCAGCCCTTTTGTATTAGATCCCCCTTTGTTTTATCTGACCGCTGAAATTGCAGAGCCGGAATATTTCAAAATATTTGCTCAGCTGGCCACGAAACGTGAGGGTTTCTTTTGGGGGAGAACGCCTCATTTCTTCTCCAGCCAGATCAAGCACCTCCAGCTAATGATGAAGCATCACGGCGCGCTGAAGCCCCGCTAATGGCAGCGTCCTGAGGAGTGAAGATAAACAGTGCTTGCCGCAGCATGGGGGGATGCCGATCCCTCCCCTCCGCTGATGACAGAGGATGAGCAAAGGGAAAGGGGAGGGGGGAAAAAAACGCGCTGCTCTGGATGCCCCAGTTTTCTTGTGCTTTTTTTTTTTCCCATTTTATTAATACCTAGTAGCCTTACTGAAGCTAAGCAAAGAATCCCTTTCATCCGCTGGTCTGTTTTCTACCTTTGATGGCCAGCCTTTCATTTTACTTTGAGGTATCCCCCCCCCCCCTCAGAAAGCTCCTTGGCTGCCTAGCCAGCACATTTGTTCCTCTCTGGCCGGATGCAGATGTGACCAATTTGCTTCCCCGACACAATGCAAGTGGAAGCAGGGGCGGAGAGGGGAGGAAGGTCTGCCAAGCCGAGTCGCGCAGCAGAAGGCAGCGAGAAGAGCACCGCGCTATTTATTCCCTTGCTTCCACCGGGGTCTTCAGTGTCCCGGCAATGGTAAATCTTAACTTTCATGCTATAGTGCACCGGGATGCAATTTACTTCAAAGACAGCATAAATCCCCGACTGCCGCTTATATCACAGGGCTGTTACATAAAAAGGGCTTACGCGCTTCGGTCTCCGGAACAGGTTTGCCCCTTTTTCGGCATCTATCTAAACCGAGTGGCCTGCGGTTGGCCTAAAAATCTCACAAAGGTCAGAAAAACTAGGCTGTCCCTGCCCTTCTGAGCCATCGGATTGCCCAGCTCTGCCACGCCAGCCCTGGGAGCACTGTCCCCGCGTCCAGCCCCACCATCACACAGTGGGTCCCCCAGCCCCGGGCTGTACGGAGATGGGGGGGAGGCTCTGGGAGGTGTTTTTTTTTTCACTCTCAGGAAAAAACGCTAGTGCTGGGGAGAGAGGGGAGGAAGGGAGCAAATTCCTCCCTCCTGCTACCACAGCTGTCTTGCCAAAGCAGAAACCCGGAAAGCTCTTTGGTCGGGAAAAGCTGTGAGCGAGCCGGGTGCCCTCGCTGGGGAGGTGGGCTGGGGTAGTGCGAATAACCTGCCCTGCCTGCAGGATGAAGGGCCTGGCCATCAGCTGCTCTCAATCCCTTCGTCTCCATGAGCTACACAAAGTCGTGCCACTTTGCGCTGACCCCAGGAGCTTTTCGTTGCAGTGGCAAATGTCATAGGTTTAACCAGGGGAGTGCTAAAGACCCGCTTAGGCACGTGAAGAAAGTGCATTTTCAGAAGCGATAGAGAACCTGCAGAGCTCAGACCCTAGTGTCAGGAGTGCCATGGCCAAGTAGAGCCCCAAATCATTTCCAGAAGTGGGACTTTGGCTCTGTTCAAATCCTGTTTATCCAACCCTTGGCCAAGAGAGTGGTTTCCTCAGCCCGATTCCAGACAGCTGTCTTGCCTGGGAAGACCGTTCTTGTCTGTATGCGCTAGCGAACGAAAATCAAGCTAGAAAACATCCAGTTAAATTTCTAAGAATTTAATTTCTTGGCTGAACGTGGGAACCTAGACATTTTCTGAATATTGCTTTTGGAGTGAAAGAGGAGAAAAGAAATCCCTTCTGCCCTCTGTAGTTCAACCATATTAATAATGTCTTATTTGCAAAGCTGTTTACGCCTCCCTTTCCTTCTGCCGGGGTGCTGCTGTGGATCTGCCCTCATCAGAGCGCCGCTATTAGCTGGCTTCATCGTGTGGCGATGCTTCACCGTTAGCCAAAGTTGCTTTATCTTCGTGAGGGAGGAATAAGCCGTTCCTCTCAGAACCACCCATATTTCATGGCCAACTAAGCAATATTGCGAAAACATTGAGATTCCTCAATTTCCTTGATCGTATAGAGCAGATGCTGATTTGATGCTAGGAAAACTGATTAGCCAACCCCTTCCCGGCTAGTCTGTCACGGCGCTGACAGCCCCAACGCAGGCAGCTTGTCCAGCAATAGAAAGGCTATTACCAAGTGCATCTTTCATGCAGCGAGAAAGAACCTTTTCTAGCTGCCTCTATGCACTGAAAACAAATTTCCAAAAGCCCGCATAGCAAAGCGCCGGGGTTATAATCCACTTCCGTGCAATATTACCTTGGGATGTGTTATCACTGGAAGTGTAAAATCCAGGCTCCTCTCCTGTGTGGAGCCCCGCTGTCAGTAATCGAAGGTTTTGCCTGGCCGGGGGCCTGTCTGACTTGCAGGGCTGGCTGTGAAACCAAGGGCATCACTGGATGCCGCTGTCACGCACAGCCGTGCGGGACCCTTTTAAGGCAGCGGTGGAGCCGCTGTGGCGGGGTGGGGGAGGGGGGGGAGCCGAAGTCTAGTGTATATAATTTCAAGGAAACGCGTAGGCTTGCCAAGGCTAAAAATCAAGATCAAAAGTTCAGGGTTAAATTCAGCTGTCGGGTCTAGATAAGCTTATCTCCAAAAAGTGGCTTATGAAGAGATCTGCTCTGGGCTGAAATGCTTAACTGGTGACCTGCGGGACTCGGGCGCTGCTCTCCTTCCTACCAGGGCTTACCTCCAGATCTCCATGTCTCCTGCGTTTCAGATGCCAAAGCCGTGGCGGGGAGGCGGGGGGGGACGGGACTGTGTGTGGATAGCGTGTCAGGACAGCTGCGCCCCGGTCCCCCCCCAGCCTCCTGCAGATTTACGCACTTTCGTTTATCCCGGCTGTCCCAAAGAGAGCGGCGAGCGGCGAGCACCGTGGTTTTGTTATTACACAGAGGCCTGATCTGGCAAAAAGGGAAAATTAGAGAATTTTTTCCAAGCATTCTTTTCCACTCAGTGGAAAAAAAAAAAACAACCCACCCAGGCATGCCTGTAATCAGCTGCAGGAGCAGAACAGCCCTCTTAATTTATTTTAAAGTGTCCTTCAGGAGTGTCTGGTTAATAACCACGCTTCACGGTGCTGCGTTCCCCGAGGGGGGAAAGGGATCGCCTGGGAAACTCGTGGGCTTTTTTCCCTGGATAGGATGCCCTCTGCTTCATCCCACTGGAGAACGGGGAAGGGAAGGGTGCACACAAAAGAAGCAGGATGGCGGGAGGAGGATGGGGTCCTGCCTCCTCCCTGTAGCCACCATGGGACCAGCAGGTCCACATTCGGGATGCTGCGGAGGGTTGCTGGCACACAAGGGGCTTCCACAGCTGCAAAAAACCCCTGTGGTGTGTCTAATTCCAGCCCTTCGCTTAAGAGGGCTGGTTAAAGGCATCACAGATTTGAGGCGTGCAGCATTTGCACCGCGTGCGTCGCAGGGCTGTTTGATCCCATCGGAGGTGTTTGCAGTGCACGGGTGCGACAGGGAAGGGCAGTAAATAGGGAAAAAGGTCATTTGATTAATCATCTTGCAGCCTAGTGGCGTGGTGGCCTTTGTAGGGAAAAAAACCCAAATCAATCTCTTTAACCTGTCCCTGTTTTTAAAACCTACGCAGAAGTTTCCGGGATGCGGCGCAGAGACGCGGCTCTTGGTTAAACAGTGAGACACGCAGCCAGCCAGCCTGTTGCCGTGAGAAATTAAGACCGAAGCAATAAAACAAGCCTGGAAGGCTGCCAGCAGCAGGAAGCCACGGCAGCGGGGCAGGACGGGGCTCCTGTTGGGTTATATGTGAGGTGCATGGGTCCCCCCCCAGGGACGGTCAGCACTCACTCCTGCCCCCCACAGGCAGGGTCCCCCTTCGAAGAGAAGACCGAGCTGCCCCATATCTCCCAGGGGAGTCCCCTCTCAGCGCCGATGGTTTCTTGCAGAGCAGCCCCGTAGGCAGCGAGGCTGGAGGAGACATCCCGCAGCACCCAAGGAGTGATGCCGGCACCCAGTGCCACCTCCCCGCCATGTCCCCTTTAGCTGCCCCGGGGTGCCAGCAGCTCCCTCCGGCCCCTGACACAGCACATAGGAGCTGCCAGCTCCAAGAGAATCCCGCACCCAGCTTTTTCCTCACAGTCTATGATTTCTGTGCGGAGATACACGTGTGTGTACGTCTGCCTGTGAGAAAATTACATTTCAGCCAAAAGGCAAAGCGTCTTATATTTGAGATGACAAAGGGACGTATTGAAATGCAGTAAAGTGAGTCATTGCTCTTGCTACCTTAAAACGATCCAGAAACGTTTGAGAGACTGAAAATTAGATGTTTCTTCTTAAAAAAAAAAAAAAAAAGAAACAGAGCTGTTTTACGGGTCTGGGAATACCAGTTTAAACTTTTAACGTTCCCTGCACTCTTCCTTTCCTTTCTTACTTAAAGGCAGACTATGAAATTTTGGCAAGGAGTTTATTTTATTTTGAAAAACAAGCGTTTGTAATATCTAAGAATAATAGGAACATTCTCAAGGCTTTAAAAACCCATTGGGCCTTCACTGATAGTTTCACGTAAAGAAATCCAGATGCTGCAGCAGGGAGATCCTGAAAGCCTAATGGCCTTCAGCTCCCGTGTCCAGCCCCAGCCACACACGAGCCTTCAGCTGAGAAAGTAAAAAGGAGACTCGTGAAATGAAGTAGTATTTTTTTCTCCCCAGACCTTGTAGCTTTTCAAATATTGCCGCGTGGAAGGCTGGTGGAGATTGTTCCCTGAGCTAGTCACTGATTTACCCCACAGAAAAGCCCTAGGAAAGGGCTTTCTTGAAGACAATTTTACGTTGGTGTTGTTTTCTTTGTACTTTGAGGGCCATTTTTTTTTAAATTTTTTTATTTCTGGAAGCGTAAAGATGGTTTATTATGCAATCAGAGAAATCTGAGGCATGGGGTCCTGGGAACAAAACGCCACCCTATATTGCAAAACTTGTGATAAAAGCATAGGATTTGGGACTTCTGTTGCAAGGCGAACACGGAGTTTCCACATCCTGTTCTTCTGAGTGCAATCCGGTGTGCGAATGTCTGACGAGGCACCGGAGCAGTAGTAGTCTCTTCCTGCCAAAAATAAATGGGGAGCGGGGAGCTTAACTCCAGCTGGACCTGGTTAATCTGTGCTTAGATTATCTCAATTGCGCCTAGGATTAAGAAATGCTTTAGCAGGGACTAATCTTACTCCATGAACAGCATGTCTGGCTGACTTCTTAATCCCATCTCTTTGACTCCCGGGACTTGGCTTCCAAGGCAGATGGGCCTCGAGCATCCCTACGTCCAGCCCCTGCAGGCATGGGGCTCTGCCTCTCGGTGGGGCTGTGGTGGGGAGCCTGGGATCGGCCTCAGGTCTGTAGCACAGCATCACTCTGCTTTTGGTCTTTCTTGCTTCCCTCTTTCCCCTCCTTCTACGCCAACCAGAAATCAGGCAGAAGGCTCCTCAGCACATGGCAAGCGCAATGCAAAGCGTTAGGCATAGGACAAGGCAGCGCCACATTAATTACCCTGATTTTCTGAAGAGATGCTGCGGCGGAGGATGAAAAGGAAGACAGCTGACGTGAGCACATTTCTTGCTTTCTGCCGAGTGATGCTTTGAGAAGGTCTCCAGCGATACTTCTGCGGGAGCGTAACAGAGTTGTGTGCGCTGATCCTCAAGACAACCTTCTGGGAAGGTAACTCCATCCCAGCCTCTCTCCCCTGGCGACAAAAATAACTCATGGGAGAGTTATTGCTATCAGAAGTACTCAGCATGGATTCACCAAGGGGAAATCATGTCTGACTAATCTGATAGCCTTCTATGATGGCATGACTAGATGGATAGATGAGGGGAGGGCGGTAGATGTGGTCTACCTTGACTTAAGCAAGGCGTTTGACATGGTCTCCCACAGCATCCTCATAGGGAAGCTTAGGAAGTGTGGGTTAGATGAATGGACAGTGGGGTGGATAGAAAACTGGTTGAAAGATAGAGCTCAGAGGGTTGTGATTAGGGGCACAGAGTCTAGTTGGAGACCAGTGACGAGTGGTGTTCCCCAGGGGTCAGTACTGGGTCCAGTCCTCTTCAACATATTCATCAATGACCTGGATGAGGGGATAGAGTGCACCCTCAGCAAGTTTGCTGATGACACCAAGCTGGGTGGGGTGGCTGACACACCGGAAGGCTGTGCCGCCATACAGAGAGACCTGGACAGGTTGGAGATCTGGGCAGAGAGAAACCTTATGAAGTTCAACAAGGGCAAGTGTAGGGTGCTGCACCTGGGAAGGAACAACCCCATGCACCAGTACAGGTTGGGTGCTGACCTGCTGGAGAGCAGCTCTGTGGAAAGAGACCTGGGAGTCCTGGTGGACAACAGGATGACCATGAGTCAGCAATGTGCCCTTGTGGCCAAGAAGGCCAATGGCATCCTGGGGTGCATCAAGAATAGCGTGGCCAGCAGGTCAAGGGAGGTCATCCTCCCCCTCTACTCTGCCTTGGTGAGGCCGCACCTGGAGTACTGTGTCCAGTTCTGGGCTCCCCGGTTCAAGAGGGACAGGGAACTGCTGGAAAGGGTGCAGCAGAGGGCTACAAAGATGATTGGGGGACTGGAACACCTCTCTTATGAGGAAAGGCTGAGGGATTTGGGTCTCTTCAGTCTGGAAAAAAGACGTCTGAGGGGTGACCTTATCAACACTTATAAATACTTAAAGGGTGGGTGTCAGGAGGATGGGGCCAGGCTCTTTTCAGTGGTGCCCGGGGACAGGACAAGAGGCAATGGGCACAAACTTGAACATAGGAAGTTCCACCTAAACATGAGGAGGAACTTCTTTACCCTGAGGGTGGCAGAGCACTGGAACAGGCTGCCCAGAGAGGTGGTGGAGTCTCCGTCTCTGGAGACATTCCAAACCCGCCTGGACACGTTCCTGTGCAGCCTGCTCTAGGTGACCCTGCTCTGGCAGGGGGCTTGGACTAGATGATCTCCAGAGGTCCCTTCCAACCCTATGATTCTATGATTCTATGAGAGCTGCAATGGAAATTCCCCATTTGGGGGGGAAACAAGAAAAAAAAAAACCACTAAAAAACCCCCAAAGGATGTTTTCTGCTCGTTTCAGGAGAAATGAAACATTCTTTGCACTTTCTGGCAATTTAAAAAAAAAAAAAAAAAGCAAGAGTATTTTGCTAGTAATAAACCACGCAAAAACTCCCCGATTTTTTCGTTTGCAAAATTGGCAGAATTTTGAGCGGCTGAATTTGGGTAGCAAAGTATAGGTTTCGCAAGTACGAAACACTCATATGGCTGGCATCCAGCAGCTCTCCTGCCAGGGAGGAAAAGCCTCTAACGCAGATTATCCGACAGTTTATGCAGCTCAGCTTCAGCAGGGGAGACCTTTACAACAGCAAACCTCCCAACAGCCCCGGTTATGAAACCCCAGAGCTCATCCCTGCGGTGTCCCCGGCACTGTGGGGTCCCCTTCGGGGCTGCCTCCGCTCCCAGCCTCCCTCTCCCCCGGGCTGTGCGATTCCCAAACTCGGACAGTGCCCAAAAGCACCGCTGAGCCGTAATTGATGCCTGAGGTGACAATTACAGAGGCCCTTGAGAGGAAGGCAAAAAGAAAAACAAAAGCCCTGCCCCAAACAAATAAGCAAAGCAGCAGCAACAGCAAATAACCCCCTGCACGACACAAAGCCTTAAAAGAGACAATAAATAAAGCTAATTAGCCCACAGACTTAGCGCCGGCTTGTGTGGAGCGAGCCTGGCGGAAGGAAGGGCAAACCCAAGAGCTGTTAGCCGCAAAAGCATCACTTCTTCCTACTCTAAAAAAAAAAAAAAAATTAAAAAAAATCCCCAAGTGAGCAGAGGTGGTTGAGGTGACGCCAAGAAGAAAGGGGGAGCAGAAGGGCAGGTCCTGCTGGGGAACGGGCTGATGGAGAGGATGGAGCCCCACTACACAGTGTCACAGAATGGTAGGGGTTGGAAGACACCTTCGGAGATCACCTAGTCCAACCCCCCCCACCCCACCCAAAGCAGGATGATGAGGACTTCCCCTCCTGCCCAGGAGGGGCTACCCACCGGCAGGGGGGGGCTTTGCAAGCACTGTGCTCTGGGCCTGAAGGTAACGCCGGGACCAAAAGACTTTTCCAAAGGATGGGGACCTGCTTTGTCAGGTCCCGTGGGTGGCTGCAGCCCGTGTCCCTCCCTGGCCCCGCAGGCAGGTCACGGCTGCCAAACGGGGACACGGCAGGGAGACAGCCGGGTCGTTCAACTATTTAAGGCCAAGGTTAGGAAGGGATTAACACAGTTTTTCCAAGACCTTGAACTCTTCTCCTAATCTGGATTTGCACCTCTGAATTCACTGTTGAGGCCATTCACTGTCCCTCCTCTGTCTTGCAACCCCCATGTCCCTTGCAAGAAATGCCCTTGTTGGCACCCCATAGGTACCTTTGCACGTCCTACCCTTAACAGAAACTACCTAAAAACCACAGAGCTTTGGGACCCAGACACACAATATGCTTCTCTGCTAAACATGCCACAGTGTCTCTTAACTCCTGACAACCATTATCCAGCTGCTGAATGAGCCTTGTTATAAGCAATTTTTGTAAATCATACTGAAAGCATAAAGTCAGAAGGAAAAAAAAAAAATACGGATCTTGGGTCATGAACTGCAGCAACACCTGGCAGGTTGGTTAAAAAAAAAAAGAAAAAAGAAAGAAACGCTAGGAAAGCTGTTGACACAAGATCCTAGGGTGATGGATTACAGACATCAACACGTATGTCACACCCAAGCCCAGGGCAGGGCTTACCCAGCCCTCCAGCTGCAGGGCTGACACCCAGCCCAGCTGCCTGACGCCCCATCTCGCACCTTTCCCTTCTGGGAGCCTCCCAGCAGCTGAGCTCAGAAAGGGCCAAAACCCAAAAGATTTTGAGATGTGACACAAACCTGAGGTTTGGGGGTTTTTTTGACCAAAAAGATTTCCGGTCCAAGGAAGACGGTGGCAGACGGGCTCTGTATCGGTGGTGGTGGTGGTGTTAGTTGGCAGCTCGGCCCCTTTCGCCTCCGAAAGGCAGAGGCGTGCCAACACAACCTTGCTATTGCAAGCAAGCAAGGCGCCGAGCAGGGGAGCGGATAAATGATGCGCGTCCCTGGGCTTGGTGCCTGTGTGCGCTGTGTCACCGGATTAGAGCCGTGCATGGGCCCGCGTGGCAGTTTGAGACATTCATTTTGGCCCTCGCTAATTACGAGCCCTCCAGCAGCGATCCTAACGAGCCAGGTAGCGCTCGCTGCTCTCGACGGGGAGGCGGGCAAGCACCGTACCCAGGATTTGCGTGGTCTCCTCCAGCTTTGCTGGAGCCCCTCCTGGGCTCTGCTGATAACACCCAGCAATTAGCAGCTTTGCTCCGAAGGGAAATCCCGACAGGAAAGGGTGGGAGGGAGGCACAGGGCGGCGGGGCGGCTCCCGGGGGTGGCAGCGTGGTCTGCGGGTACCAGCTCCCTCAGATGGGGAGCGTGGGAGGGGATGGCAGCCTGGGGGAGGCTGGAGGTGTGGGAGCGGGAGGAGCGTTGGGATGTCAGGAGGCATCAAAGCCAGCGCCTCGGAAAAAAAAAAGAAAAAAAAAGAAAAAGGCAGGGAGGAAGGAGGCCGGGGAGCCGTGCAGGTGTGACAAATTAAAGATTAGCACTGCCGCGTGCGGGGATGCTCCGCGCGGGCTTTGCAGCCGCCGGGGGTTTGTCTCGCTGGCGTCTGCCGCTGCCGTCACTACGTGCGGCACGTTTCCGACACATCCTCCGGCTTCGCCCGAGCAGCGCAGCCAGTGCCCTTGCCACGGCGCAGGGCCGGCTGTCACCCCGCTGTCCCCCAGCCTCCCTCGCCAGCCCTTCCAGCTACACCCTCTCATTAGCGGCTCACGACTCGCAGCCCGGTCTTTGCCTGAAATCCTGCAATTACTCAGTGCGCTGGCTCAGACCCGGCTGCCGCACGCACGGTAGCCAAACAAAGGCGAGTGGGAACAGGCAGCCCAGCTGCCGCTTGCCCCGCAGCCATCCCCGGGCAGGCAGCTCGGCGATTTTGAAGGGGGGGAAACAGGTACGGTTCGTGTTTCGGGCTGAAATTAAAGCAGGAAGGGAAGGAACCAGATTGCCCATGAGCTGTGAAATCCGAGGAGGTTTTGTTTTATTCAAGGCGAGGCCATTTTGGCCAGCGGAAAAGTAGCTATCAAAATGGAGACAGAAAACAGTTCTGCCTGAAAACGCTGGGGCCAAATTGGCTTTGAGACTTGCGTAGTCCTGAGCCAATTAAAATGTCATAATAATGCAACCTCAAAAAAGAAAACCCCACCCAAACCAGTGTCTGCTAGTTATGAAAGATACGGAGGAAAAGAAATCGTTCCCCAGCTAGAAGTGTTTCTCCAAATGGCTCTCTGTGAGGAAATCAGTGCGTGAAAAGGGAGAGGGAAAACCCCCCAAAGCAGCAGTAGGCTAGGTGCAAGCCTGTACTCTGCTCCACGTTTGCAGCACCTGTGCTGGTGTCCCCGGAGCTCCCTGGGGGTCCAGAGGGGTCTTTGCAGGTCTGGGAAGGTCCTGCCTGCGCTGCAGGACTGGGGCTTTGGGGTGGCTTCATTGCAAATGACAGTTTTGGCCTCTTTGTTGAATTTCCCAGCCTTGATGAGTCTTTGGGAGACATGTGTCCCCCAGGTATATCAGCAGTAATGGAAAGTGCCACTGTCACTACAGGCACTAACTCATCATCTTGACGACCCATCGATCCCCGGAAGAGTCGAGCGGAGGGTAAAATAAATGTGGTTTGCTGGGACAGGAGGGGAGGAGGAGAATACTGAAGACATTTTGCTTCACCAGCCACTGAAATCAGTGCAAAACCAGCCACCAACTTCAGTGGACCCAGGGCTGGACTGTGCCCGTGATCACCAAAAAACAGAAGAGAGGTGCTGAAAGGCAGCCCCCAAACACGGTCATCCCCCGGTGGAGGGAATCCCAGCTGCGCCCCTCCAGAGCTGCCTCCAAACCTGCCCAGAGTTGCCAAAGCTCATGCTTGGTACCACCTTGCGATGAGGAGCATCTTGGACCTGCCCGCTGCAAGAGGGGGATTCCCATGTGCTCCCCAAACCACAGGGGACCTTCAGGGCTGGCAGAGAAGACTGAGTACCCCCCATTCCTGGGCTGGCGCTGCCCTACGGTGGGCACTCCGGAGCAGGGGTCTCCTGGAGGGATCTGGTGCCTGCCGATGCCGCGGGCTGCAGCAAGCCCTCGAGGGCAGCCCCACCGGCTAGCTGCCACAGCCAAGCACGGTGCTGGAACTCATTAGCCGTGCTGTGAGGGAAGTTAATTAGCTCGGGGAAAACGCCGTGCTAATTTGCCTAACCGGCTTTTGGGACCAAGGTTAACCCCGCCAAGCAGGCTTGGATGCACTCCTTCTGGCTGGGGCTCTGCCTCCTGCATCCGTGAACGCAGGGGGGGATGCCCATGGGCTCCACAGCCGCTTTGGACGTGTTATCCCTGCTCTTTTGAGGCCGTGCGATCTCAGGTCTCCCGGCAGGGAGGACTGCCATCCCTGGGACTGCTGTGACGCCAGCTGGTCCCCCTCATCAGGCAGATCCGTGGGCATGGCGTGGCGAGGGCAGCCTGTAGATCTGTGCTGAGCAGCCGTGCAGGATTTGCTTGGCGCAGGATTTGCAATGCCTGTGGCCGTCCCTGCCCGCCCCTCTCCCCATTCCAGCTGCCCCCTGCCTCCAAGTTACGTGCTGACCGCCCCACCGGCCAGGGCTTTGAAAGGGCGTCCTCTTTTTCTTTCTTTCTTTCTTATTCCCCCTGGTTTTAGACGAGTGTAGAACTTGGACAGGACGATTTGAGCAGCATGTGGAGCATATGGAAGCAGGTCCCTGGCTGTGGCCAGGTGGAGGGAGCACTCAGCAGGCGGAGGCCGGGCATGGCAGGCCGAGAAGCGTCTCCTTGGCTCCGCAGTACATGGCTCCTTCTCTACCTAATGCTAAAGAAGTTGCTCTCGATGGCTTTAGAATCACTGTTTTTGGCATGCAGGAGTGTGGCTGTCCTCTGCTCCCCTGACCCCACGGGAAGCCGAGCTTGGTTCAGCGTGACTCGCAGTGAGGGAGAGGAAGCAAGAGAAACGCGCAGAGCAAAGAGACAGGAGCAGGGTAATCTCCAATGCAAGCTTGCAAGCTTGTCTAAAAATAGAAGGCGAACCGTTCCCTAGTAATTAGCCAGGAGACAGTTTTATTTGCAGCAATGCGATTTCAGCAGCAGCGCCTTTGGCAGGAGGAGATGGGAATGTCCCAGCAGCTCTAACCTTGCGGAGCAGGAGAAAACTCGCCTTCCCCCGCCGAGGGACGTTTCCCACAGGCAGCAGGCGAGCGTGGGCTCAGGAGCGAGCACAAGCGCGTCTTCCTCTGCCCGCCGGGACAGAGGGAGCAAGAGACGAGGTGTCCTCTCCACAGCAGCCTGCTGGGATTAGATGCTCCTCAGCCTTTGCACTGGAAGAAACGTTAAAGTCCTTTTGTGGGGAGGAGGGGCAGAGGCAGCAGCATCCCTGCATTAAGGGCTGGATCCCTAAAGGGGTTCGAGCAAGGACAAGCATTGCCCGAGGTCTCGGTGGGGAAGAACGGCATAGGGACCCAGGACTGGATGACAGCGAGGACCAAGCCCGAGGCACTCACTCGCCTGCAGGTGCCTGCTGTATCTAGGAGAGGTGCTGAGGGCTGTGCTCCCCCCCCGGGCCCCGCCTCTGAAACCAGCACATAGAGTCAAGGCCCCTTTTGGATGATGGGTGGTGGGTGTCAGGCTGGGCTTCCCCAGCCAGTCGTGGGGAACGCTGGGTTAACACCAAGGCTACCAGGTATCTTCCCTTCAGGCCTGCCTTTCTTGTGGCAGCAAGGGCAGGGGGCTGCACCCTCCTGCAGCCATCTGTCAGAGGAGGCAGCATAGGGCAGGAGGGGGGCATCCCCACGCAAGGGATCCTCATGGGGCAGCTGGCATCTCCTTGCAGGAGTCTCCCTGACCTGGGTTGCTAAGGGCTTGGTGGAGGTGGGGAGAGTGGTAGGACTGTCCCAGTCTGGGTCACGAGTGCCTCTGGGGCACTGGGAGGAGGGAGAGGCTTCCCTTGGGAAATGCCACCAGCCTGGAGGAACCCAACAAAACCGGGAATAATATTAAAAATGTGGAAACTTGACATTTACATCCTGCTGCTGCTTGCAGTGGGAGTGGGACTGGGATGGAGTCAGCCTGGAGTCCAGGTTTTATGTATTTTATGGGTTCAGATATTGCATCTTGGCTACAACAGAAAACAAAAGCGTGAAGAGACCCCTTGTCACCGTGCTGGCCCTCTCCTGCTGGCCCAGCCCCGCAGACCCCAAACCTGCCCACACCCCACCAGAGGCAGAGAGGAAGGACAGAGGACCTTCCTCTGGGACCGAGGGTACATTTTGAAACAGGAGGTGTGAATTGCCTGCAGGAAACCTTGCTCTGCAGCCTGACGGCACAGCAACAGCCCATCCGCAGGGGATGGCCACCACTGCCCCACGCTCTGCAGAGATGTCGGGTACCATCACCTGCATCCAGGAGGACTGTTGCTTTCCAGACCCAAGAGACAGGTTATGACTCCTGATACAAGCATCCGGTGAAGAAGATAACGTGCTATCTGACCTACAGCCAGCAGCTCTCCTCGAGCCGCGAACGAATCCATTGCCAAATGAAAGAAAATGAGCTTTACATCCCATTTCAGGCAATACCCAGCCCCTGCTGTCGCCCTGTTGATTTTGTGCCTCTGCAATCAGGTTTAACTTCCCATCTTTCCATCTCCCCCATTGCTGCCTGCAAGGCCTGTGCAAACAGCGGGGGAAGCGGGCTAATTGCCTCTGGAAGAGGAGCGGTGATAACGCTGGAAAAGCCATCACAGGCCCGCGGTTTGCAAACTGAGAACACAGGGAAAAACACGCCCCTCTCCCCTGGCCGCTCTTCTGAAGGATTACTTGTACCCATAGGAGGGAGCGCTGCTATGGGGCACCGGGCGCGGCTGATTTGTGAGTGTCCCCTCTACCGGGACACGATTAACTGGAAAATTTACTAGTCGTGAGATCTCTCCAGGAGCCAGTTTAAACCCGGCAGTTCCTCTGGCTCGCTCCTGCCTGACACGGCAGCTGTTGACACTGGATAAAAAGTGAGGAGAGGGAAGAGGGATGGGAGAGGCTGGAGCATGCTCCAGAGCTGGGCTTCAGCTGCTCCCATCCGGCAGTGGGGATGGGAGTGTGGCCGTGGTGGGGGGCTGCCTGCCTTGGAGTTACCGGAAAGCCTCTGAGATGTGCCTACCCTGCCCTTGGAGCTGTAGGTGGTGGGGCAGGAGGGGGGCTTGCCGTGAGCCCTCGGATTCCAGAGGTTATGTGGAGCTTCGCTGCCCTGCCATAGCCACCACCGGGGACTGCCAGCTGCCTTCTGCCCCATCCCCTCTACCACCCTGTGTGTTGGTGCACACGCTCTCGCCCGCAGGCAGGGTAGGGGCGTGCAAGAGATTTGCCTTAATTTGCCTTAATGGCAAAGGAGGATAGCTGGTGGAGCCAGGCGTGCACTCACCCGGGGCGTGGAGAGGTGATGCAGCTCACCTGGGACATGGAGAAAGGAGCCATTTCCTCATTACCTTTTTTTCCCCCCTCCTCCCTCTGCCCATCTTCTGCCCCTGCCACATCAGCCCCATATGTGTCCCCAGCAGCCAGGGCCAGGGGTGCCACTGCCGTCCCCATGCGCATTCAACCCCTTCCTCCTCAGGGATTCTCCTGCAGACAGAGAAATCCTCCGGGGATGTACGTTTTACAGAGTGATGCATGAAAGCAATCAGCCCGGCCTTTCCAGGAGCACGGGGAGCATGTGGAGAGGGGACGCAGCCTCCCTGGGAAGATTATATCTGAGATGCATTAAAAACGGTGGTGGGGATTTTTTAAACTGGAGATCAAAAGCCAGCTTGGGAATAAAAACCAGTGATGGACAAAGAGGGCAGGGGGAGGCAGGAGCTGCCCCAGAGCTGGCCAAATCTGTGTGACTTGCTGTCCCATGAGCAGTGAGGGACAAAAGCCATGCTGGAGCAAAAGGGGAAACTTGGCCTAGAGTACCAACAGCTGAGAAGGACTGGTCTCCTCTGACCTGCTGGGTGGCAAAGCACTCATTTCTCAATTTCTTAAAAAAAAAAAAGAAAATGAGTGAGAGAGAGGGCCAGGAGGGGGACAGAGGTAAAAAAACGCAGCACGTCCCATCCTGGTGCAAGTTTCCCCTGAGCTTGCGTGCGTGCTCAGCTCTGGGAGTTAGAGAGGTGGCTCCCAAACATGCTCTGGCTCCCAGACCAAAGCTTGCCTGCTCTTTCCAAATGCACACAGGGAAGGGTGTGAAGTGTAAACTGCTGGGCTGCTGATCCAGGCTTCTTTTGCTGGGAAGAGGTGGGGTGGGGGGAGAAAAAGCCGACCAAAATGCTGCCAAATTAGCAGAGCTTTACACGTCAGGTCTGGGGAATGCCTGCAATCTCAATCCATGCGGCGCGTCGTTTTAAGAGCGATTATTACAAGCAGCTCTGTAGGAGGCACATCCCTTCCCTGCCTGCGATCCCCTCTCCTCACCCTCCTTGGCCTTTTGCTTCCCCCGGCTGCACCAGGAGTATCCTGACCTTAGCGGCTTTTCCCGGTGCTGGTTCACATTTTGGATGACAATCAAGTCCTGGAGCAGAAGCTGCTGCTGGCATTGCTCTCATCATGTGGCTGGGGCGACGCCAGCGGCAAATCTGGCCGGGATTGTCTGCTTTTTCTTCAATAAAAGGGAAGTTAAAAAACACCCAACCCCAGCCTGGCATGGCAAAGCGTAGCCGTGCCCCCCTGGCAGTGCCAGCCGTGTGCTGCCTGGCGCAGGCCAGCCAGCGCGGAGGACAGATGGCTGCTGCCCATGCTAGCACATTGCTATTTCGAGGAGGGACTCATGTTTTTCCTCCATCCACTTCTGCATTTCAAATATCAATCCTCCACCTACTTCTGTGTATTCAGGTATGAAACAGCCTGCTAGGAAGCTTTGGACTGATCCCAGAGACATCTCTCTCCCCAAAGGTCAGGAGTACCATATGCCACGCTTCCAGCCTCGGAGACCAAGCAACTTGCTCAGGGCCATGCTGGGGCATGGGTGTCAGGACAGGGATGGGATGTCTGGAGCAGCAGTGCCCAGCTCTGCTGCCGGAAGGTCACAACCACTTGCCTCCTTCGGTCACCCCACTGAAAACACAGCGGTGAAGTTCGTGGCTCCCTGGGCTGGGGTCTCCTGAAGCCATCAGCATGGAGCTCCCTTCTGCAGGATGTGACCGTGGGGGCGCAGGGTCCAGCCCTGGGCTCGCAGCGCGCGGTGGCACAACCCAGGTTCAGGAAGGCGTACGGGAGGGAGGAGAGACCTGCACCTCCTTTGCTCCTCCTTCCCTTCGGGGCCACCCATGCCAGGACACTGGATGCCTTTCGCCGTGACCTTCCTAGTGTCCGTCAGCGAGAGATGGGACGCAGTGAGAGATGGCACCCTGGCACCCACGTTGCAAAGCTAGAGCAGCCGCAGAAGAACGCAGAAAGCCCGGGGATGTTTCCCTTCCCTCCCTGCTTTTCCCGCACACACGCATGTGAGTGCTTACACAGACGCATGCACAGAAGCACATGGATGCTCTGTGGGGCAGGAGCAGTGGCCTCAGAGGAGGACGGCAGTGGGAGAGAGCACGGTGGGCAGCAGGCAGGGGAGCTGCTGGGCAGCGCTGCCGTGAAATGGGATTAGTCTGGGGGAGGGAGGGAGAGGAATAAATGATGCTTCAGGACTTTCCCTGAAACACTCTGGTAAGAAACTAATAAAAACAGGGCCTGAGTGCAGCAGGAACAGACTTGCTACCTGCTTCCTAGATGGCCACAGCCCAGGCAGGGCGAGGGCTATGGGAGGCCGGCTGCTTTCTTCCCTCTGCATCCTTTGGAGGCCCTCCACGTCTCTGTGTGGGACACTCGGGCAGAAGAGTGACGCTGCTCCAGTGTGCCTGGATGGGGACAGGGATGAAGACAGGGGCTGCACCTCCTGTCCCCCTGCCCAGAGCCCGGGCACTGGAGCGTTGGGTGCTAAACTGGAGCTCAGTGGGGAACCGAAACAGCAGCCCCTCACCTCCCTCTCCACTGCTATGCAGTGGAAACCTCTCTTTTGCCCCGCTCTCAGGCTATTCATCCTCCTCTGCTTCAAATACTGCTTGGGAACATCTGGGGTGGGTTTGGGGTCTCTTTCTTGGGACCCCATCTCATGGTATGCAAAGCCAGCACCCGCAAAGCGTGAGTGAAAGCCCAGAGTGAGGGATGGAGACCGGCTCAGTGATGCTGTGAGGGGTTGGGACCCTCGTCTGGCAGTATCCCTGGCAGTATTTAGGTGCCGTACGGGGTGTTAAGTGCAGTGGCAGAAGAGCAGCAGGCCAAATCACATTCCTCCGCCAGTCCTGGGAACATAAAGCCTGAGCCTGACCCAAGGGCTGCCTGCCTCATGCATCACTCGGATGACAGCAGAGTTATTTTTTTCCTGACAGGACCCAGAAACCGGGTCACTCCGCATGTAAATCTATAACAAATCTGCCTGGGATTAGGCAGGCCACTGAGAGGTGGCAACAGACGGTATTCATCAGATGTGCCCGTAGCGAACGGCTCCGCACCACACACAGGGAAAGGAGCGGAGGCACATTTTTTCACGAGCAGGGGGGTTGCTACGCCAGAAGCTGCCGTCCTGGGTTGGAGGATTTGGACCATGACAGCCTCAGCAGAAACAAACACCGCATTCCGGGGAGGCTATTCCTTGCGAGCGATTAAAAAATAATAACGCGGTAGTAATAAGCAGCACAATCAATCCCTCCACAAGCTGAGGGACCCTGGGGAGAGAGCTGGGCTTTTCCCAGAGCAAACTGGGACCAGCTCTTCTCCAATATATACAAATAATACTAGCAATAAACGTTAGATCTCGGGCCAAACTTTAGCGAATGACACCCTTGCAGCTTGCAGGATGTATATGGGCTATACACACATGGCTTTAACTTGCCTGTGCAGTGGACACGGTCCCGGCCCGGGGGCAAGGGGGGAGAAAAGCAGTGTGGGGGCTTGCGAGCCGCTTCCCACCTCCCCCCTTCCTTCTGGAGGAGGTGAGCACAGGCGTATGGGATGCTTATAAACCAGATCGCAACTCTCCAAGCAGCGTGCCTCTCTGATCCAAACTAACCAGCTGAGCCTTCAAGGGTTAAAGAATAGCAGCACTTGTCTCCATGGGCATCGCAGGAACCTCGACCCCTTTGGCTCAGTTGCCGAGGGAAGTTTTCAGCTGAAAATGCCAGGGCTCTGGGAACTATTAAACCCCGCAAACCCTAGATTGCTTTTATGCCTGCCCCAGGCTGCAACCTCGGATCTTTTCTTTTCCCCTCTGCAAACTGCTGGGTAATGATCCCTTTCGGCGTGCCAGCTCACCTCCCCTTCTCCCAGCTGGCAGCCCAGCTCCGCCACCATGCCCTTTTGTTCCGCCGGTGCTGAGATCTGCAAACTCATTGCTAATTACTGCATCTGGGGCTTCCAGCTCCGGCGACAATGCCAGGACTTGCGGCAGGCTCCTGACAGGCCAAAGTTCATCCCCCTGCTTATTTCCTTACCAAAGACCATTATCTCTCATTTACATCTAAACTAGTTTTTTATACCAGTTTAAATGCTGCCCCTCCCCCTGTAATCTCAATGCAAATGAGTTAGAAGTTCATTCTTCGGATGCTCAAATCCTGCGCACTTTCTTTTTCGTTTCTTATTTAAATCACACACTGTTTTGAACTAAACCTTTTATTTCCTCCCAATTATTATTTCTGGTGTGTTTTCCAGAGCCTTACAACACGGCATCTGATTATACACAAAGCTTCGGAATAAAGCCCTGTTTTTTCCCTTCATTAAGGACACAAAGGATTCCTGTGTGAGCCAAGCAGCACTTTGGACATTAATACAGCTTTACACCCCAAATCATATCCCGGCTCTCTGCAGAGCAGGTTGGGGAGTGGATCCGTGCCTTTCCTTGCTGCTGCCAGCACCCTTCGCAGGCTCCAGCCAGCTCCTTCCCTCTCTGCAATTAGCATCCGATTAAGAGGTGCCAGCGTGTTCACCTGCGCGCTCCCAGCCGCTGGCTCTGCCTGCATCCCAGCTGTGTGTGTTTCCTGGATAATTCTGCCTGCTTGGGTCCCCTCTGCTTGCCCCCAGGTTTGGGATCTGGGGAGCTTGGTGGGCCCACCCAGGATTTTGCCGCTGTTGACTTGGTCCCATGGAAGGGAGTTACAGGGAGTTGCATGTAAAGTTCTGGGAAAGCTCAGTAACCTGTAAGCCACGCAGCCCTCCCTGAAGCCTGAAATTAGTGAATTTGGGAATATTTCGGGCTAAGTGATAAGCCCGAGGACATAAAGGCAGAGCTGCTTTTACCCCCACATAGGCAGCCGCCGCGTCCCTCCCGGATCTGAGATCTTGTCATCTGGAAACCGCCTGAACGAGACCAGAAGCACAGGAAACCACCCCGTCTGCAACACGTTTCCCTTATTTAACGTCATCACGCAGGAAGGAATAATGTATTGCTGTGTTTACCAAACGAAGAGGGCAGAGCTTTTTATCAAAACGATGCATTACTGAGCTGATTAGCTGCACAAGAAGTCTCTCCAAGCAAATGTTTTTTTTTATCCTGTTGCATATTCCAGCATTTTAGAAATAAACTACTGATTTCTATTAAGTATTAAAAATACTAGTGATGGCAAAGAAGAGGTTTGGTGGTCACCTGGAGCTGACAAGAAGCGTTTGGAATTGTAGGGGTTCGGGATAAGTTTCAAAAGCAGCGCAAAGGCTGTGAGAAGCAATTTGCCAAATGGACACAGGATGGGAGTTTGATCACTGGTTTCCCCAAAGAGAGACTTCTTTTAATACAGAAAGGTTTTGCCTAACAGGCTTTGCATGTGTCTGTAAGGTAAGGATACTAGACTTGCAGCTCTGATACCACACCACGCTTCTCCTTTGGGACCTTGGGCAATTCAGGTTATCCCTGTCTCTCTTAAAATCCCTATCTGTAGCACAGAGATATTGCTGCCTGCAGTAAACGTCTGCAAAGTGCTTGAATGTGAGGGTTATTACTGTTAAATATCTGTGCAGCTTTCACCTCCGCTGCCCTGAGAAGCAAGCCAGTGCGAACGGTCCCTGCAACGCGCTCGTCAAGCGGAGCGGGAATCTCACAGAGCAGGAGTGAACACGGACTGAGAAACGTGAGGAAAGCCGGAGCTGCTCCATACCGGGAATTTTTTTTCCCCTCGAATATTCAAAATCCGATGTAAGGAGCTGCTCTGGCCGCTGTAGGCTTGCCTTCATTTTAGAAACAGCTGAGCCAGGCCATGTGGTGCCTTGAGAGCCAAACTGCCTTTCCGACCTGCTGCGGAGCAACTCGTCTGTCCCAAATGCCAGGCTGGCCACTTCTCTTACATCGAAAAAACCCCTAACATCTGAATCCCAGTGATCCAGGTCAGACTGACCTTTGCAGAATACGCCCAACCAGGGAGGTCATGAAACACCACAAAAGCCAAGAACAAACCCACTAATTGGCATCTTTTCAGCCATATCCCTGTGGCACCAGTCTTGCCCTTCTCAAACCGCCCCGTGCTGCCTTCAGACTGGCGAGACACAGCCTATTTTTGCAGAGCCAGGACGGTTAGCGATACTTTGTGTTACTAATTCTGTAATTCATACTGTTTGTGCTGGCAGGGAATTCCCCGCGACGTTTTATCTCAGCCAGTCTCCTCTGGCTGTTTAAAATATTTGGAGTTATTATTTCTGGCTCACGGGTCCACCCTAGGTCGTGGCGGGATTATTCCTGTGTCACACATAAGCCCATGGCAGCGCCCCCTCCATTGCAGGTGGTCCGGAATGGATAGGACATATAGGATATACAAGACATGCCAGGGGTGGGGTGGTGGGGGCAGTGCAAACTTTTTGGTTGACTGGGGACTGACAAAATTAAGGCAAATGGGCCTTCAGGTGTTGTTCTGGCTTTTCCTGATGCCACTAAAAGAGGTTGCCCCTGGGCTGGGGGACCAGGGAGGGGAAGGCCCATGGGGAAGCTGGTGGGTGGGCAGGGGGGAGCAAGTAAAGCTGCAGAGCAATGCTGGGGGTGCTCCTCTGGGGTCTGGGTGCCCTCTGTGGAGGAGAGCTGGGGGGCGTTGAGCTGTTCTTGGGGCCGGAGGGTGGTTTGGGGACGGGAGGGGTGCCTATGTGTGCATGGGGGTCTGGGGGGAGGACGTCCTCTGCTCAGCTGCGTGGTCTGTGGCGGCTCTGCTGGCACGCTGCGGCCCTAAATCAGCCGCCTATATTCATAACCAATGTGCACGCTGGCCGCCGGAGCTGGAAGGCATATCACAAAGGGCACATTTTTAACACTTCTTTTTATCTCGCAGTCCTGCACATTTAAGCCTGAACTTGCATTTGAACCTCTGCAAATGCCTTTTACAGTCATGTGTCTCCCCCCAGCCCCCCCTCCAAACCACAGCCTGCTCCAGAGAGAAACTAATTAAAGCTGCCCGACAGGCTGCTAAATATTAAGAGCCCAATAACGGTGCAGACACAGGGACATCATCATCTGAATGACAAAAGCTGGTAGCCAGTGGTTACTGGTAGAGGGACTTGGTAAAGGCTTCTGCAGCGGCAGACATCCCTGCCGGCTGCTGGGGACAGGGATGCTGCCCCAGGAACACCGTCCCTCTCACTAAAACACCATCTCGGGGACATCCCTCCAGCACTTCCCGCTCCTTATCCCACGGGATTCACAGCCGGGGTGAGGCCGAGCTTGCTGCCGATTCCCATCACGTAAAGCCGGCGGGGAGGGCTGGCCGGGGTGGGGGGAGCCGGTGTGGGCTGTGGGGTCCCGACCTTCATTTCTGCCCTTCCTCCAAATATTCTGCAATTACGCGTTGATGGCCGGGCAGGAGGAGAAAAGCAAACACAGAGCGGCTGCGGCTGTTTGCTCTCGGCCGTGGTGTGTGGCGTAGTGGCTGTAGCACAGGTAAAGAAGCAGAGAGGGGACAGGCCGAGCCTGTATTTTGGGGTTGCTCACATCGTGGAGATCCCAACAGACCCCCCAGGACAAGAAGCCATAGGCACAAGTTCCAACCAGTGTTAAAAAAAAAACCCAAAAACAGGCAAAAGGGATTTGAAATTAATCTAAATCACACTTCTCTCTGAAAATTTCGTTCCTGCAATTGTTCCCAGTAACGCGTACGATTACTCTAGCTGAAAGAAATGATAAAAAGCATTTCGTTTTCTCAGCTCGTTTACTTTCTACATCTGGCAGCGTTTTGCGCGCAGGCAGTTTCGCCGTTTTCCTGAGGTAGAGCGCCTGGAAATGGAAGCTGAGGAATAGCGGCGCAAGATGTTTTTTTAAACTGTTTTGCAAACGCTTCTGCTTCTAACGACCAATAGACAAGCTAAAGCCCTTGGCAAAAATGATATGACAATAAATAACATAGCAGTTTGCGGTGTTGTTATAATGGTGAGAAAAACCTTCGCGCTCCTTATTTAATATCCAGATACTACCTTGCAGTACAGTAGAGAACAATGTGCCGGCAGTAACTTTCCTAAAGCAAAACTGCCCGGCGACTTATTGCTGTCCCCAGCTGTGCTGTCACGAAGTGGGTGGAAGGCAGATGTGTTTCCCATGGATGCTTCCGTGGGGCTTGCCACTTGCCCTATAGACTGGTCCAGCTCCTCAAAGCTTGATGTCCTCCAGGGGAAGGGACATTAAAATGAGCCAGGAAGCAGTGCACTCTTCTGATTTGAGTGGATGCTGGGGACATCCTCTGTGATTTAGGGTCTGATGGCATTTCAGAGCAGGATGCTCTGAAAGGACCCAAGACCCAGCGCACGTCATGCGTGCCCACGAGATGTGCCAGGCTGTGTGTTGCCAATCAGTCACAGCGTGGAGGCTGCTGTGCGAGGACACCGTGGCTCTGGGGTGACGTGCGGGTTCAGCGCCACGGTTCCCACCTGGGAAGGTTTGCAAGGCTTTATTTCGTGTTGCTGGTTTCCCAAACAGCAGGGGAAAAGGTAGGATGGGGACGAGCAGAGCAAAGCTGTGCAGCTGGGGGGTGCTTCTAAGGTGGAGGGATGCAGCCCTCTCGGAGTCCTGTCCTCCTCCTCCCCTCCTTGGCGTGTCTGCAGCAGACAACAGAGGCACAAAGGGCACTGCCATTTGAAACAGCCATGGGCGTTTCGGTGTAATGAAGTCAGCTGTCAGGGGGAATTATTTTTCATGCTGATGTAACAGGTCATAAAAAAATTCCCGTGGGGGAAAATTCACGTGAAGTTTATCTGTCCTTTAATGTGCAGGTGTGAAAGATCACAGCTCCAGTCCAAACTCGAGGCCCCCTTACATGATGCACTCTCCCTCTTGAACATACGTGTAACCAGCGTCCCATCCCCTCGCTGCATCATCCCGTTCTCTGGTGCAGAAGAGGTGCTGATGGAAGCAGGACAAACCTGCTGAACCACCGTTTCCCACATGCCCTCTCTGCACACCCCACACATTTCCATTAGTGTCCCACACCAGCTGCCTGGGGGGCTCAGCGCACGCATATTGGTTTAACCCACCCAGGCTAAGTGACCACGGTGCTCCCCACATGTTCTCCAGGGATGGCTTACAAGCACTGGACCAAGTGAGAGCACATCCCACCGGATGAGAAGGAAGGGGAGAGGACGGATCCCAGGCGTGGGGCTCTTGCTCTCCGTTCAGCCCCAGGTCCCTGGGTTGGTCAGCCCAGCAGGGTCCCCAGGACCTGCAGGTCACGTATCATTCAGAGCACGAGGATGTAGCCCAGCGTGCTGGCTACAGCTTGCTCAGAAATTTTTGAATAAAATGGCTTTTCCATGAGACAATGCAAGCTCATCGGAGCTGATTTGTTCCCCAGGAGTACAGCAGCTGCTATAAACTTTCACGGGGAAAAAGGATGGAATTTCTCCTTAAAGCCAGACTTTGGAGGAGGATATAATATCAGGCCTGCCTGGCCAGTAGCCAAATGATTAGGACAAGGAAAGACTGAGTACAAATATTTTAGCTGAACAGAGGCTGAACAAAGCTTGCACTTGAACCTGGGTCTCCAACACAGTCAGTGGGTGCCTTGGGCCAGCTCAGCATTGCAGAGCTGTCCTGAAGCATCTAATTTGCCAAGAATCTGGATGGTGGGATGGGGAAGGCAGAAGAAAGCAAGAAACGTTGCAGAAACAAAAGCAACCCCCCACCCCACCCCCAACAGAGAGAAACTGGAAGCTGTCATCAGCCAAGGAAAATTTCCAGTTACGAGCCTACTCCCAGCTATCCTTACTATGAGCTGCTCGGCTGTTAGACCCCCTGGGGTATCTCCAAATTTTCCTTTTCTCTTCCTCCTTCTTTGAATACATGCATTGTATTCAAATGCCATACATACATACATACATACATAGTAATACACAGAACATATTCCAAGTATTTTACACACAAACTGCATGTAAGCTTTCCGTTACACCTTCTGGGCTTTGCGCTGTACACGTAAGAGAGTCTGCAGCAAATCAGAGATTTTACAATAGAACCCAATTGTGCTCCACACAGAGGCGCAAAAATGCTACAAAAATTAAGATTTTAATTTTAATGTGATCTTAAACGTTGGTCCCAATTAGGCGTATGCCCGAGTCCCATTGGAGTTAAGCACATCATTTCTTTGCTGAACAGGGAAGGCTGCTGAATCAGGACTCCAGACTGTAAAATTGCTCAATTGCCTTCAAATTTCTGGGGGAAAAAAATAGTGCGCTCTGAAAGCAATCACAAAATACATTTGGTATTCAAAGAGTATAAGTGAGTGCAGGGCTTATAATTAAATCCTTATCTACGAAGCTGCTACTGAGTGACTGTACATTCTGGGTAATTTTTAATGGCCTGAAACTCAAAAACCAGCATAACCAATTTTTTTCTTTTTTTGCAGAAGACACAGTTAGTTAGCTATAATTCTGCAACAAATCCATTACTGCAAAACAAGTCCCTGATCCTGCAAGCATGAATGTGCTTACTTTTAACGATGCAAGCCGTACCACGGGAAGCCATGGCAGAAGCTACCGCCGTTAATACGGAGCAGCAAGCGAGAGTGGGGCCCAAATGAAAATAAGGATGGGGTTGAGCCCTGAAGCGTGCAGTGGAGCTCTAGCCCTCCTCTTTGGTGCCACGGCGGCTCCTGCCAAGGGCCTGCGAGGAAGCCCATGGCAAGGTGACATGTGTGACACCGGTGGAGACATCAGCTGCAACCAGCCACAGGAGGGCAAACATTTCTTTCACCCGCCTTCCCCCTCAACTCCTTAATGATGACACATTTTCTTAGAAATAGCCTGTCCAGACTTTTCACCGGGGTGAAAAACTCAGTGATGTCGTAGCAGCAGTTTAGTAAATGAAGTCCAACATTAAAGAAAGGATACACACAGCAAATTTTCACATCTGGGTAAATTCTTTGGGTTTTTTTAAAGCCTGGTAATTTAAAAGACAACTTGTCCAATTTTTCTTGACCTTTTGGGAATATTCTCCACACTTGAAAGCCAAACAAGGTTTGCATCCAATAATGACGTGGAGCTAAGGTTCAAAATGGAAACTGTGGGTTTGCTTGCTGGAGAAAGGCTGCTGTCCTTCCCAAAAGCACAGTGAGACCGAGGACAAGCTCTTCTTGGGTGTCGTTTTCGTAACACTGTATTCTTTAAAAAAAAATAAATCATGCCACAATTACAGGATCAAATGCGAGGTCTTGCCTGAAATAAAACGTCGCATGGCTTTAACTGCAAATAAGTTTTATAAAAAGCTCTTAAGCAGGTCAAAGCATAGCAGGGACACTCTTTGTGGACCAGTTTCCCCCCTCCCTCCTCCTTGGGCAAGGAGTGCGGCTCAGCCCCACCGCGGTGGGGTTTTGGAGCCACCAGGCAGGCTGCTCCTGGGGGTGGGGGGATGCCACCATCCCTGGGGAATACAGAGAGCAGCCAAAATAGCCCCTGTTGTTCATTTCTGTGGCCAGTCTGGCCCAAATCACTTATAGACGGGCTCCTCTGGGTTCCCGGGTCTCAGT
Source organism: Larus michahellis (assembly GCF_964199755.1). Taxonomy (NCBI): domain Eukaryota; kingdom Metazoa; phylum Chordata; class Aves; order Charadriiformes; family Laridae; genus Larus; species Larus michahellis. The sequence continues at coordinate 129,115,237 of NC_133896.1, forward strand.
CCCACTGCCTCCGTCGCCCTTGGCCGCCCAACATGGGGACCTGTGCTTCTTACCTTCTCCACCCACCTGCTGACACCACCCTGGCCACGAACCCAGCTGATCCTTCACCCAAGCATTACCAAAGTGCTGCCCAGGGCTCAGACACGACCAAGCCATGGCATAAAGCCGCAGATGGGGACAGGTGAGAATTCGTCCCAGGACCCTGGGGCTGGTGTCACATCCCCCCGGCTCACTGCGCAGTCATCAGCTCTCCTGCTTACACCACTGTAGGACTTTGGGGATATGGTGTCTGAGCTTGTCTTTCATGGTCCTGGGCTTTATTTCCACCATCCCCCCGCCCCCGATTTTGCCTATCCGTACATTTTATTGGCTCCTGTGCATTGGTTGCTAGGTAGCTCCCACTTCTACTCCCTTCTGCTCGCCCTTAACTTACCGCCGATCTCTCCAGTAGTTCCCGCATCCTTTAATTACATTAATATCTGTTACAGCCAAATGAAAAAAGGAAAAAAAAAAAAAGGAAAAAAAACTGCTCCAGGAGCAAGCAAAGGCCAGTCAGCACAGCAGGCCTCCATCTTTTGGCTTTATCTTAATCCCCCCTTCCTGCTTTTTCAAGCAGACCCCCTCGAGTCCTTTTCCTTCTCTTGAGAAAAGCCCAGGCATCTCTTGAACTCATTTCTGCACTTTGCCTCAACCGTCTCCCCCGTAACTTATTCCATATGTTTGCTTGGCTTTGCCTTCTGCCGTTCCCTGTTTACCCCCAGCTCCTGAACCCTTAGATCCTATCACTGGGGCTCTTTGTTGACTTAATTGGATCATCAGCCTGGCTGCAAAGCTTCCCCAGCCAGCCCTGCTCCCCTCTCCTGGGCTGCTGCCCCGGCCTTACGCCCGGAGAAAAACATATTCTGGCACTGGATGTATAAATAGGTGATGCAGGTTAAATTTAAGATATATTGAAGCTGATAACCACAGGTGCAGGGGCTGCAACTCATCTACTGGAAACAAATGGCTCTTTCTGGCAAGGCGACAGAGGAGAGGGGGGTCCCCTGTGCTCCAGCGAGCGAGGAGTGCTCTCCCCTGCCTCCCCTCCTGCTCCCCTCCTCTCCCCTCCTACAGACCCCCACGACTGCTTAAAAAAAGGCCGCTGGCTTGCGCTGGGAGAGGCAAGAGGTTTCAAAGGCCCCGCAGAGGAGGTCCTGGCTCTCCTCCAGGCCACCAGATCAGCCAAAGGGCAGCGCGTGGGCAGGGCAGGTGTAGGGTGGATGGAGATGGGTACCCCCACCTACCAGCCAGCCCCCCGGGGCTGTCCCGCTGCCTTCCGCCCTGGCACCGAGAACCAGCTGGGGCACGTGTGTCTGCCTGAACTTGCTCAGTCTGACGCTGACGTTGGGACTGGGCTGCAGCTTGATGCATCAAAGGCAGGCCAGGATGTAGCTGCGTACGCCCGGTCCCTGAGATGCTCCCCTTGCTCGCTGCATCCCGCCGCACCGCGATGGCTGGGAGAAGCACCCACTGCTTCTTCTCCTCAGTGTGGGCACCTCGGCCTGCCACCCGTGGAAACCTTGTGCTGGTGCTGGTGCGATGAGGATCCCCCAGGCCCCCTGCCATGAAGGCATGGGGGAGAGCGGCAAGCAGCACACCCCTGGCCAGGGGGCTTCAAACCTACCCTCCTTCCACTGAAAATGAATGACAGGTGTCCTCATTGAACTGTGATAACTACAGAGGCATTACACAGCCGTAATGCTAATAAAGACCATACACTGGCAGGGAGGAGAAGGAGACGAACAGGAACTTAAGCCACCGTCTTGTTGCGTTGTTCGATCCACGGCATGGACGGTTTCAGAGGGAAGGTGCTGCAGTTGGGGGAAATTTTTCTTCCTGCAAAAAATATTAAGCCCTGCCTATGTTTATCAACAGATGAAATCTCAGTTGCAGCGTAATACTATTAAAAAAGCTTGCTCGCTATTGTGTTTTAATTTATGACGTGGGAACTTTGGAGGTGGCATGGAACTCTGTGTGTGGGGAGTCTCGCTGATAGCTGGAGCCCAGGGCAGACATTCCTGTCCCTTTGCCACGCTCCAGACCTCTGAGGCTCCAGAGGAGAAAGCACTCGTCCTCCCCTCATCTTGGACAAAACCTTCCTTGTGGATACACATATCCATGTGTCCTCCAGCCCTGAGCAGGAGGCTGCCAGCTGCAAGACCTGCTCAGATCACACTGAGGCTTTGTTCGAACCGTAGCCATGCTGTGCTGGGGAGCAGGTCTCTCTTGCTGAGCTGGTTTGAAAACGTTGCTCAGCTTTCTGCTCCTCTTTCTGCTCCTCAGTCTCATTTGAAACGCTGCCCATCATTCCTGCAGAGTCCATCTGGGAATGGAGGGCACCAGGACCCCAGCACGTTGTCAGCCATAGAATCATAGAATCATAGAATTGCCTAGGTTGGAAGGGACCTTTCAGATCGTCGAGTCCAACCATCAACCTAACTCTGACAAAAACCATCACTAAAATGTACCTCTAAGCACTATGTCTACCCATCTTTTAAATACCTCCAGGGATGGTGACTCAACTACTTCCCTGGGCAGCCTGTTCCAAAAGGCAATAGGCAATTTTCAAAGTCAAAAAGTCAATAGGGAATTTTCCTCTGGTTAGGTGCTCATGGGTCTCCTTTTGTAGACACACTAGCACAGTGACAGCCACCATCCGAGGATGGCCACAAAGATGATCAGAGGGCTGGAGCACCTCTCCTGTGAGGACAGGCTGAGAGAGTTGAGGTTGTTCAGCCTGGAGAAGAGAAGGCTCTGGGGAGACCTTATAGCAGCCTTCCAGTACCTGAAGGGGGCCTACAGGCAGGATGGGGAGGGACTCTTCATTAGGGAGTGAAGCGATAGGACGAGGGGTAATGGTTTTAAACTGAAAGAGGACAGATGATTTACATTAGACATCAGGAAGAAATTCTTTCCTTTGAGGGTGGTGAGGCACTGGTACAGGTTGCCCAGGGGAGTTGTGGATGCCCCATCCCTGGAAGTGTTCAAGGCCAGGCTGGATGGGGCTTTGAGCAGCCTGGTCTAGTGGGAGGTGTCCCTGCCCAGGGCAGGGAGGTTGGAACTGGATGGTCTTTAAGGTCGCTTCTAACTTGAACTGTTCTGTGATTCTATGATTCTGTGATATTACGGTTTTGTGCTTTGTGCCACGTGAAGGTTTTGGGTTGCAAAGAGCTGAGATACAAACCCACCTGACTGGACATGTGCTTTTTCTCTGCTCTTATCTGTGTGCCACCGGCAGAAACAATGGGGCTATGATGGTGTCCCTGTGCTTCATAGACCACATACCTCCCCAACAGCATCTTCCCACAAATACCGCCCAGCTGTCACCTATATGCTAAGCAGTAGCACCATTTAATGGCAACTCTGGGTGTGACGTGGGGGCAGCAGGAGGAGGAAAAATATGGGGCAGTTACATAATCAGGACAGAAATAATTAGGTAGATGAAATCCTAAGAGAAGTAATCTGTCTTTTGAAATGAACTGGCAGCTTGAAAAATTTAGAAATCTTCATCAAACTATTACAAGCCTAAAGCGTGCGTGTGCTTTGTTTTATGGGTTCTTAACACATACAGGACATGCAAGTATAATTAAAGGTTTGCAGTCCATCTTCTTGATATTGGAGTTGGACAATAGATACCACGATAAATAATCTGCAAATGATCCTTCAAAACCGAATAGTCTATCAATTAAAAAAAAAAAAGTCTCTTGGCATATAATTAACTCATCTACTTAATGTTGTCCCCTTTTGGTGCTGGAAGTCTAGATTAAAAACAGAAAACATAGAGTTAAAACACGCCAACTGTAATATTATCCAAGGCAACTTTTATTAACTCCATGCATAACAGGAAAGTAACAGGACTAGAAAATTATTTCACCTGATCAAAGGCTAGAAGAGTGACAAATGTTTGCTTCCGCTAAGAAAAGAGTGGTACAGAAGTGTTAATTGTCACGTTGTGGCAGGTGTGCATCAGACCCATGAAAATACTCACCCGTATCTCCTGCCTGACCATAACTCATTGCTCGTGCTGGGTATGAACACAGAGGTTTCTCTGCACAGGTCCCCCCAGCCCACGCTCCTGAACACGGCTGTTTGGTTTTGGCTTCGCTTTTAAACAATTATCACCTAAGACCCATCCTCACAGCGCTAGCAAAGCGGTGCTTGAGAAAGCGCTATCTTCTCCCACCTTGACGAGGAGAGGAAATGTGTTTTCCCTTATTTTTAAGCTTGTGGTTTGTTGAGCATACTTCTGACTTGTTCTGTAATATCGGCTAGCTGCGCTGGGACGATGCAACCCCTGTGCTGGCGCCAGTAGCTACAGCCTGGCCAGTGTCAGCCTGCAGAACTTGACGTGGCTCGGGCCGTCAGAGCCCCGCTCCCACTGCTGAGCTAAAAGAGAACCTCTTTGGTTGCCCATACAGCTCATGGTGCCCTGTTTGCAGCAGCCTGCTCCTTAGGGAGCTCCTTAGGTTCCGTGGAACCTCAAGTTCTTCTTACCAGAGGTGCAAGATGGGGGGAAAGACAAACATACAGAAAATTCCATGCTACAAGATGTGCATGGAGCACATCAGCCCCGAGCAGTCAGCCCCAGCACTTCGGTTGTTGCTTTGCTCATATGACTGTCCCCCTGCTTAAAACTTCCTCAGTGGCCTGATTTGACACGCTGCTGGTGGTTCCATATGTTGGAGGGCAGGTTTCCCTCCTGGCCCGGGGCCACAAATCCCTGGTCTGACTCTACAGCCTCCCCCTGCCTGCATCAGCTCCTGGTCAAGCAGGGCTCCCCGCACTGTCGGCATTGCACAGGAGCTGAAGCAGCCCCAGCTTAGGACTTTCCTACGTGGGCCATGGTCACAAGCGCCCAAGTGGTGACTGTCCTCGGGAACTTCAGCAACCCATAACCCACAGCCCCTCCCGTTCTCCCCTCTCCTGCTCCAGGGTCCAGATACTCCAAATTCTCTCCCCCAGGCTCTCAGTGCTCCCATCCCAACTTCTCCTGCCTGAACTTCTCCCCATCCTGGCCATCTAAGCCCCTCTAGGGCCAAAGGAGTGTACACCCTTCCCTGCTTGCCTGGCATGTCCAGCCTCGGTCCCCGTTGTGCTTTTGGAAGTCCCATCTTGCCCCAGCTCCCGGCATGCCTAGGGCTCCCAGACAATCCCTTCCAGCGTCGCCGGCTGCTGGCAGCTGAGGGGTTTCCTCGCTTTAATAGTCACATCTAGACTGCTGCCTGTCCAAACAGCTGCAACAGACACATGGACACATTTTTCAAAAGCTTGGGCTGCCTGGGAAAGCTTGATTCTCAAGGCTCTCTGCAGCCATTCCCATGAATATTGCAGGCACCGGCTCTCCGCACCACGCCGCGTTCCTTGGAGCATCGGAGATGAGGTTAGGTTGGGTGAAACTTACTGTGATTTCCATTTTTTTTTTTTTTTTAACAGTTGACTCCAGCCCTTGAAACATCTGTCCAGCTGGAAAAGACCACGGAGCTCACGAGACTCATTTTTACATTAGCCGGTCCCCAGTAACAGCACCAAGCCCCACCTACAAAGGCCAAGTCATCCCCATCTGCAGCCACCTCCCCTCTCCTGCATCTTGCGCAGGCAATCATCCATCTTGTCCGCTTCTTGTGATTTTTGGGAGAACTCTGCCACCATGGCAACAGCTGTGTCAGACAGACTGACACACACCCATAACGCTGGAGCAGATACCTCAGAGTTTCTGCCATTATCAAATCCTTCCACTTCTCTTGCCCGTTAACTCTTTCAATGCTGCCATTCCCCCGTTTCCAGCAAAGCCTCTGGTCTGGAGACCAGTTAGCTCTGCTTTCCCTGGGAGAAGTGCTGGAAGAGTTCCCAAATCTTTTATCCGCTTGTGAAGCTAAAATGTCAGGGTTAGTTTTGAAGGAGGTACGAGAGGCTGGAACATGAGTTTTGAGGCTGGTGACTAGTGGCTTGACACCATTCAACAGGCAGGAGCCCATGCATGGGCTAGCTATGCATTTTTAGCTATTTCAAGAGCGCGTTAGCTGGTCCTTATGGGATTGTTGAACTATTGCATCCTAGTGATTTTTTTTTAAACAGCTAAACCCTTTTTACTTCATACCTCTCAACAAAAATTCACTTGGATGTACAATGGGGTCAGGGACTGCACATCAGTAGCTGAAGCAGCCTTTTATCCACCTCTTTTCACACCGGTGCCAATGACTGGCTGGGAGTTATGGCCAATTGGTTTCCAGACTTATTTGGAAAAAGAGAGCAACCTCAGCCTAACAAATGGCTGCAGACCCCCGTCTTGGTGTTGGGGGAAGCCAAGGGTGAGGAACCAGCTGCTCTTTCCATATTTTTCCTCCTCCTTCTCCTCCTCCAATATGTCTGGGAGGAGAGGTCTTGCCTGGGATGCCAGTTGCATTCTCCACTGTGTGCATGGGGACAACTTTGCTGGACAAGTGTCCAGCCTTCCAGTGGCCAAACACCCAAGAAACGTGGTGTGCCCATGTCTTCTCAGCTTCTCTCTTCAGTCCCAGCATCACAGACTTGGAGATCATGCTGGACAAAGGCAGACTTAACTCAGGGCATGGTGACAATCACGGGGCTCGTGTAGAGAAGCCGAGAAAATGAGCTGAGGCTGACGGCTCTGGTGCTGAGGATGTGCATCTCCTGTGGGCGAGAGTGAACGCAACGTAGAAAACGATGCAGACCTTAAAAATGCAAATCTTAGGGCTATAAATTTACTACTCTACCCAAGGCAGTTGTTAGTTTTCCATATTTATTTATGATTCATTACAATCTGGATTTTTATAGATCTTCTACTTTAAGCTTTATATTTAATTGAACGAGAGTCCTGGTATCTTTCTGCATGCGTTTATGTGGTTTTCATTAACTACTGTGCAATCTAAGAAAGATCTTTGTTAACCAAAAATAAGGAATGTTTGTTAATGTTTAATGGAAACAATAACAATAAAATTACACAACGATAATTAAAACCACCCCAACCGTAAAAGCTCCTACTTAATGAATCATATTAAGAGAGGGTTCAAGCATGTATTTATGATCTGGGTTGTGATTTATGGGCTAAATCCTGCCCTCGTATGCCTGCATGAGGCTTTCACTGATTTCCATGGGGGCAGCACGTGCAGCGGAAGGAGGCAAATTTTGGATGCGTGCTGATTCAGTGCTGCCAGAAAAGAACATTATTTTACCCTGACACAGTATATGCAGAACTAAAATGTAACCCTCCTCCCTCCGCCATTAAAACCAGAAAGAATATGAAGCATGACGTTGCCGTGTGCGCTGGCGCGCTCCTGGTAACTGGCTATTGGGAGCTTTTCCAACGGACGGCCCAAACTCCCAGCAGTGATTTATCACTAATTGTCGCAATGGACCTAGAGCTGCAAGCGGTTTGCAGGGGAAATAATAACTGACGTTGGCAAAACCACTTTCTCAGGCAGTTTGCAGGACCCAGCCTATTGCACAGCATCGCACATTCAAGACCTGGGTTCTCTCTTATGCTGAAATTTCTCTCTGCCATGCTGGGAGCAGAAAAGGCTTGCAGTAGGTGCAGCCCTCGCTTGCTTCTGAGGCTGATTGACTTTTCCTGCATGGAGTAAATGGGCCTTAGGGCATAAGCGAATCAGACCCAAAATGTTTCTGATTTGCGCGGAAGAGTCAAGAAAGACAAGGCAGTATTCATGAAACTAATAAGACATTATGACATTAATGATTTTTAATTAGTCAGATATAGATTTTTTTTTAATCTGGATACTTTTAGGGCACAAGCGGGTAGATGTGCAAGTAATATCACCAGGCATAGCACTTTGGAGGTATGTACAAAAAAAGACTGTTTTTAGAAAGATGACCTATCTCCATCTATTCCAGAGCGAGCAGAACTGCAATCTTATTTAACAAACTCCCTATGGCTGCATGGCAGAGCTGCAAACTTGCACCAGGGCGGGGGGGAATTTAATTTTAAAAGCCTGCGAGCAGTAATGAACGTGTCGCACAGGGCAGGCTCCGTGTCTCTCTAAGATCTCACGTGCCTCTGCCCGGCCGCAGAGCGCCCTCTCCATCCCTCCCTCCATCCCCAGGAGATGCTGGGTCCCGGCTGTGTCCCCCCACCGAAGACAGCGTCACCTCCCCCGGCTGAAGTTATTTTTCAGAGCGAGCCCTGGACCCGAGCGCGAGCGAGCAGGGTGGGGGAGGCTGCAGACCGTGCTGCTTGCGCTTGTTTGCACAGGCTGCCAACGCAACTCGGAGACTTATTTTTTAAAAAATGGAGCCCCCTAATGTCTATTTAAACCAGTAAAAATATACATCCCCTTCAGCCTTCCAGCCGGAGCCCTGGCCCCTCAGAAAGCCGCTCTGGGCTTCTTCAATTAGCAAATACGAAGCAAGCGCCCTCCTTTCCCAGCACAATGCAGGCTGCCACTATTATCCCTGGCCTCCCAATTATCTCCGAGAATCTTTCACTTAATGAAGTTTCTCTCCCTCCCCTTCCTGGCTCCCCAGACTCAGGGAAGCTTGCCGAACCAATTTAGCAAAACGTTGGGAAGAATAAAATGTAACTGCGTTTTCCTTTCTTTCTTTTGCCGTTTGGTCGGCAGCTCCCTGCTCTGTTCTCAGCTGTGTCCTTCAGAGCAGCGCAGATCAGAGCATGGAAATGCATATCTTGTGGGTGCCGGGAGATGTGAATCATGAAAATGGAGACAATTCCTTACCCTTGATCACAGTTTGCCCACTTTTTTATTAAAAGGGAGCCTTAAATAAAACTCTCACATCCGAACACCTCCAAAATTGGGAATCGGATCTAGGTTTTGATTGTAATTCTGCCACCGCCTATGACAGTAATGGGTCAAGCCAGGCTTCGAAGGCGAGCCATTACCTGGTGGTGTCCTGTCAAAACCCCAGCGTAAATCAGGCTGGGACTGCAGTGCCTCCAGACCAGCTTCCAGCCTTGCAATGTCACCTGGTCGTCTTTTATTTCCCACCCCCGCATCGTTCCTCTTTTCTGCTTTCTCCTCCCTTCTGTGGTCATTGCTATATTTTGTCTGCTTTTTCAACTTTAACAGGATAGCTAACACTCCTTCTACTGCCTTGCCTAAAGATTTTTCCTTTCCAGGTCACCCCACTCTCTAATAGCTTCTACCTATGCTTTTAACAGCATTCCCATGATTAGGAGCAAAGAAGAAAAAGAAGTGTGCTTAGATTTTTTTTTTTTAAATATGCCACGTTGCTGCCATCGATCTTGCGTGTTGGCAACACAGTGTGTCTTATTTAACACCACATCTTTCATGAAAAGAGGCAAAGGCCTCCTTCGTCTTAACACCCCCTCCTCGCTGATAATCCTGACAAGGATTTGAGCCCCCAAGAGCACCTACCACGATGCAGATTTCCCCGGTTTAAAACAAAGGCTTACCACCCCCAGGGATGCAACGTTTGTGGCATCTTCATGAGCTAGCCCTACGGAGGGATGCACGCAGCAAGGTCTGAGAAGAACTTAGCGTAGCCTGAGCTGCCAGGCCCGTGGGAGATAACAAAATTGGGATGGAAATTTCCTGAAATTTTATGAAAACTCACTGGAAAAAAAATAACTGGGCAGGATTGGTGGGAATCAGTTTGCAGACCTGGATGTCAGTGGACAGCTGGGTTTATGGCTGAACATTTTTCACCAGAAATGTCTTCCTCCCTGTGAAAATGCTGTGCTCTCCCTGAGAAACCAGATGTGCCACCCCCCTAATTTCCATTTGTGCTTTCTGACCCTGCATCCCTCATCTCTTCCTTGCCTCTGTGGTCCATCCTCTGGGCACAGCCCTGTCCCTGTCCCTTTCCCGTGGGTTACTGCTGCTGCAGCCATGACACACCATCCACCATCACGGGGCACCGAATCGAGCCTGGAGTCCAGCTGGAAAACAAAAAGTGGGTTGAAACATGGGGGTGAGAGCTCTGATCAACTCCCTCTTCCAGGACTGCTGAACTTAAGCACTTGGGGGCCATTCTGGAGGACAGAACACCTCTTTCAGAATGGGGAGAATAAAAAATCACACTGAAAAATTATAGCTGGGTGGCAGCTCTTCCTCTCCTGTCCCCAGGGAAATCCTGACGTCTTTCAAATCAACCAGCTGGGCAGGACTTTATCTGAGGGCAGGCTCTGACCTTACCTGAGCCTTAGAGTGTGCTGCAGAGAGCAAAATAAAGAGGCCGAGTCCCCAGCTGGCCTTTTCAAAGTGTAAGGGACATACTCCAGCCCAAAACGCGTTCCTGTTGCAGTTTATTCCAAACTCGGACCACGTGCAGATGCTGCCTGTTGGCACCTTGGACGCGTGGGTGCCTTTTGGAAAGTGGTGCTGGGGAGCTGGCAGCCAAAGCAAGGAAGTGATCCAGCACCTGGGAAGCCTGCGATGGGATCCTGCCGCTATTCCTGAGCCTGGAGACACAAGATGATGCTCCCAGGCTCAATTTTTGCCCGTCCTAGCTCTGGCTCTGCAGAAGCGGGAGTGCAATTTGCATGGGGAGCTGAAAGGTGGAAGTACAATAAGGGGATGTCAGGTACCAGCCACCAGCTGAGACCCCCCGAAAGCGCTGGTACACAGGGACAGCTGCCACCCCAGTGGGCTGCCGGCTGCCCCTGCCAGGGAAGGTGAAGTCCTCTGCAGGCAATCTGGGCTGCTGAAACCTGGGAGAAACTCCAGCTTAGGGGAAAAGCATGTTGGAAGAGGAGGGAGGAGAAAGCACCAGAGAAAGCAGTCCTTGATGAGCACATTTCCCGCTTTGATGGCCCTGGAGCTCAGCGCTGTGCCGGTGCTTAGCAGAGCAAAGGCAGGGAAATCAATTTGGCTGGAGCCAGTGCTGTTCCAGCCAGGCTCTGCGATCCCTTCCATCTACTGCCAAGGGTATTTTCCTCCTTTTCCTGCCACGTTGTCGAATGTGTCTCTTGATTTCAGTGCTCCCCTCTTCCCGGTTTGATTCCTTACCGTCCATCTCTCCAGGCTGCTTACCCAGCTCATGTCTCTGCGATGTAAAGGAGCCCGTGTTCCGAGTGTGCTGCCACCCCTGCCGCTGGGAATGGCCATGGGATGGCCATTCACTTGGTGGGCAGCTGCTCAGTGTCTCTCTCCATCCCTGCTGAACGCTGGGCTGCTCACGACGTTAGCTCCCAAACACTTCACTAATGGCCAGCAGCTGAGCCCCGTGGGGATTTTTGCTTCTCTTTGGAAAGGGCTGAGTCCAGCGGAGAGAGAGGAAACAAAACGATGGCAGATTTTGTCTCTACTTTCATGGCCAATTTGAACACTCGGTTTTCCCTTGTATTTCACACTTTGTATGCCCAGATTACGGCTCCCCTGCTTCCTGCCACAGCACAGAGTGTGGACCTAACCCTTCATCTCGCAAACTGGATACTCCACAAACAGAGACTTCATCACCCAGGTCCTGGCAAACCTGTACAAATTTTGGGTTAAGCCACTTTCCTAGCATTCAGTCTGAGTTCTGTGGCGGTGAGGGATACAAATTGGTGTGTCAAGCCTTTTGCCTTTATCCCGTGACTGTGACATCTCCTTCTGTCATCCTCATGACCAGTGGCCACTTTGGGCACTGAAGGATGCAGCAGTCCTGGTTGCAACAGCCTGATTCTCTGCACAAGCCCTCCTGCCTCTGCCAGCACTGTCCGTTTGGGTACCAGGGGATGGCATCTATTTCCCATTGGCTTTTCAGGCTTTTCTTCCTCTGTTGTGGAATGGCAGCAGCATTTCTTTCAAGAGCAGAAATGGGCACATGTCCAGTTCTGGATCAAAACTTGAGTTTTCCTTTTTTTTGGAAGCACCCATGCGTTTCCTCTTGTGATTTGATCGCTGGACCAGTAAGGGGGATTCAGAGAGCAGAGAAACCAACCTCCCTTGTTTTCCCTGCATGATGCTAAGGAGGTCCAGCCCCCAGCCCCCCCGGCCATGAGGGCTGAGGAGGTCTTGTTGCCTTTCCTGCTTTCCCAGCATCTTAACCCAGAAATGAAGCCTACATCAGTATTGCTAAATAAAAGCGTGCAGGGTTTGATTCATTTTCCCAAGACAAGGGGCATTAAATTGCTCATATGTCAGTATTTCCTCTAAAGCAGAAGGGCTGTGCCTAAATAATATGGCCTTGGGTCTTCTCTGGGCCTGGAAGGAACCAGCCCTCGTGGTCCTAAAACGTGACTATGACCCCTTGCACATTTTTTTTCCCAGTTTAAAGCAACTGAAGTAACAGGAGGGATGTGTTTCAGCCCACCAGAGCTGACTTCTATGGTGTGAAAATTTATGCCATAGCACGAGGTACAGCTTAAAGGCTTAAGGGGTGGCTGAAGGTGCAAGGTTTGCTGTGGTAGCAGTGAAGATAGATAGTGGGGATAGCAGGAGGACCCTAGGCTGACGTAGTGTTTGTCATCCCACCTTTTGGTGGTAAGCCCTGAACCCCTGTCGGTCCCCGCTTTTAGGAGCGATCATGTTGTGCCCCAGCAGTGCCGTGGAGAGCTCATACATGTGTATGCTCCGGGTCAGAGTCAAGGAGCAGAGGAAACATTCAGCAGTGGAGGTGATCCCGTGCCCCACGATCCAGCTCACTCCCTGGCTGTTCCTTTAGTGGTGTGCTTCTACCCCGAGGCAGCAGACCCACCTGCACAGGTCATTGGATGGCAGCCCTCCCTTTTGCATCCCCAGCATGGTCCAGGTTGCTTATTTTTTCTAGTTGCACTGTCAGCAGCTTTGGAAAAGGAAACGGGAGAAACTCCTCTGCAAACAAAGCTCCAAGCAGAAGGAAGGCTTGCCAACCTTTAAATGGTGCTTTGGCCTAGCAGAACTTTTGGCAGTGATGTCCACCAGCTGAGATAATGGTGTGGCTAGTAGCCGTAGCAAACCGTTCTTCACCAGGCGAATCAGCATCTGGAGGGATTGGAGATACGCACATTGCCATGGGCTGAAGGTGACCATGGCCTCTTAACATGTGCTAACCAACCTCTCTCCCCCGGGGTTACCTGTGTGGCTTTCATCCCCATCTACTCCTGCTCCCTGTGTTAATGCCCTTTTTCATCCATCCCAGCTTGGGGGTGGAGATGCCTCTTTTGCATGCTAATGCTGGACACTTCCCATTCTATCCAGGCAGTGCCAGGAGGAGCATGGAAAACCCATGTCATACCATCAGTGTTTTCATCTCCAGCATCCAGCTCCTTTGCTGCCTTTGAGAGCCCAGAGGAGCAAGCGCAGGGAAAACCTGGCTCCATGGCGCTGCCCTGGTGCCAGGCCTGGCAGACCAGCCTGGACCTGAAGCCACTGCGGCCACCGCTTGCCCCAGGCTGTGCTGAGGCAGGGATGAAGGTTGCCCTTCAGAGAGTTAGGGCATACCCACACTTGGGTAAATTCGCACAGGGACAGCAAAATATGATTCCTTTTTGCCTGGCAAGTGCTGAGATCCCTGATCCAAGCCCTGAAAACACTCAAAAGAGGTGCTGGCAGAATGGTTTTAGCATCAACAAAACTGAAGTATTTTCTTCCAGCTCCATTCTGAGAGCCAGCTGAATCATTTTTTGAAATGTTTCCCTAAATATTCAGCCAGAGATGTGGAAAGCATCTGGGCAAATATGTAAAAAAGACGCATGAGAGGACTCTGATGTGTAATGCAGTGTCTTAGAGAAGGTTAGGTGCAGCTATCCCCACCTGCTCCGGCTCGACCGCACAGCTCCAACCTCTGCTTTTGTATAGTCTGGGTGTCCTTGACCAACACAGTCAACCTGCGGATGAAATGTCGTTATTTCTGCCACGGAGCAAACATTTCACAGGCTCGCTGTGACACTCGGTCATTTGTGTAGTTCTGAAGGATGGAAAGTGTTACACATGTGTTATGTATTATTATGAACTCAAAGAGTTTCTGATTTCTAGTACCATGAATGATAGTCACAGATGTATAAGGTTCCACATAGTTTATAACAGAGGTAGGCTAGAATAAGTATATCTTGAACTTTCTATCGGCTATTTTTAATTCAAAACCAGATCTGGAAACGAGGTTCAGCCTTTGCTCTTTAGTTATCCAAATAATAAAATTAATACCAAACCCAGATGAACTTAGGAAAAGTTAAGGTTCAGATCATATCAAAGACTATACCTCAGGCCCAAATTTAACATGCTGATACTTTTTTCCCCTTGCTTTTAATCTATGTGAGGGACTTCCTCCTCCTTTTTACAGAAACCAGGTGTGTATTCTTTCCTGGCTGGCATTTCACTGCAAAGTGTATCCTGGTTTATGTGCCTGATCTTCGTTTCACAAAGCAAAAAAGGAAAAAGAAGCCAGTATTGCTTGCAAGTATTAAAATGGCAACGGTGGATGGGAGCGAGATTCAATGCAATAGAAAGCAGATTAGATTAAGCAAACTGTTGAAAATTTATTCTTCTGGTTAATTTTATCTGTAAAATTGTCCTAAAGACTAATATTGTCAATTCTCATTTGGCTCTGTAGGACCCTGCGTGAATCCAAATCCATCCTTTTTTGGCAGGCCTTTTTATCACCAGTAGTACAGTGACATCTAAGTGTCAAGAAGATGGGCCAGTCGGAGCATAGAAAATTGATTTGAGCAGCACCATCCCCCCTTGGCTGGCTGCAGATAAACAGTTCAGCTAATACGCTGCTCCCGACCTCTTTGGGGCTGTATTTGAATATGATCTCATACGGCAGCTGCTTCGCTGGAAACGCTGAAAGTAAAGTAGTCCCTGAGAAGTTTTGCTTTACTCTTGTGTTTTTAAAAGGTGGGGTAGAATATTTAAAAGACCTGACTTGCAACCATGAGGGCCTGACACGCGAAAGCCTATGTGCCATTTGCTGCTTCATGATTTTTTTTGTTAAACACTGAAGATAAAGGAAACTAGCCTACATTAGACATAAAGGTATGAAAGCACAGTTAAGCTATCTTGGCTCTTTTTCTTTCCCAAATCTCGCTCCCCAAACCACCCAAGTAATTGATATGCTTGAGACATTGTTTTAGAAACAATTTGCCTGAGTGCTGACAGCAATGGCGTTCCATCCATCCATCCATCCATCCATCCATCCATCCATCCATCCATTCCTCCCTCCCTCCCTTCGAGCTGCTACCTTCCTGGCCGCAATCCCTCTCATTTCCACCATCGGAAAGGAGCTGAATGCATACAGCAGGAACCAAACGCTGCCCGTGAGTACTCCTCCGCCAGCCAGCTCTTGAAGTGAGGGCTGCAAAGGGGATGGGGAGATGAAGGCACCTCGTCCGTGGGCAGATGAGATGCTGCAGGGCCGCCACCGCTGGGGCTTGGAGGCCATGCTGCACTCGCAGGGGCTCCACGCTTTGGCCCCATCCCCAGTGTCAGGCGAGCCCCAGGCACAGGGCACAGGGACATTGGGGTGCGTCAGGCGGGCCGCTCCGAGCGGCGACATGCCAACGGCACGGAGGCAGCTCTGCTCCCTGCGGGAAGGAGTGGGATTTCCTGTCTGCTTTGGGCCTCCGCCTGGTTTTGGATGAGGGAGCGATTGAGCACAGAGGGAGGCAGGGAATATGTAAAAAGGCAGAGCCCGCCGCTCGGCTCTCTCTTCTTTTCTTCCCGTTTTGAGATCAGGGGACTGGAGCGCTCCTGCCATTCATCTTCCCTCCCGCCTGCTCCCAGGGCTGCTGTGCTCCACGCAGTTTCTTCGAGTGCTGTCATCCCCGCAGCATCCGAGTGCCTTCCAGTAGGGCATTACGCGAAGTGACTAACATCTGTCACATGTGGCTCATTCTTTCCCTCAATCAGCCTCAATCAGCTTTTCTGCAGGCAGCACTTCCTATCTGCAAATAACAGCCATCACGGCGGCTGGCAGGATGGATGCTCTCTCCTCCGCTTCTCCTTTCCTAGCTTTATCCTGATTTTCTCCCATTGCTTTTCATTCCCTGTTGTTTTCTTCCTGCTCACCACCACTGCCATTATTTGCCGTTGTCTTCCATGTCCCCAACAAATCTCTCCTCTCTTTTCTTATCCCATTCCTTCATCCCTTTCATCTTTCTTCTATTTCCCCCCACAACCACCTTCCTCTTCCCCTCTTCCCACCGTGCTACCACCCCTTCGCCTCCCATTTTCACCGTGTCCTGTACTGGGAGAGCTGGACAGTACTGCCTCCGCCCCAGGTTGTGTTGTGCTGGTAGGAGAAACCTTGCAGCCTGCTAGGTCTCCCCAGCACCTGGGACTTCTTCCTTTTGTCAATGCCCTTCATACGCTGGTTCAAACGAAAGGCACGTGGAACCAGAGGTAGCCAGGTGTGGTCACACGCACAAGGTTCTACCCACCGTCTCGGAAGCAGACCATGATTAGGAAGCAGAAGGCTGTTTGCACCCCTGGCCTGCTCCTACCGTGCTGGCGGCTTTGACAAGGCTCCTTGTCCCCAGTGCCTTGTTCTTGCCTTCTGTAAAATGGGGACAGTGCTACTGGCTGCTTGGGCTGAGCGTTTGAGGGTAGACGAAACCCTGAGGGCAGAGCACAGATCCCAAGCCCTTCTCCAGCCATGACCAGGATAACACTGCGGGTGGCTGAGTCGAGCTAACTCAAACTTAAATTTGACCTCCCATTCCAAGCAAAGCAAATGCCTCAGTCGCTTTCCCTGCCTTCAAGACAGAAAACAATGCCTGAATTAAACATGAGAGCAGAGGTGCCCTCCTCGGTCATCACATTCAATCCCTTGCTATGGGCGGACGAGGTGCCCTATAATCCCTTTCACAAACGTATTGAGTTGGATGTTAAAAACAGGCAGTTATTATCCTTCCCCCACAAAACAGCTGATGCTTCAGAATTTAGATGTGTGAGAAAGAAGCACAAGATGCTTTTTTTTTCTCAGCTGAAATTTCAGCAATAAGGGAGAAAATTTATCGGAAAACTCCAATATCCTGCTCTTACTGAGCCATCAGAAAAGTTTGGATTTGAGATGCGGGTCATTTTCTTTATTAAAAAAAATAGGCATATAGGCATACAGAGAATTACTTATTTGTGGGTAATCTGTACAGTTTTTCTACAATACTATCTTAGATGGACAAATAGCGAGAGAGAGCCTATTTACTGGCAGATGCTTTAACAAGAGCATCGCCCGCACAGCCCTCTCGTTTAGCAGAGACATTTGGTCCCACACCTGCTCGCTTCCAATCTATTACACAGCATCTTAGCACTGGCTGCAATTTTTGCAGGCTGAAGTTGACCCGCTTGTGCCGACTTTAACCAACGGTCAGCCAAGAGGAGACAGTTTTAAAAAAATCAAAACATTTTGTGATTACAAACATTTTGCCTCTTCGTTTTAAATGTTGTCTTGCTTCCAAACTTGCTTGTATCTCCCCTTTCCCCGTGGGAGTTGAGTAGAAAGCCCTGCTTGCTGGGCTGAGCCTGAAGGACATGTCCCTTCCCTCACCTTCAGTTTTTTGTTGTGGATGGTGAATCAGTGAAAACCAAAATGTTCCCACAGCTCTAATCTTTGTTTCTAAGTGGTGTGCGCTGAAATGCAGATGCCTGGCCTCTGCTATAGCTCGGCACTGCGGTCCCACAATCAATGTGAGCGGTTGTACATCGTTTCCCGTCCTATCCCCTGTCTGCGGTGGGTACAACCATCATCAGTCTGCACTTGTCGGGTTTCCAGATGCTGGCAGCAGGACGAGAAGACAGGTTTGGGAGTATCTATTTCTGACCTACTCAACGTTTCCAGTGAATTCACACCCAGGAAAATCACATCTCTCGCGCTTAGGGCTGATGAAGACTTGGCACAGGTCATCCCCCCGCCGGGATGCAGCAGTATCCTCAAGCCAACTGGAGATGGTGGAAAGCAGCCCCCAGCCAGCCAGCTGAGGGATGCAGCCCTGAGCTGCGGCATGAGGCATTGCTGCTCTCTGGCACAGGGCGGGTGCCTGAGGGGGATGCCCAGAGACACGGAGCAAGTTGGAGGTGCCTCCCTTCAGCAGCCAGCACCTTCCCCCTCGTTCCTCCTCAGCTCCGGGCAGCTGGCCTCTCTCCCAGGGCTTCTTTCTTGCAAGCCCACGGCCAGCTGGTGGTGAGTGGGGATCAACAGGAAAGCAGCGCCTGGCTCTGTGCTTTGGCACCAGACTCCTGGTGTCTCGTCAGCTCGGCCACTAGCAAGCATGCAGGCGGCAGGGAGGAGCAGAGCATCCCCTGGGAGCTAAGGCTCCTTTTGGGCAGGTACCAGTCCCGGCACTGCCACGAGCCAGGCTCGCTTGGGGAGACGCCAAGAGGCAGTGGGGAAAAGCACGGTTGCCTCTTGTTCTTCCTTTCCCAATGCGGCTGCGCTGATGCCGAATTCAGGGTGTCGCTTCAGCTGGTGCAGATACCATCTCGATGGAGAGGCTCCTTCCTGCCGCGCAGGGAACTCGCCTTATTAGACTGATAAGATTTGTATTTGTTGTCGCTTTGTCACCTCCGCAGCGGTGCGGGGTGGCGGGAGCGGGCTGCTCTGCTGTCGGAGGCGGTGGCACTCCTCCCGTTGAGGCTACATCTGAACAGGTGTGTGCCAGATGCTGTCCCACACGCCCTCCCTGCGCCCACATCCTGAGAAATCCTTATCCGTACAAAGAGCCCATGGGATGCCAGGAGACCTGTGAGGCAGCAGATCCGTGCCTTTCCTGGGAATCTAGGAGTCGGGGCTGCCACAGCCTGATCCTTCTCACGCCGCTTGTGTAAGACGGTGTAAATCCTCTGCTCTTACGGAGTTAGAGCACCGCAGAGCGGGGACCGGGGAGGGGAGAAGCGAGCTTAGCACGCTGAATTACGCTGCCAGCGCCACGCTCGCAGCATGACAGGCAAAGGGACTCGCTCTTACGCCTGGTTTCTCTCCTCGGCAGAAGAAAGGAGTGTCAGGAAAGGAAATCAGGGTTAATCCAGGCAGCCGGCTCAATGGCTGGCACGGGTGCGCGTCTGTCCTTTGTACTGTCAGCTTGCAGCAATATCACACTCGTGCAGAGGGTGTTGCTCTGGGGCATCGGTGTAGAAAGAGCCAATCAAACCCTATTTATCAGCTTTGCCTTCTCAAAGGCCGAGCTGACGCAGCACTGGATTTTTATTTTACCGATTTAACACCAGGATTTATGGGTCGTATCCAACCGCACATTGCAGGGCACCACCTAAATAAGTATTTATCACATTGGAAGGGGCCCAGAAGGCAAGCGGTGTGCTTAGCACTGTGTAGCCCCTCGTCCTTAAGTCAGCTGCGTGCCGGCAGCCTGACTGTCGCAAGGAGAGCTCACCCCTCAATTTTACATTGCTGCGGATGGGCTGGTGAGTGGTCTGTGCCAGGGACACACATCCATCAATTCAGCAGCCGTCGGGGATGCTCTCCCTGTGAGCACCATGCCTTGAGGCACCCAGGGCTTCGCTGGGAACCTGAAGCCATCCACAAACCCACTCCAGCCCAGCACCAGGCACCCTGTATCTGTGGCAGTGGTGTAAACGGAAGAAAAGCTGGTTGATGTTGCTTGAAAATGCGTGGGGTTTCCTCGTCTGCACGGGGAGTGAGGCTTGTGCATGAGCTGTTGTTTCCTCCTGACTGGGGGGTTGGACTAGATGACCTTTAAAGGTCCCTTCCAACCCAACACATTCTATGATTCTGTGATTCTATGATTGACTGTGCTCCAAGGAAGCGCTTAACCACCTTTAGTCTGCAAGGCAGGGAGCTGCTCCTGGAGGAGAACGGGAATGGGGCAAATAAAGGCTTGGGGAAAGCCAATACAGCTGGTGTGTGTGGGGGTTGTATTTTGATGCCTGACACATAGGCTGCTGATGCATTTCCTCATTTACTCGGCACTATCTGCTGTGCGTCCCAGCCTTCTCACTGCCGACTGATGATACCTCCCTTTGGCCATCAGGCAGGCAAAAGATGAAAATTGTCTTATTGCTTTTGATATATCACTGTGATAGGATTCCGTGGAGCCTTTGCTGGGGAAGAACTGGTGGTTCACATTTCTGCTCTCTTCTTTGTTTGCTCTACTTAATGGGCATTAAGACATGAGCTAAATTGCTCTCCCTGTCCTTACGCTCCTTGTACAACTTTGAGTTGCTGCATTTTCCCCATGTGCAGGATACAGTGGAAAGCAGAAGTGAAGACCTCCATGCTAATTTCCCAGTGAAGAAGATAGGAGCATGAGAAATTCCTGCCTTAAAATGAAAATATCCTTCTCCCTTCAGCCACATCATTTAAATAAACTACTGCTCCAGCTTTCTGTGCCTATTTCTTTGTTTCTGCTCTGTTATTTACTGGCCTAGACCAGCATGGGAGGAAGAGGTGTCTGATATATTGAGGTTCATTTCTTTGCACAGATAAGCATTTCTTTCCTTTATTCCACACTCCCCCTTTTTTTATACCCCTCGAGCTTTCTGTTCTCCCAGTAATAAGAAATCCCGCAACAGACTTTTGTCTTTAAGCCTTTGGTTACACCTTGCATCCTCTCCAACTTCAAGGATACGACTCAAATGCAACGCGGGATGGATTCAGTCTGAACCAGAGGAAACCAGTTGCGATACCAAGGTGCCCTCCCCCAGGGATTGATCCGCAGCTCCAGTGGCCATCAGCATGCTCAGGGGGTGTCTCCTGCTAGCCCCCGGAGTCAGAGCCCAGGGAAAGGGCAGGAGCGATTCATTAAAAACCCACCACCGTGCGCTGGCGCGCAAGCCTGAATGAATGTCACCGTTTTCATTACGGAAAAAGAGAGACCAAAGAGAAAACGTGACAAAGTACATCTCGCCTGGCTGTTGATCTTTAAGCAACAGCGTGATTAGCAGCGTCTTCCCTTTACATTTCAAAGCGCGGGAGCACAATGGCAGGGAGATAAACATCCAGAGGTGCTGCCTGCTGAAAGACATCTTTCTGACAGCGCTTACGGCTCCTGCCTCCCTCACCGGAAAGAACATGAGGTTTTAGTCAACGATGAAAGAGAAAAAGCCACACTTTATCTACGGTAAACAGTTGCCTATTTGTATTTGTTTTTCTCCTAGTGAGTTCCATCTTTGAAACGGCGTTCCCTTGCCATCCTTGTGCAGCCGGGAGCCTGAAGCCGCTTTCCCACGGACTTACAGGGCCCCGACTCCTTCTCCGAGGGAGCTGCAGCTGCTGGGAAAAATAAAACATCCCTGACTCCTCTCTTCCCCTTTACTGGGGACTTTGCCTTTCTCCCCTCCGCCTCCCAGGAAGAGGCCGAAGCTGGTCCCACGAGGTGGGCAAAAGCCAGCAACCCTTCATGCTTCCCCAATCAAGAAAACGCAGCCCAGCTCCCTTACTCGAGAGTTATTGGCTATGACAGCTGCATCAGCTTAGACAGGATTAAAAAAAGAAAAAGAAATAAATAGGAAAAAAGAGAAGAACCCTTCCCGCTTCGGAAATTACTCGCAAAGTCACCTTTTTAATGCTAACACACACAAAACGCGCTCAGCCACTGATTTCAGCAGACCATATGCTGCCACTGCTGCTGGCCAGGTCCTAAGGGATGAATTTTTTTCCCCTACAGCAAGCCTCCAGAAATGTCATAGAAATTTATATGCTTATTCACAGAGCCGATAAAGCAGAAAACCGGTGTTTCAGCTATTTTTGTTTTGCTTTGCAGATGGACAGTAAAAAGCATAAATCTCCTTCCCACCACCCTAACACCCTGCCTTGGCTCCCTCTTTTGTGCCGAACCACCGGCCCAGAGGGACTTGCCCGTGATCCGAAAGCCAGCCCTCCTCTTCACTCAAAGAGGAGCAGCAAGGCGAAGCAGCGGGAATCTCCCACGACGTTGCCAGTGCTTCCACTGCTGAGCTCAGGGCACAATTTTCTGCGCAGCCACCAAGGTGGGACAGCTTTTTTCCCCCCCCCCCATCTTTCATGGAGAAAGAAAAGCAATCCGCACGCCCTGGGGCTGTCACTGTTCCAAACCCTCCCCGTGTTAGTGCCCCAGCTCTAACAAAATGCATGCCGTCCTCCCATGACGTTATCTGATGTATGTCCCGATTACGGCCCTGGGCCGCACACCTCCATAAATCAGGGCAGAGCCTTGCGGGGAGCCCAGCTGACCCCCTCCTGAAGCACGTGCGGGTTGCAGACCCAGCTGATATTTTTAGAGACGTTTGACGTTTAACCTCAGGAAAAGCAATAGGCGGAGGGGATGGAGGGGGAACCGCGGCTGAATCTCCCTCCCAGCTATATTTACAGTCACAGCGTGGGATGGAGCTTGCAGCCCATTGGAAAACCTGCCTTGCACAACACATCACCAGGGAAATTTAGGATTAGCGAACGAGGCCTGTTGACTTGCTGGCTGAAGGAGGCGGCAGGAGGACTCATGGCTGAGGGCAGGAGGTGGTTATATTTCAGTTGATGGCCCTGCAGCTCCCAGGGGAATTTTCCTGGGAGTCGTCCCCTCCCTGATCCAGCGTTTCCCACGTCGTTGCTGGGAGCGTGGCAGGCAGCATTTTCTTCTCCAGGCAGGGCAAGCTTGGGTCCCGCTGAAACCCATCAGTACCAGCATCAGCCTCGGTGCCTCCCCATCGCTGCTAGAGGGGCTCATTGTCCCCCTGCCCTGGTAGAGCCCCTCCTGCGCGGATGGACACCGGGAGCTGGGAAGCGGTGGCAGGGGCACTGCTCATCAGCCATTCAGCTTTGAGCCTGGTCCCCGGGGCTCCAGGTGTTATTGCGGTACCGACACCCCCGGGGACAGAGAGGGTGGCACCGCTTGTCCGCACAGCCGCGGCAAAAAGGTGCTGCCTTCAACAGGCGCACCATGCTGGAGAGCGGGGAAATCAGGAATAAACCCAAACCCAGCGGGAAGAGAGGAATGCACCTCTGTGCCTCACGCAAGGAGCCTGGCGGTTTAGGCAGACCGCCATCCCGACTAATAACGGCAGGCCAAATATTTAGCTAAGATCTTACGATAGCGAGGAGCTCAGCAGAAGGAAGCCTGCAGAAAGCAGGCGCTTTCCCTCCAAAGTCTGTTTTCTCCTTATTTAAAACGGAGGAAATAGGTCAGCTGTCGTATCCGCCAAGGTCAGAAGCTCAATTTGTATTTCGGAGCCCAGGAAAGGTGAATGCACCAGAGCTACATCCCTGATGGAAACAATCACTCATTCTAATAAGGCTGGCAGAGGCTGGAGCCTGCCTTGTTCAGATACAATTATTACAGCCCGGGTGTCAGATTACTGAATCTATTAGCCGGGAATCAGCTGTTATTTCAGAGTAAGACAGCTATCCTACCCGCAGTTGTGATGTACCTCATGCATGACGCCCGCGTCCAGCTTATCCTGCCGGTACGGAGAGGCAGGAGGGGGGCAGGACCACCTACGCCGCTACGGGAAAAGCCCATGGTGGTGACCTCTGGACTCAGCCACATCTATCAGATCGTGACAGCGGCATCGTGATGATTGGGGAATATTGTTACCGAATGACTCGATTTTCCAAGAGGGAGGAGATCCTGAACTTGTGGTAAATGCTGCGCACGGATGTGGTGCAGGCTAAGTGTGTCCCTGAGTGTGTCTGGAGAGAGCTGGGGGTAAGGACCTGGTGCCAGTGCTTGTTTCTGCCCCAGAAGCGTTCAGGGAAGCCTGAATGGGGAAGGAGGGGAGTCAGTGGGGAGCTCTTTGTGCGGGAGCTAAAGTAAGAACCACCTGTATCCAAGAAGAAATACAAATTGCTGGTTAACAGAGCATTCCCACCCCAAAGCACAGTTTAAAAAAAAATAATCATCTGTGCTATTTTAGCAAGGATAAGTACCATGCCTGCGTGTCTCTGGTGAAGCCTCTCTCAGAGCAAGCCCAGCCACCCTCAGAGACAGCACGGAGCAGGCGGATGCCCAGGGCCCCCCCCCGCTCTGTGTCTCTTCCTGGCAGCAGGCAGTTTTGCTGGTGATGCCCTCCCAACCCCTTTTTATCTGTCCCCCAGATCACCTTCCACTCTGCAGTATGCCACAAACCATTTTAGCTCCATCCCTGACATCGCTGGTTCAGTGGGATGTATCCAAGCTCCCCGTCTCTGTCCCATCAATGCACAGATGCTAGAAGTTGCAAAACTTGATGTTTTATGCTTCTCAATCCCTATCTTCATTTTAAGCACTCTCTTCCTGTCCTAGGGAACATGGTATTTTCCACGCAACCCAAACTCTCACCCAGTGAACCTCGGTGTCCCTGTTGTGGTTTAACCACAGACAGCAACTAGGACCACACAGCCACTCACTCCCCCCTCCCTGCAGGGCAGGGAGAAGAGGGAGAAAAGGAGAGGAAAGGAAAAAAACTGGTGGGTTGTGATAAAGACAGTTTAATAGAACAATAACAGAAAAAGAAAATAACAACAATAATAATAATGGTAAAAGAATATACACAGAATCACCAAATCACAGAATGGTAGGGCTTGGAAGGGACCTCTGGAGATCATCTAGTCCACCCCCTGCCAGAGCAGGGTCACCTGGAGCAGGCTGCACAGGAATACAAAATAAAGTGATACAACACAAGTCACCCCCACCCGATGATCGTTGCCCAGCCCATCCTGAGCAGTGATCGTGGATTCCTGGCCCCCCCGCCAACCCTCATTAGTACACTGAGCATGGCATCTATGGTATGGAATATTCCTTTGGCCAGCTTGTGCTGCCTACGCTCCCTCTCAGCTTCTACGGGAAGCTGAAAAAGTCCTTGACTAACGTAAACATCACTTAGCAACAACTAAACCAGTATGTGTTATCAGCATTATTCTCATGCTAAGCCCAAAACACAGCAGCTACTAGAAAGAAAATTAACTCTATTCCATCTGAAACCAGGACAGTCCCCCAGGAAGGGCACAGGGAGCAGGAAAGTGACAGGAGGAGGAAGTCAAGTCAGGGTCTCTGGGCTGTATGTGCTAATTGTCACTTCGCTGTTTTTGCCCTGTTAATTCTCCATGTTTGCACCACTGCTCTTTTATTTTATTACCATGAGAAAGCGCTCATCATATCGAGAGGCTGGCTTTGGGACAGGTTTCCCACGAAGCTGGGACAACAGCAGCCTGAATCATGCAGCGCAGAGGGACTGTAGGTGCTCATGAAAAACCACCACAGCAAGGGTAAGGCTGTGGGGCGCAATCTATTCACTTATGTAATGCAGCTGTGGGCGAGGGGAACGGGATCTCTGGCTGGGTTAATGGCGAGGAGCCGGCCGGAGGATAAAGAAAGTTGCTCCACCTGCTGACAGAGTGATTAAAGGCCGTGGTAGTATCCGCAGATGTCTAGGAAGGGCACATCAGGCCTGTCTCGGGAGGTCGTTTCATTGACTGCACGAGCAACTACATCTTGGAACAACTAGTTTTGGCATTGGCACAGTAGAAGACAAGTTTCAGGTTAGTGAGATGTGACCAGTGAGTGTCGATGGAAATCCTACACCACCTCCTGCACGTGGCAAGGGAGAGCCGTGTGCAGGTGTGGCTCCTCCTGGACTGCCAGAGAGGCAATGCCATTTGGAAAGGGGCTTATTTAAAGTTCACCATTATAAAGAAAGTCATCAGCAGCAGGTTGAGAACCAGGGATGAGTGGAAGAAACACGGGCAGAGGAGTAGACAGCTTTGGCGCTACTAATCCTAAAAATCTTGGCATCCTTAAAAGAAGCGTGTCAGGTCCGAAAGGCCAGAGCAGTGTCTTCTGGATGAAACTTGCCACCCAACCACATATTGCTCAGGACACAAATCCCCCACACCTCCAAGCCTTGCTGGACACCAACGCTGCCTGGGGGAAGCAGAGCGGGATATGAGGCTGGAGAGGAGGATATCCTGCCCAGAAGGCATTGTGCAGCCCTGGAGCACCTAAGGCAGCTGACAACGACACCACCACAGCAGAGGGGTACTTTCCTTTTAGCGTTTTCCTAAGAGGACAAAGCAGCCAAAGGTGCAGAGGACAAAAGGGTAGGATTTGTGACCTAACTGCAGACACAGGGAGGTGGGACAGGAAGGACCCCAGATCCACAGCAGGTTCTTCTGCCTTAAGCCCCAATGAACTTTACAAAGTTGACTGAAGTAGCCTTTCCTGCTGTCAACCGGCAGCTATTCATCTAACCAAAGGGAAAAGGGGCATTTGACCCAAAGAGGCCAACACAGGAGGCCCCAATTCTGCAAGTTTAGCTGCCCATGGGACACACCGCAGAGGTGGCAATGGGAACCTGGCAAAGCAGGTTAACGTTCTGTCTCCTGCTGCACCTGCACACAGGAAGGGAAATGTCAAAGTCCGTGAGATCAGCAGTTACAAGAGTGTCTCTTTATTACAGCAGCATCTCCCTGGGTGAGGAGACCCTTGGGTGGTCTGCAGAGTGCGCCATGCTGAGCACCTCTTGTCCATCCAGCCAAACAGCGCGACTCCCCATTTTGGCCGGGTGGGACGCTTTGGGAAAAGTCACCATTCTGCATTACTCTGCCCATGGGGGAAAGTTTTCTCTCCAGCCCAAGCACTTCGCCGTTGTCTTGTGTCCTGAACCATGAGGGTTAATATCCCTTGCACGTTTTTACCATAGAAATGAAAGAGAGAGGGTATTTTTGGATTCAATGGGAAACAAGTGAATAATAATTCTGTGAAGCCATGTAGTGGAAAGAGAGACTTTGAGCGCAACAAGAAACGGGATTTTAAAATTTCATCTGCACAGCAGAAGGTCCTGCCAATTGAACCGTTTCCAGTAAACAATCTGCTAAGTCTGACAGTTTGAAGGAATACCAGACTGCCAGGACTGAATAGGCTGGGATTTTTAAGAGGTTTATTTTTCATCTGAGCACTTTTGTTTGTGAGCAACAGCTTAAAAAACAAAATGCATGTGCAGCGGCGTTAGCAGCCAGGCAGAGGGCTTCCCCGCCAGCCGGGGCTTCAAAGGCAGCCGAGGCAAAGGGCTGTGCTGGGGACATGATGTGCCCGGCGCTGCCTGGCATGTGAGGCTGTGGCCCTGGCACCTCGTACTGCTGAAACAGGCTGCTGTGCACCGGGAGAGCCCCTCTGGCGTCCCCGTACTCCTGCAGAGAGGTTTGGGTTGAGCTCAGTTCCTGTCCCCACTTTCCGCTGCCTGCTGGATGCGAGCATCGGTCCCCAGAGGGATGCCAAGGGCAGCCGACTGGGATTTGGGGACAGGAGGGGATGCAGGGAACTGGCTGGAGGTCAAGGCTTGCAATCACAGGACTGGGGCAAGTGTGGCAAGAGGCTGATCATCCGTGTGGACGCACTCCCCCGAGGCGGCTGAGCAGGGACTCGCATCCGAGGCACGCTGCAGGTGCTGCCTTCTCCAGGTGCAGGGGAGCTTTGCTTCCCCCCGAGAGCACGGGGATGAGGAGGCGGCGTTTTACCACCAGGTAAAACACCTCTGCAAGGAGGTATTTAACCTGGGAAGGACTGCCCCTGCCTAGGTTAAGCCAGAGGCAGGGATTAAGGGGTTGAGCCTCCATGAAGGACAAAGTCAGCAGTGGCTTTCTGTGCACAGCTCCATGCCGGCTAGCTCTAGGAAAAGGGCAGCTGATGAGAGAGGATATGTTGGCTGGGGTTACGTGGGAATTGCCTGGAAATGCACCAGGTGTGACAGGAGGTTGCGAAGTCAGCACCTTCCACGCACACGATCCACGCAGCATCCAAAAGCAGGGACCGTTTTGAAGGTACGGTGCTACCCGTCTCACAGCCAGGATTTGGAGTCAGGCACGGAACAGGATGTGACTATTTTGGGCCTGAAAATGTTGATGTCTCAAACCTTTCCTCTTCTCCCTCTCAGCAAGGGAAGAGGAAAAAGGTCTTGAGAAGAGTTGCAGACCCAGCTGGGATTAAGAAAAATGACTTGAAGTCTGTTTTCCCAGTTCAGACCAGAGGCTCAAATCCATGAGGGGACAGCCCTGCTATCTTGTTTTGAGGCAGGATCCTCATGTTCAGCCTAGGCCTACGAGAGTTTTTTTTCTGATACAAAATTTCATCTTAAGCTGGTAAAAACCCCTGTGGATTCCTCAGGATTTAGTGCCTAATGTCTCCCGACAAACACCACCCGTGCAGGGGGGAAGGGGCTTTCGTGGTGCACAGACGACAACACCCTTCTCTTGCGGAGCATGTAAAGCATTTCATGTACGGCTCAACCTCTGCTTGAAAAGAGCCCATTTCTTCATCCCTCTGCTGCTCCTACTTGGACGCTGCTCTAGACTCCCTCAGCTTTCCTACTTGCTCTCTTTTGTAGAGGGATTTCTAATTGGATAAACGAGGAGTTCCTTAATCCTATTCCTTTCTCAGCAATAGCCCCGCAACATGCCCCTTCCGCTACAGCAGAAAATCCCTGGGTCATGAGAATTGTCAACCTACTTTTCCCAAATGCAGCTCAATAATTATCCCCCTAAAAATCGGGGCGCGGAAGGGTTTTGGCAATCATTTGCATTTCTGGGAATTAAATGGAAAAAAAGAAGCTTGTCACAAGCCAGCACGGCGGAAAGTGCAGCCGGTGCACGCAGAGACGGCTGAATGCACAACAAGCTACCAGCGTGGCAACAGACACCTGGAAACACAGCCCTGGTTGTTTGGTGGGGAAATCTTCCAGTCCAGAACATGTCTGACATGCAGGGAGATGTGGGCTGCGCGCTCCTCTTCGTGTGGCAGAAGCTGGTTGTGCAAGCACCAGGGCTTGCCATCCTCAGTGCCGCTGCTGCAGCTGGCTGCACCTCACCTGGGCTTGGTGTTGGAATGGCCCAACAAATAACCTCCTCTGAGCCCAACTGCCTGCCCTCACACTGCTGGGGTCCATGGGGTAGGAACTGACCCTTTCTGCTCAGAAATACTTGAGAAGCCAGGGCTAGAGACTCGGCAGGGATTTGTGGGCTGGGGGCCAGGCAGACGGAAACACTGGTGTGCAGAGGTCTCAAGCAGTAGCATCTGGAAACAGCGACAGTAAAGCTGAGATAAGAGAGGCTCTTTCCACAGCTTCCTGCAAAATGCGGATATTCGCAGCTGTGAAGTCCAAGGCTGGCCCTTCTTTTAGCATGGTGACTCCCTCCTCCTCTGCAGGTGGGGTGGCAGCCTGATGACACGTCACCTAACTCTTCACCGGGTGCTCTGCCTGGGGAGTTGAGAGTTTGGAGCCACGGACATCGCAAGGGAAGACCTCAGTAGTGTCGTGTAACAATTCCTTCCTGACCATTGGGTGTAAGACAAGTGTGGGAGATGAGATCTGGGTTAGGAGTCCCACACCTTCACTTTAACACACCTGAAGTTGCCCTCTCAAGGCTTTTCATGGCCAACTTACGGTGTAGGTTATTCTGCATCATATGCTCTTTTGGGCTTTATTTTTGCGTGCTGCTGCCCTTTCTTTTTTTGCTTCAAGCATTAAAGATTAAGCCTGAAAAAATACATTTGGCTGCAGTACACTATAGTAGATGAGTTGGGATTTGACCTCCACAATTCAATTTTCAAAGTATAGGGCATGTGGGGTGTCTCTTGTGCCTCATCCCAGTTAGCAACCAGCTTGCAAACATGCCAAGCGTTAAGCAGAAAGACTTAGCGAGAATCCCAAAAATGAAAGAAAGTGAAAATACCGGGCACTGCTTGGCAACGCTGTTAGGACTGACTCAAGGTGTCATTGTCACAGGAGAGTGGGGCTTCTTGCCCTCTATGAGAGATGGATCAAAGCCAAATGGCATCTGCCGGTCCCCGTTGATGCCTTTCTCTGTCTCCACCAGGGGAGAAAAGAGGCTTAAATTATCCCAAGGCACTGTCAGGGTTTGGGGCATCCATCACCGATGCCAGTGGTGCCCCACCACAAGGAAGGAGATGGGTCCTGGGTGCAGGTCAGGGGGAGCCTGCCCTGTTCCCCCCTTGGATGAAAGACCAGCCATCGTCCCCAAAAGTGCCAGGGCCAACATAAAGAGTGCAGGGGGCTGAGGCCGGGTAGACTGACGGGTGGATGGCTGTGAGAGGTGCTCCTGGAGGAGGCTGCATTGAATCAAACTTCCCCTCCCCACCACACACGGGACTGCGTGCGCTGCTAAGGGTACTGAAGAGGATAAAGGGGCAGGGAAAGTAAGGAAGGACCAAGAAGTGAACAGACAGGAATTCAAGGCAGGAGCAGAGCTGGATGCTGAGACCAGTTGCTGTAGGAGGAGCTCAGAGGAAAAGCTCATCTCGAGCTGCCTTGTCACGCTGGCACCAACGCAATCTCAGCGGTAACACTAAAGAGCCTTGTGCCTATCTACAAGGCCAGTAACTGCCACCGTTTCCCAGAGCTAATGTAAATTGAGATCACATTTTTCTAATTTACTTCCAGACTCTCTCCTTTTTATGTTTTCAATGTGAATAAACAGGTCTTTCTTTCAAATGTATTATACACTGTATGCTTTCAATGTCGCCAGTCCGTCCCAGGGCCCAAGTGTCACGCATCAGTGTTCCAAACCACCAAATCAGTTAACACTTTATGAGACTTTTTTGGAAAGGTGCTTTCTGTGATCGCCGCTTCTTTGGTACCCTTAGGTTTCTGTCCTAGGAGAATTTAATTCTTTGTTGTTTTTTTTTTTTTCCCCTCGTAACAAGGAAGGCAAGAGAGATTTCCAGAAAAGGAAGGCTGAAGTTCTTGCTGCATGTGGTTACTTTTTGGAGGAAAAACCACGGTGAAGTGTAAGGCTGGTGATTAACTCTCAAGGATTGGCAACTGAAGTCACGAGAGGTGCTTGGTGCTCTGCAGGGATGCTCTGAAGCGCCCTCCTGAAGGGGTGCCAGCGTTGCAGCTCTCTGTGGGCCAAAGCACGAGAAGCAGCCGAGTCATCAGACCAGGGGTGAGTCTTCAAGAGGGGGTCTCCTCTCTTCTCCAGTTTCCCTGCATCACTTAACCAGGACCCCAGCCCTGCAAATGCTTGATCACACAAAGCATTTTACGTACTTGATTAGTTCCCCTGAACTCCGGGGGGGAAGCTGGCGCGCTGAAGTACACGGAGGGTTCGAGGCGACAAAGGCAAACAAAGGAGCGGAAAAGCTAATGGGTTGCCTTCTCCCTCCTGCTGCGCTGTGGAAAGCTTTTATCTGTTGGACTCTCCCCTCTCCTTCCTTCACAAACAAGCCTTAGGCCAGAGAGCATCTCTACACAAGGAAGAGCGCTTCACCAGCGTAGGTATAGCGGCAGTACTGTGACGGCAAAGCGCTTTGACACAGCTTGTACCAGTTAAACCCTGTCGGTAAAAGCCCCACTTCCCCAGCATAAGTTCCCCCGTGCTAAAGCCTTCGTCTGGCACAGACATCACGCGCTCCAGCAGTGGTGGCGGTATTTATCCACGTAGGTTTCCAGAGCAGCAGGGCTTCTTGTGGAGGTGGGGAAGGAGTTTACTTCTGCCTCCCCAGTGAAAATATCATGCAAAACTTCTGGAGTCCCAAACGGCTTTTCCAGCTCCTGTTACTCATCTGGGTTTCCCTTGCGCTCCAGAGATGGTGTCACCGTGATGCCGAGACGCATAGCTCACCACAATTTATATCCGGACTCAGCCAGCGCAGAGCCTCAGCCCTCTCCAGCTCGCTCATTATTTACTGCATTCTGCTTGCTGACTTAATAGTGTTTTGTCCTGTCCTTGAATCCTGCGTGGATGGATTCAGAAAAAAATCAATGTGCCCTGACCAGCAGGCCTTCTTCCCGCAGCGCAGGGGA
Organism: Larus michahellis; assembly: GCF_964199755.1. Classification (NCBI taxonomy): domain Eukaryota; kingdom Metazoa; phylum Chordata; class Aves; order Charadriiformes; family Laridae; genus Larus; species Larus michahellis. The sequence continues at coordinate 129,146,871 of NC_133896.1, forward strand.
ATTTCCAAAGTGCCACAATTCCCAGTATTTATTTGTTTCCTTTAAGTTATTAGCATGATGGGGCTAATTGTGATGTTCCAGGTACATTAAATCTTGCCTTCCACACTCTTAAAGCAGTCGGGGAAGAAAAGAGCAGGAGTTATAAAAACAGAGCACAAACAAATAGTAGCTTCCAAAATGAAAAATAATGATGCCTCGAATAAAAGGCACACTAATCTGCACGCACCTTTCTTATTTATAAAGCGCTACCATTGTGATAACAGGGTACTAATGCAAAATGAAGGAGCAGGAGCAGGGTAGCTGAAGAGTTCTCCACTGTGGCTTAATTAGGCAGGCAGCTACGGCTTCCCCACCTCCACTGCCGTAATTAGCAGGCATTGGTGAAGAGCAAGCATCGGTGTGATGAGAGCTCGGGCCAGCCAGGGCTCTGTCACTGGGCTGCGCCGGCACAAGGTTTGGTCTGTCAGAAGGATGTGGACCTCTGCAAGGGACCGTGCTGTCAGGGTGCCGGGCTGGGGAGGTGTTTTCTTTATGTTCCTATGCGACATGGCTGTGCTGGGCGAAACCTTAAAGCAAAGCCACCTCACTCGGTGGCCTTCATGTCCTACCTGTGCAATACTGTCTGCCCGCTGGCAACGAAACCCCTGTGTGCCGTGGGGGCTGTGTGCTCTCACCTGCTGGTGCAGTGCCTGGGACACCGAGCGCTAAAGCATTTAAAGACATTTAACAGTAAATGGACTCATCTAGCATTTGCAACTCTTTTATTCAAAGCACAATATTTATAGTCATTACATCGCCTTAAATCTAGGGCGTAAAGGCTATCCCCTGACAAGGTTTACAGACTCAGTGGCTATAAAGAAGCAGCGGCGCATTTCCAGCGGACAGGGTGTGAAGGCTTTGCAGCTCTGCTTTGGTGCCGGTGCTTTGCCAGAGGGGAATATCTGGAGAGTGGTTTCCCAGAGAGCCCTCCTTGGTGGGTAAAGACCTTGGACATCAGGGCTTGGTGTCAATACGCTGCAGAGATGCCTGCAGCTGAGCTGTGGCTGGTGGCTGCCCTCAGCACTGTGTCTCAGCCCATCTCTGGGCTCTTCAAGCCCTCAGGTCCAGGCTCCTACTACAGAAAGCACATGCAAACTGCATGCTGAGTTCTGTGAATATCCCATGAGCCTCTCCTTTACTTACTCTCCCACAAAAATAAGATCTTTCTGCCAGTTTCTTCCTTGCCTCCCTGCCCCAAACCTTGTCATCCTGCTCTGCATCCAAAAGCTCTGCCGGATTCACCCAGGGAGGAGAAAGGAACAGCACTGCCACGGGGAAAGATAGCGGAGCAGGTTTTAAAGAGGCAACAGATGCAGAGCTGGGTCCCCTGCCAAAGCAATTGTCCCTGTCCAGGTCCCAGCACTGCCTGGAAATAGGGAATGGGTGGCTTTCATCTCATTGAGCAGCCAGGGCTCATGTCTTCAGTCTTCAGTTCTGGAAAACATAGGGTGTCCGAGATCAGGTCCCTCCTGTACCACTGCTGTAAAACTGCTGGGTCCCTCCCACAAAAGGAAAAAAAAAAAAAAAGGAAAAAAAAGCAGCCCTTTAGGATGCTTGTACTCCTCTCAGGGACTCAGCGGAGCAGCCAGAAAGCAAGGCAAGCCGAGGCATCGCTCGTAACCAGCTGCGTGCACGGGCCCTGGCTGAGGAGGCGGCAGCAGCAGCAGGGTGTGAAGGGTTCCCCGGTGCTGGTGGCAAGTCAGAGTCCTCGCTGGCCTCTCCTCACACCGATGCAGAGGTGGCCTCGGGAGCCACGCTGCCTCCTGTGTGGGTCTTTGCCGTCCCCATGGCACAGGCTGCAGAGCCCTGCTTCACTGGGAGGCTGGGCAGATGCACAGCAGAAGTTGGCGTGGGCTTCACATTGCAATCCGTGAGCTAAAATCTCCTCTCCTGCCTTCCTCACGGCATTGCAATGCAGGCACGGCACGGTCTCGGGCTGGGAGAGCAGCCTTCAGGAGAGGATTTTTCTGTCCCCTTGCTTGCAGTGAAGCAGGGGCACAAACAATCAGCTGGTATAAAAATGAGTTCCCCATCCCTGGACTTTTATAAGAAATGCAGGATTTTTCGTACTTGGCAGGGTCTTGCTTCGGCAAAGAGGTTTTGGCCACTGGAGTGCAGAGCAGATGAAAGGAAGAGGCTGGGATCCTCGCTGAAGTGGCCTCCGTGCTGGCATTACCGCGCTGAGCCAATCCATCTCCATTAGAGTTCACAGCCTCTTTGATCAATCTCATCTTTAAAAATACCAATGCTCCGGAAGGCTGGGGAACTGCTTAATGTTCCTTCATTATTTTTCAGGCCATTAAAAGCAGAAGTATTAGCTGCTGAATACTTTTTGTCTTGTTTTGAAGTAAAACGGAGAAGAAGTAGAATGCTAAAAAAGCAGATTAAAATGATTAAAAATAACAGAGCAATGAAAGTCAAACTGTTGGCTCTAAAAATGTTGATGTGTTGCGTTGCTGTGGGCATTATATTCATATGAATGAGAGCGAAGGGCCCTGCTACCTGCCTCTGTGATGAACTGCGTGTGTCATTACACATGGCTGTTGCATTAAATCTGGGAGGATTGCCGTCTGTTTGTGCGGCAGCGAGAGCTGCTGCTTTGGTGATACAATACAAGGTGATTCCTGTATAAAGCAGACTCATCTGGGATCAGTTTTGGGGAAGAGGAGGGATTTTTTTTTTTTTTTTTTTTGGCACTAGCCTATTTTCCTTTCCAAAGGGTCCTGAGAATTGTTAGTCTGGACTGGCTGTCAGGTCTCAAACCTCTCCCAGGTCTGCAGAGGTGCCCCAAGCCCTCTTGCATGTGCTCATGGTTGGGCGGCATGACATGGATGGGGCTCATGTTTTTTGTTTTCGGAATCGGCCAGGGCTCTGCTGACACACGTACGTGTCCACCCAGTTCAACGCTCACGGAGGCTTGGCCAGAGCTGCAGGAACCCACTGCTGCAGTCTCGCTTTTCTTGCTCTGATGAGGTCTGCACCCCAGCAGCAGATCGTATGTCAGTGGTAGGGCTATGGGTAACCAGTCCCAAGTCTAACTTCCATTTGAGCCGCCAGCAAGTGCGCTCATATATCTAGCAAGGATTAAAAGACCTTCCGAAAGCTGTGGTGTTTCTTGTGAAATGACTATGTGGTTTTAGGGTACTTCTTGATGAATAGCTTTTACTTGCAAGCCAACTACACGTTTAGCACCATTACGGACAGGCTTGGTAGGTACCAAATGGTCATGGAGGCTGAGTGCTTCTCCTGTATGCCTGATGAATCCACATCCAGTAGCTGCCAAAGGCTGTTTGCCCTGGCCACTGCTCTGTTTTGTGGTGGCCGTGCTGGTGCGCTCCTTGTTTTGCCTGCCTGTTTTGCGTCAATCCCATCCTTGCACTGGGATATGAAGCAAATATTTATTAACTCCTTCCCTTTCCACACTGTGGCAACTAACCAGAAGAAACTGAGGACACTAGGTCAACGGAAGATGGGTTGTCGGAGGATCAGGTCGTCACTGATGGTGGCAGGACCAGCCTAGACACCAACAGAGAGGGTCAGTCCCCTGTCCCTGGGGTCTAACACTTGCGAGCAAAACAAAACCTGCTTAATTTTTTGCTGGTGAAACACAAATCTGTCACCATTTACTTTCTAGGGAGCATTTGCTGGCATGGCCGCTTGTTTCACAACGAGGTCCAAGGCTGGGGCAAAAATCATTTCAGCATGTGTAAAGGTGTAGGGTTTCTCCCTGCCAGGCACACTCTCGCCTTCTTTTCCAACCCCTCTGCTGCGTCTCTTGCCAGGCTGGTGCTGAGCCAACAGCGAGAAAAGGCTGAAATTAAAAGAGAATTTGGATGCTTCGTCAAAGCTTATCTGAACTCCGCTGGTTTGCAGAGCAGGGCTGTGGTGCCAGCCCTCGTGAGGCTTCTTACGAAACGCTGGCTATTTCTGGCTGCTTTTTTTCCAGCCTTCCCAGATGTGAGCAGAGCTTCCCCGTGCGCTCCTGGCACCTCTCCAGCTGCACGCTGGCTGCCTGAAGACGGAGCGGCAGCGGCTTGAGGTGGGGCAAGGGATGAGGGGACCCGGCTTGCTGGTGGGGCTGGGTCGTAAACGCCTGGGATGCCTTTACCCCTGCGTGGGAGTTGCAAAGATGGTTAGACGAGGCAGCACCTCACTTGACTGAGGACTGTAAAAGGTAAACACAGGTCGCTGCAGCCTCACACACAGCAGCAGCCTGTGCATGCTCCTCTGAACCTACTGGGAATGGACCAACCTCCCCTGCGGCTTCGTGGGTGAGGATGGGCAGGGGATGCTGAGCCATGCAGCAGCGCCCATCGCTAGCAGCCGCCTCGGAGGGTCTCCGTTTTGTGAGCGGTCCCCTCCCACAGCTCATGCTCTGAGGGCAGTGCCGCAGCCCTGTCCCCTCTCCTCCTGGCCCATTTCCCACAAGCACAACTTGCTCAGCTTGTTGGCCAGTCGCCGCCGAGGCTGGGTGACTGTAGCTGGCAGGATGCTCACAGCACGGCGGCAGGCTGCGGCGTGGGGCTCAAAAAGCATGTTAGAGAGGCTTGGCTGAGACCAGCAGGCGAGATTTGAAAAATGGAGCCCTGGAAGATCCTGGAACCAAACACCTCTGAATTTTAGGGGAGCTGGAGGGAATGCGGAGTCCAGCCCTGATCCAGGTCCGTGGATATATGGCAGCAGCTATAAACGTGCTTAGGATGTGTGGATTACAATCTGAATGTTAATATGGCCCCTTTCTTCCAAATGGAGACATTCCTGGCTTTTGCAGAACAGTAGGATATTAAAATGGATTGGATTATTATATATTGGACATAGCAGCAGCTGGGGTGTATGGCAGGGCAGGTAAATATTCCTATCTGAAAGCATGGCTTCTGCCTATTCATCAGTAAAAGCATATTTCTGACATTCCTTCTGGAACAGCTTCATAGCAATACCCAGCCTTCTCTGTGGAAGCCCAGATATACAGCAGCAGCTCCCAGAACGGCAAGTCTGCCTTGTTCTTCCTTTAATTACCTCACTGCTTAAGGAAAAAAAAAATTGACACACTTTTCTTGCAAGTGGAGATTAAGCAGAAATTCAGCTCCAGCTCTAAACCATGTAGCTTCCAGCTCTGGTTTTAAACAAACAGCTAAAGAAATCCCTAAAGCCTAAAGCCAGCAACCTCAGACCATGCGGAGGTTCCCCACATCACTAGCCTGATTTCCCAAGGTGATGAGCTGCAGAAGGCCCCCTAACCCTGACATGAATTATCTGTAATGGGGGGGGGGAGGGGGGGCGGGAAAGAAAAGAAAAATGCAGTGCAGAGACAGGACCCCAAGCCTTGGCTTCCGCTGCGACTTTTACTCAGCGACGAGTCCAGTGGATCTCAGTGGGTGACCAGTGCTGGAGCTGCGAGGGACTGGAGCCAGACCCGGGCTTGCTGGGCGGATGCTCAGAGCTGGCTCAGACTCCGCCTTAGCAGCCAGATCCCCTGTGATCCCGCAGCTGGGCTGGAGCTGACCCGTGGCTATCTGGCTCCCAGGCCAGAGGTGGCTCACATCTAGCCAGCCTTGAGCACGGCTGGAGCAAGCATGGGACTATCTGTACCTATCTTCCTGGCTGTGCCATGAAATGCTTTGATTAGCCAAAAGGATTTACCCCACAAGAGTACACCTATTTCAAATCTCGCCCTGGAGTTTTCCAGATTTATATGGAGACCAAGAAGCAAGGGTCTGGCTCCTCAGATAAGGGATCCAGAGCCGGGTTCACAAGAAACAAAAGATACATCTCTGCTGCTGTCACCAGAACAGTGCAAAGACACCCCATACCCTAAATACGTCAGGAGCTAAAAATGGTGGATTAAGGTTCACAGGTGAAATATTATGGAGCGGAGTTCAATTGTGGTTTTTCTGCAGAAAGAGACTGAAACACAGTATTTCATCCTGCTGGACTGTGTCCAGCTATTAGCCGGCAGCACTTCCCAGGGGGATGGGGGTTACGGCGTTTCCTCACCGGCTCCTGTGTAAATAGCAGCAACCCCACGGAGTCAGGGACAGAGCGTGAGGGACACGACAGCCTTGGGGGGAGAACATCCACTTGGGAAGGTGGAGTCCCCACATCAATGAATAGTTAATATGCTAATATTATTTAGTCACTGATTTGTATTTAGCCACTTTGAGGGCACATTATACATATGCATTTGTGCTTTTCCCTTTGGAGAATGGTCCTTGAGTCCCCTAGCGAATGATACTTGAATTTCTCTCCTCCATAGAAATATTTTCTTTTGGAAGTAACGATATGAAATACTTAGATATTAATGAATTTTTAGAAACAATTTCTTCATACTTTTTTTCCTGCCAAAGCTGTTTTCCAGTTTAAACTTCAACTGAACTGAATAATCTTGGCTTCCTACAAGCCGCATTTCTGCGTGAATAAATAATTTTCCAGTTCTCCCTCCTTCAGATCTTATGTCCCATGGTATGCTTGGAATATCTCCGCATAGATGCACGGCATCATTTTCCATATGGATCTGCGCTCAGTTCCTTTATAGTTTGACATAAACGATAGCACAAAATTAGTGCCTGAATACGGGGAGCGCCAATGTTCCTTTGCATCCTCCCTGGGGCTCTGCAGCACTGTGATCTGGGCCACCAGCTCCTCACCACGAAGACAGTCGCTGGCTCTTGGTGCAGACGATGCGTGCTGCTACAGGCACCACTCTCAGCCTAGGTGAAGGCCACCCCCCACTCCACCCTGTCACACTGCCCTCCTCCTCCTCCTGATGAGAGATGTCGTCTGTACCACCCTGCCAGTCTCCTGACAGCGTGGGAAGCCCGAACACAGATGTTCCTCTTGATCCCAGCCTCACACTTGGCAGCACAGCGTGCTGCGCTCCCTCCCAGATGTGCCGCTGGGCCAAAACACACACACGGAGTTTTATTTTTAATTCGGCACTTTTTGTAGCAGTCTAACTTGTGTAATTCCTGCCCTTTCCTTTCCCCTTCTCTCCTCTTTTTTTTTTGATAGCAGTGCACACTCAGTTTACAACCAGCCCGGGCATATCGTGGTATGTAGCTGTGACTCTATTTTTACACCTCCTCCTAGCTCAGCTGCTAGCTCCGTGGTTTTTGATGCCGTAGGCAAACTAGAAAAAGAAACACCCGCTGTAGCCCAGAGCCACACGCAGCCGGCCATTCCCAAACCCCTGCCTGAGGCTGCCTCGGCTGCTCTGCCTGCCCGAGGCCACCGCTGTGGCCCGGCTCTGGTCATAAGGGCTTTTCGCCAGCTGGCAGCACGGCTGCCCTCCGGCTGGGCCAGCCTCTTCAGCGATGTCTCCCCCGGCTCCGCTCCCAGTGCCGGGGAGCCCCTGGCTCCCTTTGCCACCCGACCTCCGAGACTGGGTGAGACTCCGAGGCTCTCGCCTACCAAAAGGCCACTGGCTCTTCTCCAGAAATAAATCCCCCTCCTTGTGACACCTGGGGGCTGCTTTGCTTCGGCAAGGTTGTGCTCGTCTCCTCTGCGGATGCTTTCTCGTTGCTGCAGCTGGGCGACGCGAGGCAGGGCACCCTCTCCGTGACTGCTGCACGGAGGGGAAAGCCGGGCTAGCAGAGCCAGCAGAGGCTTTTTTATCACTTCTTCGCACGCTTCTTGAATTATCCCTGCTCCCTAGCGGCCACAGTCGCTGCAGAGAGCCGCCGGGGACGCAGACACGCAGGCACTCGGCTATCCCTCCTCCAAATCCCAGGCTACTTTAAGTATTCACCACCTCTTGGGGATGCCCCGGGATCGACACCTCCGATGCTATTTCTTCACGTCCGCCTTGCTCCTCCAAACCCCAGGCGCCCAGCTGCAGTGTCGGGCTGCACTCGCAAGAGGCAGCCTGCCCTCGCAAGCCGGCAGCCGACCGGGCCGGGGGCTCGGGCACCGGCGGGTCCGACAGCCCGCAGCCGAGGCCGTCGGGCTGCTGGCCCCCAAGGGAAAGGACCGCCCCCAGCCTCCCCCCGCGGCTGCCGGGGCTCTAGAGACCCTTCTACGTGACGCCAGCTATCGCTGTCGCTGAGCTGATGACTCGAAAGCGCTCGGCGCGGGGTGGGGGGGGGGGGAGAAAAAAAAAAAAAAAGGCAACTGCAATGTAATTAATGCTGTAACAACTTGTTTCCCCCTTGGAGAATTATACCATTAGCTGCTTCAATTGTGCATGAAATATAAATTACATTACTCAGAGGCATCATGTCTAAGCAGACACAATCCTAAGTGACACGGCTTGCCACAGTGTATCATGCTCCCTGGTCAAAATTAACAGAAGCCCGCTTGCCTGAGGCTAGCAGATATTCATTCGGATATCAAAGTTATAACCACGGTAGTTCAACCGCCTTCCTGCCTAAGGGAATTTCCCAGGGGAAAGCAACGTAACCAGGCTCTATTGTCCGATGAGAGCAACTCACAGGTTCAAAAAACGCTGGCGTACCCCTGGCAGCTTCGCCTTTCAGAGCCCGGTGCTTTGACAATTCAGGGATGTTTTAGTATCGCCGTCCTCACGCTCACCTCCATTCTGCACATGCCTAATTTCTGTTTGCCAGCAGACAAAACCTGACTGGGATCATGGCTGCTAAACTGAAGCTGTTGGTACTGAGAACTTGGCAAGGAGGGCTGCCGAGCTGTAAAAGGGATCCCAGGTGGCTGCCCACAGTGGAGGGCAGGAATCTTCCTCTCCCGCTGATCAAGGACCTGTTTTCAGGAGGCAGGCAGTGTCAGATCTTGTGCTTCCCTGGCTCCTGTACTTTTGGGGTTAGCAGTAGGCTAGAAGACACATGTTATTCTCCTCTGATGCCCATCTATAATGAATGATTGCAACCCCGCAGCCTCGATTAGCTGTGTTTGTGAAGAGTAATTTGCTCCACTGTTGGAATAGCATCCCAATTTTTTTTTTCTTAGTCACTTAGTATGGACCCTTAGAGCTGCAAACGCTGAAAACACAGATGGAAAGGGAACTGCAGTTTCTCTTCTCTGTCTCCAGAAGAACAGACTTTGCCTTTGCAAAGTTGAAATTGTAGACAAACCTCTTCCTTGGGAAAAAAAAAAAGAAAAAAACACAGAAAAAAGGACACTCTTGACAGTCAGTCAGAGAAGATCAGCCAGTATATGCTGACACAGGGCCAAATCCTGCAAGGTGCTGTGTGCCTTCAACTCCCATTTAAATCAAAGGGGAATGAGGATGCTCATCACTTTCAAGGCTGGGGTTTTGCCATTTCAGCATTTTACCAGTGACGTTGCCTGAGAAGCACCAACGCAGACTTGTCAGAGACAGTCCACCGTTGGTCTCACACCGCGGTGAAGGCCTGATCTTATGCAGAAGGTGGCTCAGGCTGGGCACCACCCACAAGGTATACTTTAGGAATTGCAAAAACTGCAACACCATTTTCTTTGCAGGACCCATATATGTGTGGGTTTTGAGAGCAACATTGCGTGCAGGGTAGTGGCTCAGCATCAGATTGAACTGTAGGCGTTGCCAGGTCTTATCCAACGTAGTTTTGGTCTTTTGATTCCCTATGACCTCTGCTCCTTGGTAAAGCAGGAAGAGCGTATGCCAAGAACCTTGCTCTAAGGCAGAAAACCTGTCTGTCAGCAAAAAGAAAACAATCCTGGTCCAAACTGACTTTGGACGGAAAGGTTGTTTTCTCGGTCTCTCATCTGGCTCAAAATCCAGGCAGCATCCAGGCAGCCAAAATTTCTTTACTCCAGAGAAATTCTTACCAAATTCAGTCAACGAGCAACACTGGGGTAATTTCAAAAGGAAGACTCTCAGGCCTGTTTCTATTTTTTGAAGGGTTCAAAGTGCAAGATGCCTGGTTTTGATAGAAGGAAGTATTTAATACAGAAGGAAAATCATCCCTAAGCACTTTGTCTCCTGAAACACGAATCCCCTCCTTGTTCAGGGAAAATGCCCAGTGCTGCTGGTGTACACTCGATAACCAACACGTGAGGGCGGTTATCCTGGTCACGGCTGGAAGTCATACACGCGAATGTGCAGTCACAGGGAGCTGATGGCTTTAGTTTAATGGTGGGGCAATCCCAGGGGGAGAATGGGAGGGAAAAGGGGATTTTCAGCAGTGTCACTCTGTGAGAGCCAGGCACCTGACTTGCCACACGCATCTGGAGAGGTCTCTCCTGCCCCCACAGCTACAGCTGATGCAAATATACCTAAACCTGTCAATATTCACAACACAGCACCTTAAAAAAAAATAGCTGGAGGAAATCAAACGTGTTGCTTCCTGAGAAGACCGGGGAATATACATTCCCAAGCGCTCAGCAAGATCATCCATTATACATTTCTATCTATTCCGCTGACTGCCTGCGTAACCCCCTCCTGCCTACGCAGGACAGACGCCCCGGTTCTGTATCCAGCACGGGAACATTGCATCCACCAAAGAGGCACCCCCATATCCGTGGGTTTGCTCTCCTGAAACACTCAGATGCCGGCACTCTTTCAGGGACAATTTTCTTGGCAAGGGAAGATCTTGACTGTCGATTGCGCTTCGGCAGCAGCCAATATAGGAAGTAGTGGTATAAATTCTCATTCTCATTAAATGTGTCTGTCTGACTGATGGATGTTGGTAGAATTACACAGCGGATCCAGATTTGTGGGTCTGACAGTAATAAACCAAATTTTCATATAGAATACATGTCTCGGAGGGGTGTCGGACGTGCTTTATTTCCGTGAGTTATAGGCGCTGCGTGACATGGGAATGGTGCCGGCCACCACTGAGGGGAACGGTCAACGAAACCAGCCCAGCCCTGACAAGCGGAGCAGTGACCTCGCAGACATGCGCCGCATTCACTCCCCAGGAGACGGGCTCACCCAACCACTTCTATTCATCCGAAAAATCTTTCACTCCGAAAAGCTGCCCTGTATTCCACGAGCCGCTCCTGCACACTGCCGCGGCATCCTCGGTGGGAACAGGCAGAGAAGGGAAAACCAGTCACAGGAGCATCTGAGCCTCTCTCCCAAGCCCACCATCACCGCTCCTGTCCCTGGTAACCTCTCCAGAGAGGCACCACGACCAGGTGAGCAGCAGGGAAAGCACTGCAAAGGCCTGGCCACTTTTTCCTTTTAAAGCAAGAGCGAGCCGAAGGTGTAGGTGCCGGGTCCGGGACGTGGTGGGTCACTGCACCGCTGCGAGGCAGCCAGGACACCTGGAGTTTTGTTTTCCGAATTGCTACAGCAACAGTCAGGGTTAGATACCAGAGCCGTTAATTCATCTGCATGGCTGCCAGCGGTGGAGGGGTGCCAGAAGGAAAGGTCTGCAAATTTTCCCCGTGCGGCTATTTCTCAACAACGTTCTCTGTCCTGCTGTTTCAGGTGGATTAATAAAAGACGTAAAAAATTTCCTTGTCTTACTTTTGCACTTTGAACTTCTGCTTTGCATGCAAGGCTCTTTTCTCCTTTCCTATCTCAACTTCTTCCCAGCAACTTGTTTTTCCCCCGTCCCACGCAGCTGCCGTGATGACCCTTCAAGCCTGGGGTGTGAGGTGCCGTCCCCCACTGCTGCCAGACCCGGGGGGCATTTTTGACCATCATCTCTTCAGTCTCCCTCCCAGACACCAGGTAAGGCACAGGAAACCCTGAGCCATCTCCCACTTGCTGGCTTTCCTTGCCATGGTTTAATTTCATGCCCCAAGTTTCACTGCCAGGCTGCCAAGCCCCATCCCAAATGCACCTCCTGTGCCCACTGCCTGCGCCGTGTGAGCATCCCCAGCCTATTCACTACCATGGTTGTGAGCTCCTCCACTGGCTTGGATTAATTCAAGTGAATCAGCCAACAGTGGCTTTGCTTTTAAAGCCCTCTTGACAGCACTTTCTCCCCCGGCAGAAGCGTCAAAGAAAATTCCCCTTGAAGAGGTTGCCGGCCGTGGAAAATCAGCTGGGAGCGTGCTGAGCAGAGGGCTCTGACGGATCTCACGTTGCAGGACTAATCCTGTGGCCCGCGGTGGAGGAAGGTCCTTGAGACGGTGGCTGAGCAGTCCGGGCTGCCGTGCCCCAGGAACCCCTGAAAGAGGATTAGGTCGGCGCACTGAACAAACGGAGGGCGAGCGGAAAGCTCAGTCGTTCGGGCATTGCTCATCACAGCTGCAAATAAAAAGGTGAAAAGAGAGACTTAAAAGATTATTCTGAAAGCAGGTCAGACTTTAGGAGAGCGGTGAGCTGACTTGGTGGGTTGTAGCATCCTCCCACCCGTGCCCCATCTGGCCTGACCGTGCTCATGGATGAGGCAGGGCAAGTGTCCCTGCCTGCCAGTGCTGGCCAGAGGGCTCGCTGGGTGAACGATGGGTGAGACGGGTCCCGAGGAGGTCGGCTCAGGGATGTGCCCCACCGATGGCTCAGCCGTGCCTCGCCGTGCTGTGGGCAGCGTGGGTGCCGTGCTCCCACCCTGCCCTTTGCCTTGGGGCTGGGGAAGGCTCGAGGGGACACCCAGCATCTTCAGGGCATGTGCTGAAGGGAAAAAAAGTGGGACAGTTAGACTATGGTTAGGCAGATTATATGGAAATGGGGCCTCATATTTACTTTTTGGATCTATTTTCTCCATCAAGGGGTACGGGCAGTTTCTGTATTGATTCTGGTCCCATTATCATGTTTGTTTAGGCTAATATTTACCATGCAGGTCTCCTCCAGTCCCAGTCTTTCTCCCCAGAAGCGCCTTTGGGGTTTCCACACTGACAAGGCTCTCACAGGGGACGCAGTAAGTGCTTACCTCCACGCTGGGGCTCCACCTTGCCCTGATTACTGGGAAGAATTTGCTGTTCCTGAAGTGGTGACCTTTCTCAATCTTGGGGCTGCATGGAGCTTTTTATTGTGTATTAGGATTTGCAGTTTTATTTGCTATGTGTTTCATTGAGCAGTTGTTCCCTAGCACAGATTTGTAATGCCTTGGAGGAGGTTTCCTCAGTCTCCTCTCTCCTCCATGTCCTTTAAAAGTGATATTTGATAAAACTAAGCTGATTTTTGTGCATTCCCCAGTTGATCTCCCAGACCGATCGCATGACTTCTAATGCCTTATTCTCCTTCCCGAAGTCCTGCATTACTCCTACAGGCTATATATACTGCTGCTCGTATGTAGTGTGATAGCAGACGTCTGGAAAGAGAGGAACCAAGAGAGAAAATGGTAAAAATCAAAGCCCTGAGCCCTTCCCCATCCTTTCAGAGACCAAGTAGCAGTCATTTGCCAGATAAAAGCCAGGTGTTGCAACACTTTCCAGAGATGCCTGTAACGGTGATCTGGAAAACCACCCTGACCTAAGACTCCTTCAAAATGTCTCTTGGCAATTTCAGATTCTGTATCGAAGAAAAGTTCTTGATTCGTACATGCCAACGAAGTCCATTTCTGAATACTTCAGCGTCCAGGGAGGTTGAGATCCAGCCTTGCAGTTTTGTCTTTGCTGTTCAACAGGCAAGGAAACAGCTGGAAACAGCTCACTCCCATTTCACCCCGCAGTCCCTCCAGCGCAGGGGATCGTCTCCCCAAGAGCTCGTCCCTGTGGGCACTGCTCTTTCCTTCCCACAACCTGCCCTCTCCGCTTCCCCGGCGCGGGGTGGCCGCCTCCCGGTGCCGCAGGGCTCAGCGATCCTCGGGTGCTTTCCTTTGTCCTTGTCAGCTCGATCTGAAGAAATGAGATGCTATTACCATTGTTTTCGGAGGTAAGTGTTCGAGATGCGACGCAGACCCGGCGAAGTGGCAAAAGGTTACGCCAATGAGGCTGAGAAGATGCAAGCTCTGTCACCAGTGGATACGGGAGCATTGTCACCCAGGGTGGGTGGGTTCTAAATCACTTCCAAAAATCAGATAGGAGAGGCCTTTTTCTGGGGTAAAACCATCCGATAAGAACAAGGTAAACAAAGAACCTTTTCTGCACCTACCAGAGAGGAAGGAGCCGGCATGTATTTACCCTTGAGGCAGACGATATGCTGGTCTGAAAGAGACACAGCGATTTTACTGACATTTGCTCTTCCATCCCACATTTTGCAGGAGTCAGACGGGAGCAACTGGAGCTGTAGGATATTAAAGGACTTGGCAAAGTTATCATAGATTGTGACATATTTATCAGGAGCTTGAGCTTCTCTGAAAATCCTGACTGCACCAACCGTATCTGTTACTTGATTAAAAATACTCATAATAATTCATACCCTCCCACAGCTTTTGCACTGAGCTAAATGCTGAGCTGTTCTGTGGGAACTCTCCTTGACCGATATATTTCACAATGCTGAATGTGATAGATAAATACTATTGTTACAGCAAATACTAGTTTCATTTTTGATAAGCTGGGCAGAATTGTACCACGCTGCCATGAAGATGTTACAAAGTCTAAACTGGCTGGTTTGCTCCCTCTGGCAGCAACAGACTGCACGTCAGCACTTAATCCGAGAGTCCAAATTGTATGTGATTTGGACCAGTCCCTATCTGAGCCAGATGGTTTTGTCCCACAGTCATGGGGCAGGGGTGCTTAAAGGCTTGCAATATCGTAACCTAAACAGGGATGCATATATCATTTCAGGTTCATTCCAGCCTCCGGGAATGAGTGGATTGAGTTTCTTACTGCGCTTCCTATCCTTAGTGGCCATCACTGAGCAGAGTGAATCAAATCACCATCGTCTGGGTTCTCCGGGAAGAGGAGATGGCAGCCTGCACCAACCAAGTCAAGCAGAAGTCATTGCCAACTGACGTTGTACGCCACGAGTACTCCAGGTACACATTTCTGATGTGGCACCACGCTTTCCCGCTGGTGCTTCTCTCCAGCAACGGCTTCACAGAGATGGTGAGGGAGGGCCTGGGCATCCTTCAGAGGGGGGCAAACAAATATGCCGACACCCTCAATGCCTCTGTTGCCTGCTTGTGGGATGGGCAGGCATCGTGGTTTAATCCCAGCCGGCAGATAGAACCACACGGCCACTTGCTCACTGCCCCCAGTTGTGATGGGGGAGGGAATCAGAAGAGTAAAAGTGAGGAAAAACTCGTGGGTTGAGATAAAGACAGTTTAATAGGTAGAGCAAAAGCCGCGCATGCAAGCAAAGCAAAACAAGGAATTCGTTCACTGCTTCCCATCGGCAGGCAGGTGGTCAGCCGTCTCCAGGAAAGCAGGGCTCCATCATGTAATGGTGACTTGGGAAGACAAATGTTGTAATTCTGAACCTTCCTCCCTTCCTTCTTCATCCCCAGCTTTATATACCGAGCATGATGCCAGAGAGTATGAAATATTCCTTCGGTCAGTTGGGGTCAGCTGTCCTGGCTGTGTCCCCTCCCAACTTCTTGTGCCCTCCCAGCCTGCTCATTGGCAGGGTGGTGTGAGGAGCAGAAAAGGCCTCGACTGCCTAGCAATAACTAAAACCGGTGTGCTGTCATCACCGTTTCTCATCCCAAATCCAGAACATAGCACTATGCCAGCTGCTAGCAAGAAAGTTAACTCCATCCCAGCTGAATGATGGGAGCTAAAGGAATCTATGACGGCTTAGCTGGTGGAAGCGAAAGAGCCATGGACATGGCCCAAGAGCAAAAGGCACTCACCTCTTCTCTTCTTAGTGTCTTTTTTGGACTGATTCCAAACCTGAGCACTTCGCAGCTTAGCCCCACCTACGTGGTGTTACCTAAGCTTGTGTAAAGTTAGAAACAAAAATCCACAGTGCTGAAAATCAGATGGCTTATGCAGATGGCTAAATATAGCAGCGAGTGTCTTAACGTCGGGGCATCGTGCTGAGGAACTCATGCCTCGCACACCAAGGGCAGCATTCTCTCTGCTCATACTTTCCCTCAAAGGACAACTTGGCCTGGCTTGCAAAGCATATCCCAGATTTTTTGGGAGGACGAGAGGCTGTGGTAAGGCAAGAACAGGAGGAGATGTATGTTGGGTAAAGGACAATTGTGCTGGTGTACCAGGCTGACACCCTGCTCCCAGCTGACTCAGAGGGCTCTGGAAAGTGCACCATCACCCTTTCCGAGTGCCCTCAGGCAATCTGAGCTCCTCCGCAGCTGAGGTCCCGAGGTGGGGGTGGCAGGCATCCAGCGCTCCCGGGGGGGCTGGATGGGTGGCTGGGCTCGGCTGCCATGCGGCCCCTGCCCCTGGTCCCTGCTCTGCTGCTCACCTGGGGGAGGCACATCCCACCACCGCTCCCTGCGCTCAGGAAGGGGGAATTTATGATCCTGACCTTCTTCCTGCTGTCAGATCAGCTGATGAAAAAGTACTATCCAGGAATTGATTAGGGACTGGTTCAAATCACAACTATAAATCTAAATGCCCCCAATCAGGAGTTGCAACATAAGTTGGATTTTTACATGGACCTTATCTATAATGGGCCAAATCTGGATTCTCAGTCTCCTCCAGAAGAGTTTAACTAAGCTTTTCTGAGTCTAGCTTCTAAATACCTTAGTAGCAGTGAGTGAATTAGTGATCTCCAGCACTTTTGGAGTTAATCAAGAATAAATTGGCATTTTCAAATAGATTCAGCAGGTCTGGCCATAAATCGTTTGTATGTCTGTATGATAAAAAGCAAATATAAATTTTAAAAAAAATTTAACCTTGCATGGTGTATAAAGAGAATACATAATATTCTTGAGCATAAATACATCTCAAATCAAACCCATTGTGTATACACAGAATACGTAATGGGTTTGCTTGAGACATTTACCTCATGCTGAGGCCAAACTGGCAATTTTTTTATGACCGATATAGGTCTTTGCAACACCAGCTTTCTCCACGCTTGTGTATATATAATTTTGCAGGCCCGGTACAGACAGTCCTCAAGTACATGTAGGTGGGCAAAAGATATATAACACCTCTCTGACGTTATAAGGTCTGGAGTCAGCTGTGGAAGCTGGCTCTTGTAGCCTTCGAGGACGGAATCTGTAGGCAGAAAGCAGCGTATTAAATGAAGAGAGGTATATGTCAACTGGAAGATGTGGAAAGGGAACACGGAGGGCTGGAGCTCAGATCTCCTTTATCTGGCAGCTTAGGACAGCAATGAGAGACAGCAGCAAAAGCTGTACCGACCTGATGACTCTTAAGCGCTCCAGCTCATGCCACAAGAAGGGGAAAGACGCTGTGGCTGCAGGAGGCACAGATAAAGCCAAGTCACTGCCCTGTTTTTGCCTGTGCTGTGACACCGTGTCCCTGGCACAGCACGGCGCTGAACCAGGTACATCAAATCGGCACCTCCACGGGCTGGGCAGTGGCCTCTGGGACATACTGCACTGATCTGCCGATCAGATGTGCTGATCTGAGAGAAAGAAGCTGTCCTGGAACTGACAGCAGCCATCACCCACGCCATTATTCGCCTTGGCGGTGAGATGGTTCATCCCGCGATGGAGAGGCTGCAGGGAGCAGCAGTGGAGCTGGTCCAAAGAGGCAGAGATCACGCTGACGTGCCTGCATGTGCTCGGGCACACGCACAAGCGCGCTTGTGCTCACGCTGTTTCCTGGCCTGGAGTATGTCACATCTGCAGGTCAAGAGTTCATATCAGATGATCAGACTGTTATTATTGTGTTTGAATTAGTGTAGGGTTCACCGTCTGTATCCATGTGGCAGGGGTCTGGTATCAGTTCTGGATGAGAAGTGGTGGCACACCATCCCCCTGTATGTCTTGCTTGAAACAAAACATGGGCAGCTGGGAGGTAAGGGGCATAAATCAGATCCAGCGCCTCCTCCTGGTAGGACCTTTAGAGATCTGGGGCTGTCGGTCACACTGCAGCACCCACAAGCTTGTGTGGGGATGGTATTGGGTGTTGGCTTTGTAAGGGCATCACTCACCAGGAATGTCCGTGGCAAACCCTTCCTGAAACGCGAGGGAAGTCGGTTCCTCAATCCTGGCCTCTAGCTTGAGGTCTGCTTCTTCTTTAATGTTAGCAAAATCCATCTCGCCTCTATACTAACACCTTGTAAATGTAACTGTAATTCACGGGAAACCAGTGTGTGCCAGAACAGCCAGGCTGCACGCAGGAGACCTACTACAAGAATGATATTTATTCCCTGGTTCCAGTCACAGGCCAGAGAGCAGGTTTATGAAAGGTTAGTAGCCCCTTATATGGCTGCTGTCAGTTCTCACTTCTTCCAGCAGCTACATGTTAGTCTTTCTTCCTCCACCCACTCCTTTCCTTCCATCTAAGAAGTTCTGCTCCAGAAACATGAGAGGGAAGGAATGAGGAAACGATGCCAGTGTCCCCAGCTGATCCAGGCAGGGAATGTGTGATAACACCAGTGGCACTAGAAGTACCCGGGACTCCTCCCACAGAGCTGCAGTGGCTGATGGTTTGGCCAAGTTTCCTTCTCTGTCTAGTTCCAGCAGTGGCAGCCCTCATATGAAGTCCAAGAGGACACTCTGGCTCCAGTTTTCTCCTCTGATCCAGCAGCTTTGAGATCCTTCAGTGACATAAATTGTTCTCCCCGAGTTTTGAGGGGTGTCCACATGGAGCCCCTCCAGCGACCAAGAACTTTTAGTGGTATGGAGCCAACGCTGTTCCGCAGGAGCACACTTGTGTATGTGTGGGTTTACATGTTGAGGGAATAAACACTTCTACAAACTTCCTCCCTTAACCCTTACTTTCCTCACCTGTCTCTCTCATGTGACATTAATAGAATTTGACATTGTGGCATAACCCGTTAGTCATCCTGCCAGACTAGTAATTTGGTCAAATGACAAACTTTCAATCATTTGAACAAATGGCTGTTTCACCAGGGCATTTGATCAAATGATTAAAACTAAAAGGCATTTGGCCACTTGACTGAAGATGTGATCATGGCTCTGGACAGGTGCCGGAACAGATTTTTATAAAACAATCAGATCGGAGTGTAATTCTTCATGTGCCGGAGCTTCAATATGAACAGGCCCTGCCTGCTGCTGACGTTATGAAGGAACCTGGGTTTCCCTGCCTTCTTCATCCGAGTGACCTCTCTTGTGTCCGGGGTGCCTGGGTCTGACCCTGAAGGCATGGAAGCACCTCTCGACCCCTTTGGCCATGGGAGATGGGTTGGGGAAGGAGGTGAGTAGGTGATGAGGGGCAATGCAGGTGGGAGGACAGAGGGGCAAGCAGCAGAGGGGCTGGCCATGGCATGGTGACCCCAGGAATGATCGCCTGCCCACCCCACACGGCCTCTGTTCTAAGCACCAGTTCACTCCAGGAAAGGCCCCTGCCTTTACCAATATCCCTGCCTTCTCAGCCTGAGCACTAGGGAGGGTAGGGAAGGGATTTTCCTTCTGGCTTGCCTTTGTTTTTAATGGGCATGAAGCTGTCTGTAAAGCTGTGCCTTTGGTACCAGTGAAGCAGCAGCGGAGGAGCTGGGCAGCACTGGCTGCTGCTGCTGCTGCTTATGTGGGACAGGTCAGCCCAGGACAAGTTTTCCCACGCTATAGTGGGTTGAGGGCAGGCAAACTCCCTGCCACCATGCCTTCACCTTTGCGTTCACCTCTTCCTTCACATACGACTGCATTAGGGGTGCCTGGAGGGGAGAGCATCACAGCAACCTGAAGCAAGGGCTGGGGTCCTGCTCTTCCACATGGGGAGCAGGCAGAGTGGCAGGAAGGAAGGAGCTGAAACGTGGTTCTCCCTCTCATGTGCAATGGAAAAGCTCTGGGAAAATTGGTATTCAGAGATATGTCTGGGGTTTGATCTCTTCCCCCAGGGATTCTCCTGGGCACCTCACCCATTCCCAGTCCGTTCTGTTTATTTACGACAGCAGGATAAACACTTTCCAGGCAGAGAGGTGACCACAATCTCTCTTCTGTGGAGCTGACAAGCTATGACTGGAGAGAGGGACGATGTTTACGGCGAAGAGCTTCCTGCAGTCACAGAGAGGTCAACAGGATGCTTACCAAAAATAAGGTTCAATTCATTGAATTAATGAAGTTCAAGCACAGAATATACAAGTTAAGAGAGGAATAAAGCTTTTAAGCAATTACTACTGTGATGTATTTTCACAGTATTCCTAAAGCACGATACTTGATGTTTTTGCCAAAAGGTAAAAAAAAAAAAAGAAAAAAAAAAGAAAGAAAGCAGAAAAAAAAGACTATTTCTTGACCAGACTCATTTCCCAGCCACTGGCTCTTTTTAGGTTTCCCTGCACTTTCACAAGAAATGTGACCTTTGTGTGCTGCTGCTGGGGGTGGGACTGGCTCCTCAGAGGGATGGGAAAATGTGTGATTGCTGGATAAAAGCAAAAAGGAAGCGGCTCAGCCAGCAGCAACCCTGGAGGTGTTTCCAGTGCTTACTGTACTTGGAAGATCCAGCAAAGCCATGTCTTCCCTCCTACGGCTTCTGGAGGCTGTTTCCAGCCTTCCCATTTAACATAAGAACACAAAAAAATGCCACGCTGGGTCAGACGAGCGGTCCGTCATGCCCAGTGCTCTGTCTTAAGAGAAGCAATTTAAGGACAGCACGTGAGCCCAGCCACTCTCTGTGACCCCGTTCCCTTCATCCACCCCCCGACACCCACACTTATAGCTGTGTTAAGGATGCTGAAGGGCACATCCCTGTCTGCTCTTTCCCTTTAATATCTGTTTATGGACCTGTCACCCATGACCGTGTCTAATCCTTCCTTCCTATAGCTGTTCATAAGAAAAGGAGAGGAGAGAGAGACCTCATCCTCAAGAGCCCTTATTTCATATTATGTCCAGTAAGCTTTACTTCAAAACAGCCATTCAAAACATGCAGGCAGGGGGGATAAGGCAGGCAGGGAGTGCTCCAGGCTGAGGACCGCCTTCACCCGGTGTCTGCACAACACAAGCTAATGGGATTCCCATCTTGATCAGGGGCTCTCAGGGACATGGAGACACACGCACAACTGTATTCCTCTCTGCCTCTGCATATATTTGCGTCTGCTCCTTTTGGGAAAGCCTTTTTTTTTTTTTTTTTTTTTTCCCCAGTCCTTCCTCTGCAGAATTACGCGATGAGAGGCTCTTACCTAAACACTTGGAAGTTTCTATTTGGCCAGGGGACTGTGAGATTTTCATTTGGGTAAATGAGTGAAACTTTCCACCACTTGACTGGCAGAATGTCTGGGGAGAAGAGGAGCCTTATCTGCTGGAATGATTTGATGGATTTACCAGAAGAATGACTAAGACGTAGATCTACACATATGGGAACTCCTTTCTGTCTAATAAATAATGCTTGGTCACTTGCCCCACCAGGGCATAGGGCAGACTCATTAACTACTGACTCCGCATAGCCTGGAAGACAGAAAATGCTATGCAAATGCTAGCTGTTCTTATCTTGCAAGGCAAAAGGCTGCATTTGAGTTTGAGGTTTTTATTTTGGTGAAGGCACAACCAGTAGTTTGCTCTGCGGTAAGACTGTTCACACAGCTACTCGAGGCAAGTATAAATCATATGGACTGCACGCAGTACAGAAGAAATCTACTCTATGCAAAATTAATGTTGGGCTGGCCCAGCAGAAGCAGCGAACGTAGCAAAGGTGAAGTGCACAGTCTTAGGGGGAAGCTGTGTGCCTGCCCACCTGGTAAATTTATGTCTTTCACCTCTAGAACTTCAATTCATGCGCAGTGTGAGGTTGTAAGTGAAATGAATTTATTGGTGTCAGTTCATTCCCTAATGGGTAACAGTTCATGTCACAAAATCAGCACAGATAATTTGTCATGATTGGAAGTCTCTTCTAAAGAGAGGCTCCGGCATGCAGGGGTATGGAGGAATTAGTTGCTGGCCCCTGGGAGAGACAGCAGAGCTCAGTAGAGAAGCCCATGCTCCAGCAGAGGAAACAGGGGTAATAACTAACCCTCCCTCCCACCTCCTCGCCCCCTTGTGAACTGCGTCAGAGAAAGTTCCTGGGCTGCAAGTTCAACGCTAATGAAAAACAGGCCTCCCTCAGATTATACCTCATTTTAGGATGGGAATGAGATGCAACGGTTATGTTAGATCAACACTAAAGTCAGTGGGAAAACAACGCCAGCAGAGCGAAACAGAGGCAATGGACCATATTTGCAGCTGTGCCAAGAAAGAAACACCACCTAATGACCCCTAAGGGTTTACTGAAGGGGAGATCCCACTGACATCTCCAGCAGGTCTTGACACCGTTCCAGGACACTCTGTCTCCTAGCTTAGCCTCGGGAAGCTGGCCTTTCATTCTCCTCTTCGGCCTCCCTTTCCATCCCTTGGGGCAAAGCAGCCAGGAGATACTGATGCATACTTCAGACCCTTGAACCATGTGTGCATCTGACACGGGAATGCCTCAGAGCTGCCTTCAAATATTTCCCCTGATCTACAATCCTCAAAATCCACTAACTGATCCATAACAAATAGCCTGGAAAGTACCTGCGAGCAGCATTTTGGAGCACTGCCTGTGAGAAGCTTCTTGTTCTGGTCTGGACACAATGGTCACACAAGTGTGACCTGGCCCCAAGCAACATCAGGCTGGGGGTGGGTCTGCCATGCTGAGCTGGGTAGCACAAGGACAGCCACTTCACTTCAGGTCCCTGGAGAGGCTGAGCTGAGAAAGCTCACATCTCGACAAGAAGAGGCTCGCTCGTGCCTCTTCTCACCCTGTGCAGAGCCTCGTGGATGTGGCCACCTGCTCCCCAGAGCCAGGGTGGCCAAGATGCTCCTGCACAACACTGCCTGGCAGGGGCAGGGCAGGACTCTGTGGCACGGGGACGTTGTTGTCCCACCGACTGTTCAATTCCCACCTGCCATCAAGTGAGTGCCCTTTTGAGGCCAAGTAATCTTAGTGGTAGCTGCAAAAAAGGAAAAGAAAGGATCGTTTTAAAGATCGTTTAAAAGAAAGGACCTTACCAACTGATTTTCTGAAAGGTTGGAGGCTACTGGGAAAGAAATAGCAAAATACATGTTCCACCTACTGCTGCTGTACACCTTTGATTCCAGTCCTCTCTTCTGCTTGACCCGAGGAGGAGGAGCATCACAGGAGACCAAAAAAACCTGTAAGATGTCCAGTCTCCTCCTACAAAAAGTTATTGCGTAAGGAATGACTAGAAACTGCTCTTTCTATCCCCTGGGAAATTCTGAATTAGAAAAACAAGGAAGCAAAAAACCTAGCCAAGGAAACAAGCCTCTATCAAATTTGCTTCCAAAAGAGAACAAAAATGTATAAAGATAGGACTCTGTGTCTCTCCTGCAGGGCTGAAGTAGGAAATCCCCGAGACTTCTCTGGCTGTCCACTTGCTCTCTCCAGCACACTCCCAGGCCTCAATGGCCGGCCAGGAAGCCCTGGGAAGTCCTGCTGCCAGGGAGCCAGAAGATGGGGGTTTGGCAGCCTCCATGTCCCACCTGCCATCTCCCCACCAGCCTGCCAGGTGGTCTGCTGGGGAAGGAGGTAGGGAAGCTTTCAAAACTTGCTTGGCAGGGAGAATGTCATCCTGCATCTGCCCAGTTTCTGGGACGATCACATCAAAATTGACATGTTTCAAGTGTGTTTCAATGCTGGCGTATTTGATTTTGCTAAGGCACACAAGCACGCCAGAAAATTTCTGGCCAGCTATACTGTGAACACTGAGCGCTAGAAACTATCAGCTTTAGCCCCGTCCGTCTTTCCAATGAGCAGCCAGAGAAACTCACCCACCTCGACAGCAATGTTCCCACCATACTCAGCGCTGACTTCTTCAGACGTGGGCAAGGCGATGCTGATGCACATGGGAAGCCCGGCCACGGTGCCAGAAGGCTGGAATCCAGGCCAAGGTGTGCAGGGGAGGGACGTGGCCCATCAGCCTTTGCTTTACACCTGCTCTTTGAGATGGGCCCTGGGCTTGACTGTTGACCTGGGTTCATTTCCAAGCCCTCCCCTATCAATCAGACATGCACACGTACTGCTCCAGTAATGAATCAAACTGGCTTGTTCTTGGCCTCAATCAATCAAGCCTGTGTACCACAGGAACTTTCATCTAGGTTGGAAATAATAGGTAAAAACAGCCCCAAGCACAGCCTGTGAAGAGTAACTCCCCGTTGCAGCAGTTCTTCAGAGGGCAGAAATCTTTCAGCGTGTACAGGGTTTTCAGAGACGCTGGCCAACGATGAAAGATGGCAAGGAAAAAGATCCAAATTCAAGTATTTTCTACTAAAAATGGGCAAAGAGAGATGTAATACTATTGGCATAGAAAATTCAAAAGGCATTAAAAGCTCAAACTCTGGGAAATTCCACCCATTTGCAGAAAAGCAGGAATTCCTGTGCTCTGCTTTTAAGGCTGCTTGAGGAAAAAAACCTGTCAGAGTTAACTGGGGCACCTTTGAGCCAATAGCCGGGAACTGGCTGGCTATTGGGCTGCACAGCCAACCTGCACCACTATAAGTTTCTGCTAAGGTCTCATAAAGACATCGAGAAAAAGAGCCGTGCAGCCAGAACAGAGGCGTTTGCTGGTCCTGGAATGTGTCAGGGAGATGAGCCCCCACGTAACCTGACAAAGACTGATCTACAAGATACAGCGGAAAATCCTTGTTAGGCACCGGCCCGCTTATCAAGCAACTCAACAAGCTCTCCTGAATCACTATATGAAAACTTACCAAAAAATGTATCTTTGTGAATGTCACTTTTCTCTTCCAGCTGTGCTGAGCTGACCATTCCAGATTTTAAAAAAAAAAAAAAAAGCAAGCTGCACCGGATGCGTGCTTCAGAACCAACCAAACCCCTGTTTATCAGCTCCTTCCAGATGTTCCTGCAGCTGTATCGCCACACCATCACTGCAATTTGATGTGGCACCAAAGCAAATTAAGAGCTACGTTTTTGTAGGCCTTGCTGACGCTCTGCGCTGTGTGTACTCCAGCTCGCTTCTCAGTCTATTTTTTACACGCTAGTGTCCTCAATTACTTTTCCAAATGAAAGGGAGTCATGCTACTTTAATTAAACATTTAATTGAAGGGAGTAAGAAAAAAAAAAAAAGAGAGGGAGGGAGCTGATGTTTGCCAACGAGGAAAGGATAACGGTGAGAGATTGCTGCTTCTAAATGAAACCTCACAATGCTGCTTTCTGCAGCGAGAGGCACCCTGGGCTGGGGCTCATGTATCAAAGTACCGCGCAGCTTCTATTCAATTAATGTGTCTGTTTCGATGGGAAGGTTTTGTAACGCATTGTTGGAAATGGTTTCTAATTTTCCCTTCAGTTTTTGGCTGGCTTAATTAAACTTACACCCACTGAACCTTTGTGTCTCTCCAAAGGCAGACTGGTTATTGGCCTAAGGGATTTTTTTTTAATCATTTCTATGTTTCCCTGGCCACCTTCAGTGAATTAGCGAGTCCGGCTTTTCTTTTTTTTAAAAAATTTTTTTCTTAAGGTTGATCCAATACTGAGATATTTCTGTTCCTTCCCCCTCAAAGAGCTGGCAGAAATTTGCATCATCTTTCCCCTTTCATGGGAGCCTGAGAACTCAATCAGCAGCAACTCTCCAGCCTGTGGCTTCCCCAAATAAAGAAGTCATGCAAGTCAGTACCTCCACAGCAGAACTGGGATGTCTGGGCACTCCGCGCCCCTTGCCCATGGGTAGGATTGCCTGTGAGAATAAAATCATTTGCACATATAAAAGTTCATTGGAGAGGGTCCTCCACGGACTTAGGGCACAAGCTTGTTTCGTAAATGAGTTAATTGATGAGGTCTGGTTTGCTATCAGCTTGGGTCTCAAAAGCAAGCAAAGCCCTATGGATTCACCAGCGCCTATGACAGCCGGAGTCACACGGTGGCTTCTTCCTCACTGGGGAATTAGTAAAGTCTCTCTTCAGTTGCCTGGTCTAAAAAGACTTGGGGGACTTATTATATTTGGGATATCTCTCTCTCAAATTCAGTGGAAATCTGCTAATGGGTTCATAAATTATGGGAAGGCCAAATGAACAAACACATGATGGTAGAAACCTTCTCCTTCAGAAAGCAGGCTAAAAATGAAGTTGAAGCCTGCGTTATGTGTCCAGCTGAGTGAAGGTTCATGCCACCCCCATGTTATTTACCTGTGGGCCTGATTGTATAAAACACAGCACCCATACTTCATCTGACGTTGTCACTGCAGGCAGTGAGTACCTTTGAAATTTAGGCTCTGTCTGCTTTTTAAAGGATGAGAACACTCACAAATGTCAAAATACAAAAGGAGGCTTACACAAAGAGAACATCCTGCGGCATACGAGCATTGCTGTGGCACAGCCGTTCTCACTGTCACTAATAAAGCAGGGGACGAGGGTGGGTAAACTGGGCCACTCCAGCAGGAGTGACTCATGGTGGAAAGAATAACAAGCCTGAGATCAGAAAACTGAGAGTAAGTCTTATGAGCAGGTTCGCCTACCTTGTTCTCTTTTCCAAATGTTCTGAAAAAGCAGCATGATATAAAGTGTTTCTTGAGGTACAGCTGACTGAAAAATTCAGGAAGAAAACATTCTTGTCTGCCCACAAAAGACTAGGTAGGCTTGCCCCCATCTAGGGTAAAAAACTGGTTCCATTCAGACCTGAAACCTTGTTGTCACGCTCTCTGTGACAAGGCAATGGAAGTGCATCGACCAGCTGGATTTCCCAGCCCAGCAGCAGGAAAGCTGCTCACAGCAGAGAGTTAAACATGGTTGCTGCTCAGCATCGTGACTGTGCTATGGATTAGATGCAGATTAACCCAGCGACCTGCTGTCCGCTCTCATCCATACCTAAGAATATAAGCAAAGGGAACCTGATGATTAGGGAGAAGAACAGGTGAAGTTCAGCTCAAAGTTCAATGTCACTGAAAAATCATGAATATCAAAACCAGAGCAAGTCTGTTTTTTTCTGACCATAAGCACGTGCTGAGCCCTCAAGCGCTGGGTCATTCTGCTGATGGTTCAGATGAGAGCGATAAAGGAGGGGTCCAGCCCAGACCAAGGCTCCTGGGATGGGGACTCCTATGCTCTG
Source organism: Larus michahellis (assembly GCF_964199755.1). Classification (NCBI taxonomy): domain Eukaryota; kingdom Metazoa; phylum Chordata; class Aves; order Charadriiformes; family Laridae; genus Larus; species Larus michahellis. The sequence goes on from NC_133896.1 coordinate 129,173,739, forward strand.
TTCGCGGTTCTATCAGCAGCTGCCTCAGGGGCAAGACGCACCACTTCTCTCCATGCTTCATTTCAGCCACTTATGAAGTGGAGATACTAAAACATCCTCACCACACAGGGATCTTCTTGCTGATGTGGGTGTTTGCTCTGAGTGCTCGGGAATTTACAAAAGCAGGGTGCAGCAGAGCTGCAAAGTGAATTAGGAACAAGCATCAGCCAAACTCTCCAGCACAATCACTCCTGAGCTTTATGTTGGAAGAGGAGGAAAGGGCTTTGAGACAGGCTTGGTTTTATCCAGATAAGAACAAACTTAACTTCTAGGACTGTTTCTGATAAAATAACGACAATTCTCTCTGGCTTAATAGCACCTTAATAATCACTGTAGCTGTGATACAGAATCATTCACATTTTTATTCTATACTCCTTTTTTAACTTAGGAAAAGCAAGTCTATTCAAGCAACCCTTAGAACAGAAACCCATGATATTTGTGTTTTCAGGTAACTGAAATCATATTGGCTTAAGAGTTTACTCTTTGCTTGCATTTTACCCTTACCTGAGGAACACCAGAACCCAAAGCAGGAGGGGAAAGCGTGATGAAGCAAACTTTCCCTGCATGATGTAAGGCAAAGGAGCTGTCTAGCCCACTGCTTTCCACATCAATGTATTTTATCCGGGCACCGCTGTTATTATTAATTATTATTGTTATTATTATTATTAATGTTCGGATAAGCCCCTGTGCAGGCAGGACCGTGGGAGCCTGGGTGCACCAGAGCTCTGTGTCACTGTAATGGTGTCTCTGTTTGCCAGGGCAGCAGCCAGGTTGTACACCCAAAGCAACCTATGTACTTATTTCACCTTTCTTTTAGGATAGCTGCAGAATACGGGACATTAAAATGCATGTTCTCTCACTTGCTTTAAGACACTGTTCAATGAACAAGTAGTTCTGCGGACGCTGGCACCAAGAGGAGCAAAGTGCACAGATTTGTGTTTCAGGCACAGCAGGCTTTGGCTTTGGGCCCTGAGAGATGAGGAGCGTTTCTCCCTTGGTTTAGAAAGGTGCTCTCTCTGGTGTGGGGTCTCCAATGTCTAATAGTGCCTGAGCTCATTCAGCAGCATGGACTCAAGATCTTCTATGATTCTGTGATTCCATGACATCCTGTCCAGTGGCAGGTCTCTTCTCTTCACAACTGCCTATTTACACGGAGCTTGTAGGAACTGAATTACCTAAGCAGCCTCTACCGTGTTTTTGCATTTTGCTGGCTTTGGCCAGAGGGTTTCAAAAGTTATTACAGGGAGAATCACACACACGTGGCATGCTCACATAAGCCTTTAAAAATCCTGATCCAGCTATGCTGATTACTGTGTATAGTCCCCTTAGCTGAAAAACGAGTCATAATTGTAGAAAACAGTGCAGAATTTGAACCTAAGCCATTAATGCTAATGTAATATATGGTGAGAAAATACTATTAACATTTGGATGGATGAGTTACAATACTCTGATTACCACACATTTGCATTCCTTAGCTTCTATGTGATTACAACCTCAGCTTTGAAGTTGTGTTACCACAAAAACCTCTTTTGCTGTTTCAATTTGTTTTCTTGGTGTGTGCATATTTAGAGACAGAGTCAGTTTGCTACTGTTAATAATATTGATTGCACAATGATTCCTGCAGTGCCCAGCCAAGGCCTCAGAGAGGGAGGACAGATGATCCTAAGAGGGTGAATTCCCATCCATTTTTCAGGCTGAGGTTCTGGAGTTTTACAGAGGAGTCACCGCACTGAATTGTGGCTCTTTAATGGCTGTTTAAAGGCCCAAGTCCCAAGCTAGTTGTCCAGGCTTCCAGTACATTCAGTGAAAAGAGAAAAGCACCTCTAGAGGGCAATTCATTCCACTTATCGCTGCTGCCGCTGGCGCAGGGAGCTCAGGCGCCTGCCTGCCTTCAGGTGCCTGGAGCTGGCTGGAGCCAAGCCTCCCCAAGGTGACCGTCCTGGCTGCAAGCGCTCAGACTGCGCAGACGATGCTGCATTGCCATCCAGTCAGTCAGCAAAACGGTTTCTGCTGACTCATTTACCAGTGTTTTCCTCCAGGTTTTTCCCTATGAGGACTTTTCTTGTGCCTTTTTTGGTCAGTGTCAGGATGAGGAGGATTCCCTTGGTCTGCCTTGGCGCTGCCGTGCTGCGTGTTTCTCCGAGACACAGGCTGAGAAGGTCTTGTTCCCTGGCTATCTAAGTCTGAGCGGCAGCAGCGTCAGAAGGCAGCAAGACAGACCTAACTACCAAGATAACTGTGATGCTTCTGTTGCTTTTTGTGTCACAAAAATATACAAAGAAATCAGCTGGGCAATGATGAGGCCAGAGACTATGCCCAAATGTGAAAGATCTGGCAACATCTGCACTATTGGTAGGACTGTATTCTAGGATCTTTCAGAAAACATAAGCTAAGTTATGAATCCTCTGGATAGCTTGAGGACTCCTTAGTACATGACTTTGATGGGAAGTACCCATTTCCTACATCCTGCACGTTTTACAAGTTTTCCTTGTGTTCTTGCAATAACAGCCAGCCTGGAGGGTCAAGTTCTGCTCCCTCTTAAACTGAGAACAATTTCTCCTAGATGTAGTTCGTGATGCCCTGGTGCAAGTGGAAAGAGTGGCTGACCAAGAACCCCTCGGGCTGTATCCCTGCCTGGAGGACACGGGCAGGGTTAACACTAATTGCCGTACTGGGGCTGCAAGGTGGGGCCCTGCTCGCCCTTAGTTTCAGAGAGAAATATAAACATACGCATGGTGCTCACAAAGCCCATAAATACAGAGTGGGTGTTTTAAATCTGCTTTGTGCTGACACTGCAAAAGTCTTTGTAGTCCCCGTGGAGGGAGAAGAGCTCCTCGGATCAGCCAGTGCATCCTTCTCTGGAACTCGAGAAGGGTACTGGAAGACGTGTTGACAAACTCAAAACAAAGTCAGAGTATAGCCTGGCTTTGCAGAAAAGGGAGCTTTTTATCAGTGCAGAGCAAAGTGTGTGGGCACCAAACCTTACCCAGGGAAAGCTGAAGGCAATATTATGATGCTGGTCTGCCCCAGCCTTGGACCTGGCCAGGAGAAAATGCTGACTGCTGATTAGTATATGGAAGTGAGTGTGTGAGGGGCGGAGGGAGGTGCTGATTTTGTAACCAGCATCTATATTGCAGTTTTAAATTAATGGCAAGTTGTCTTAATCTTGGGACAGGTGTTCTTTTTTATTCTTGTCCCTGTAGCAGAATAAATGAATGAAATAAAAAATGAATAAGAACTTGAGCCTTCACATAATGAATATTGTGGATACAACCTCCTATAAATTACATTCCAGATTCCCAACGGGTAATGTCTCTTATATATTACTGGGATACCTACATGTCTTTTCAAAGGCTCTCTTACAGCAAAACCCTGAAGTTAGCACAGCTCCTGCAGGTTACAGAGAGTCTGATGGAGGAGGAAGAACAGTAGGGTCATTAGGGAACATCGTTAGAGGCTTAAGAGCTAATGATCCAAAGCACATTGACATTAATGTGACTCTTTTCTTTGGACATCAGGCACCTGGGCACATGAGTCCTTGCTTGTGATATTTAGCATGTCTGGTTTTCATGCCTGATTATCTACTTTGGAATGGAAAAGGTTTTTTCCTCCTCTGTAGAGTAAAAAGCAAACAAGTAAACCCCTTGTGCTGGACAAATCAAGCCCTAGCACTGGAGACAAGTTTTCCTAGAATTGGTTCTATTATTAAATCTGCTGCTTTAATTTTTTCCTATGTTTTTAAAGGCAGTAACTAGTTCTATTGAAAGGGCTCAGGTTTTTAATGAAATTGAAAGGCAGAAATTAACTACAGAGGAGGGCCACAAAGATGATGAGAGGGCTGAAGCACCTATGCTATGAGGACAGGCTGAGAGAGTTGGGGTTGTTCAGCCTGGAGAAGAGAAGGCTCTGGGGAGACCTTATAGCAGCCTTCCAGTACCTGAAGGGGGCCTACAGGAGAGATGGGGAGGGACTTTTTATCAGGGAGTGTAATGACAGGATGAGGGGTAATGGTTTTAAACTGAAAGGATGGAGATTTAGAGTAGATATTAGGAAGAAATTCTTTCCTGTGAGGGTGGTGAGGCACTGGAACAGGTTGCCCAGAGAAGCTGTGGATGCCCCATCCCTGGGAGTGTTCAAGGCCAGGCTGGATGGGGCTTTGAGCAGCCTGGTCTAGTGGGAGGTGTCCCTGCCCAGGGCAGGGGGGTTGGGACTCAATGATCTTTAAGACCCCTTCCAACTCAAACCATTCTGTGATTCTATGATTCAATACTTGGCTGTTGCAGCTGTCGCAAAATACTGTTCCCATTCACTACAGTTAATCCACAGGGGCAAATGTAAGCCATAGGTGTAGCATCTGACGAACTATTCTGGCAGCCAGAGCACACCGAGATGCTGTCCCTGGGCTTAGTTAGAAGGGGGATGGTTTCAGGGATATAGCACTGGGGCAATTCTCGGGCACCTCACTCTCTCAGTAGTTGAGGTGCTTTGCTCATTACACTTAAGCATCACGTGTGAAACTCATCTACTGTGTGGGTGGGAGGACAGGGAGTTGGAAATGTCTGTTGAGACGTTTTATCCCCCTGTGAGTCCTTGCTCCTGCCTTGAAAGCCTGCTGTTTCCTCTCTCCCTTGTTCCTCCTGGCAAGGACTGAGTGCCTTCTCCCTTTCCAAAAATCTGTCCCATGTTAGCAGCTAGTGGCAGTGGCCAGCACTGACCATGGACACTGATGATCCAGAGGTCTTTGTGCCAAAACTCGCTACCATACAGTCAAACCTTGCCTTCCTGGCCAATGGACGGAAAAGCCAAGGCCAAGGGCTTTTAATTATAAAAAAAAAACCAACAAAACAGCTGGAAAATCAAAATGTTTTCCTCAGGGAACACTGTTTCACCCCTCAGCAGGGAGGGTGTTTAGGCAACAATGGCTGGAGTCTCGTTGATGGGGCTGTGCAGGCGTTTCTGTGAGGGGTTCTGTCCCTTGCGCAGCTCTACGTGAAGATTTACCCTCTGCCTGAAGCAACAGTTCCTGTGCAGGCATTTTGACCTGATAATAGCTGTGTAACAATCTGGGATCCCACTTATTTACATTACTCCCTGACAGTTTAAAAATTCATTAATGGCTCAGCAATAAATTCTCAGCAGACTTCCCTGACGAGATGGAAAACAGGGGACACCAGCTAATGAATTATCACAGAAATACTCTGAAAGAAGGGCCTGCTCTCCTCTTCCCCCCGTTCCTACAGTTGAATGGAAAGGAGCTCAGGTTTTATGTTTCATTTTTTATTTCTGTTTTTCTGCAGAACGTGGGAGTAACGGAGACAACCTCCCCATCTGCCACATGGAGTCCATATGGCAGCCATACGATCTCCTCCCTGCCGTTTCGGCGACCCCTGAACTGGAAGGGCAGCCCTGTTGTCTGAAACCCAGCATGAGCACTGAGTCACTTCCAATTTCCATCCTGTTCTCCTTCCCTCCTTATTTAACAGCGACAATTTACATACGGTAGTTTTACAGTGCGGACTAGGATGCCCCAGGGACTGATTTGAGACTCACAAATCCATTTCAGAGCCTTTGCGCTGGGGAGACAGCGGGGCAGATTCAATATTCAGCTATGCTCATCTAAATCCAGAGGCGCTTCAGGGAAACAAACCCCTCCAGATTTACCTTGGTGCGGGAGAGCAAAGTAAAGGCGCTTGCCTGGACTCATAGCCACCGTACATCAGTGAAAAATACCCCGCGTACAAAATTCACAGTACTTTTTAGCTAAAGATATATGGCAAGCATGCCACTATATATGCAGATATTGCAGAAAGCAGGAGGAGAGCAAACAATAAACAGATCTTTTACTGCTAGGTTACCTTTCCCTTCCTTCTCAAAAATGTGAGAAAGAACTGAAAGCTGAAATAAATTTTGTCCTTGTCATTTCTACAATGAAGTTACACCAAAAGTCTTTTCCCAAATAACTCTTTGCTATGGATTGCATGCATGAATGACCTCCATGTAAGCCATATTCATTTCTAAATTTGCTAGGGATAAAGGGGAAACCCAGATCAGAAACCACAGGCAATGCAAACCAAAGAATCTGATTGAAGGAAAAGAGTTTTATTAAAGTTATGGAACCATTTTTAGTCTTAGTTGGATGGAGATAGTGAAAATGTGTACTGGGGAAGGGAAGACCTTTCCCAGTAGACCTTTACCAGAAGTACTTTGCCAGGGAAGACCTTAAACACCATCCCATTTGAGGTTGAAACAGCTGAGAGAGAGGAAGAATGAGGAACAGAATTCCTTGGCCTCTGTCACTTTCTAACAGGCAATTAATTTTATTTAAACCCTGACAATTAATTTTATTTAAGCCCTGACAATTAATTTTATTTAAACTCTGATTTCTTTTCACCATATAGGAGTATGAAACAGTGTCCTGAAATTAATAATAAATGAAAAAAAATTGTTGAAATAATCATGATGAACGCATTATTTTTCAGGCATACAATTTGTTCAGTTCCAGTCTCAAAATTAAAATGAAAAGGAGAGGAAATCCAGATGTAGATTACTTTGTGTAAAAACAGCTATTTCCCTTAGGACAGCCGTCCAGCTGCATGATGCCATAGGCTAAAGCAGCACGAGGAGTCATCCATTTTCATGTCAGAGGCTTGTTTACCATCAAGAGGATGTGAGCCCACAGAGAAAGTCAAGAGAGACTATTCCTCCTCCACCTACACATTCCCATTACTCCTTGTGTAAGCAAATGCCAAACACGTTGCCACATTGTGTGAGGCACCGCCAGCCGTGCCACTTATGTGCCAGCAAGCCTGTGGGCTGCTGGTGTCACAGCTATTGCCTTCCATGCCACCAGGCACCTCTGTGGTGCATCATGGTGACCAGCAGTGTCTCAAAGGGGACATGGTGGTGTCCTGCCTGCTCTGTTCACACCCCATAAAAATTCATCTCAAGTTATCCCTCTCCAGCCATACTCTCCTATATACACCCCAGTGCTATGGTGGCTAGTGTGGCTCTTTCATGGACCATCCGTGCAAGGCAGGGTGTCCACGTTTTGAGGGGGAAGAAGCTTGGGAAATTTTCTAAGGTACTAATCATGGAAAAAATCCACCAGCGTTGGAACTGAGGGGCTTCCAACTTCCAATATGTATAGCAAAACCACTTCAAGGTGCTAAATGGCCCAATAAAGACTCAGGACCTGCCATCACTGATGGTAGTAACTACACCACCTCTCCTGGTGCTGGCAGTACTGGGGACAAAAAATGTCTCTGACACCCTCTAGGCTAAGTTCGATAGTTTTGCCAGTAATCCTCACATGCAAGTCAACAAAACCTGTGTTTCTGACTCCTCTCCCTCTCTCATCTGGATGCTGGCCTTGCCACACAGTGCTCAAGAAGCAAATCGAGGCAAGGAGGAGACCCCAGCTGTGATGGAGCAGGCAATCGGTGGCCAGTAGGGAAAGCACGCTCCTCAAGTGTGAGACTGATGTTACCAAGCAGTTACTTACAGGCAGGTGTAGGACTGTGTGTTTTCCAAGGAGGCTAGCTAGTCTTTTATCAGTTAACAAGACACATGAATGTCTTCCTTTGGGTGTGCGGCAAGAACATTATATATGCATATGTTTGTGTGTGTGTCTCTGTGTGAGCATGTTTAAAAAAACCCAACAAGTACTCAGAAGCTCACAATAAAAAGACAAATGAATGGCACTGTTATCCATGAGACTCTGCCCTGGAGCAGGAAGGCCTGAGGCAGTTTCACATGCAGAAGATCACACGGGCTTTTCTCCAGCATCCCCTGTACTCAGACACCCACAATTCTGCCAATGGACTTCCAGATTCAAAGCTGCTCCACGCTCAGATTTGTTCCTTTCCGCCAAATTGAAACCTGGAATCGTCCTGAAATTACAAACCTTCCTGCAAACCCTCCTACAGTCCTTAAGCCCAATATCCAGACTTCAGTGGGACCAATTGAATTCCCTGAGCAATCTGGGGTTTCTTGACAAAGTTTCATTCAGCTCATGTGACTCACCCTTCCTGCTGTTGGGATGATGGAAAAGATAAACCTACACTTGGATGTCAAAAGACCACAACCACCAAAACCACAGACAACAGAAATGATTAAATTGGAAAACATTTTTTTAAATATCTCTAGGTCAGATATGAAAAAATCATGAACAGCAAATGCTTTCAGCAGATGTTTTCTAACAAAATTGCATCTGGAGAGTTCTGCCCTATTCATTTTGCAGACCCATAAGGTACTGTGCACATGCTGAACTCTTCATGAGATTTCAGCCTTCCATCTGAGATTAGTCTAGCCTAGCACTCAGACAACCATGATTCTAATCCCCTAGAATGGGGCAGCATGGTGCACTCTCTGCGACCAGGCTGCAGCAGAGAAAGAGGAAGGCCAGCTGCTCAAACAGTCCAAACTCAAGTAGTTTACATTAGTTCTCCCATCGCTGTTACGTGATAGTCCGATTTAACAAACACAAAATCTCTGAGTCAGTGGAAAGCCAAAGCGAAACGCCATTTTCCATAGGTCTGTCATGTACTTAACAAGGTTATATAACCAGCCATTAGCTGGCTCTTAGACTAGCCATTAATTATTCTTGTCTAAAAAGGGGTAGAGAGGGGGAGAGATGAGTCATCCACGTTTACCAAACATCTTCCTCCAAATCTTCGTGCCAGTCAAAATTACACAGAAGCCAAACTGCCATCAGAAAATTATTTCTACCAATGATTGGCCAGAGACAGTTGTGATTTCCTCCCCGTCTCACAGACGTTTTCCACTCACTCTGTTCAGGACTGCTCCTGGTGAGCAGGAGGTGTATGGCTTTGGAAACAAAACTGTTTTTTCCCCCTCTGAATGTGCTTTTACTCTGCCTCTGAGAGGACACACGCTGCTTGTTACTCTTCAAGAGCCTGGGAACACATTCAAAAAAACCTCAAAACCAAAAAACACCCCCAAGCCTTATATGAGACTCATTTATCTTGTAAGCTTTTCAGGGCCTTTTGAGGGTCCTTGTACTGTGCCTAGCAAAAGGCATCCTGCCTGCCTTCTTTCAATTTTTTAAGAAATAAAATGTGTTTAGTAACAGTCTCATTGAAGCCATCCAAACAAGAACCCCACCTTATCCATGAATAAAGCACCAGAAGAGGAGCCAGGAGACCTTCTCTTTGTCCCACTCTGCTGTCGAACCAGAAGGGACACAGCCTCACTGGTGGGAACCCAACAGATGGGCATGGTGCATGGCTTCTTAGCACAGCACAACAGTAATGTGGCTCTCAGGCATTCACCACCAGAGCATCCTCTGAAAGCCAGAGGCCTTCTCCTCTCTCACTCCTATCTTCAAATGGTCCTCTGAGAGAGGCAGGAACAGAAAAAATGCTGAATACTGTCCATCACCTTATTACAGTAAAATATTGCTGCCCAGCCTTCATAGCTGGAGGCTTGTCCTTCTGCACAGACGCAAGCATGAATGACTTATGCCAATGACAACCCTTGGATGTCATTCACACAAGCTGTCAGGAAGCTCAGATCTTTGTGAGAAAGTTGGGGCTGACTTACACTCTGCTCTTGGGAAGGTCTATCTAAATGTCTTGTAGAAATAGTAAGCAAGGATAAGCACATACAGGCTCTGGCTGGAAAAAAAACCCAACAACAAAACCTCTCCAAAGAAGTTGGTTGTGATTTGCCTCGTCTTCTTTATGGAAATTTGGAAGGAATTTAAACCTCTCTCCTCTTCCCCGATCTTTGGTGTTTCGATATAGCAGGGTCTGGATCCAAATGACTGTTGTGCCAGTCTAAACCCTGACATACTGATATCTGGAAGACTGAAGTTACTCTCATTTTTGTTTGCTCAGCCTGCGTGTGGCCGGAAGGCCACGCTGCTGCTCTGATGTGCAGTCAGTAATAACATCAACAATAAAAGACAGAGAGAAGGGTACCCGCTCCGCTGCGCCGCTCCTCACATGCGGCGCAGGAGGTCTGCAGAGGTTACTCCCCCAGGCTGTATCACAGGCAGGGAGCTGAGGCTGAAGAGACTTCTGCTAAATTGCGGAGAATTCCTGGTGGTGCCGGAATAATTTTCTGGTCAGAGAGGTTGTGAGGAAAGGAAGGAGGGAGATGTTTCTTTGCAGAGCAAAAAGCAGGCCTGTCCAGCAGGTTACTAATGTTGCCTATTGGGCTAAGAAGCCCAACACTGACTAGGTGAAGTCGCTGGGGCCTTTGTGCACAGAGCCAATCTCTTGGGCTTCCCTCTCAACACCCTTCCTCTGGGAACAGGAAGATTAATTTTCTGGGAAAACCTCGAATTTAAGAGAGCCATCATTGGGGTTTTTTCTCGCTGTGAATCATGACTTTTCTGTCCTGAGTTATTTCCCCCCGGTTTTCCTGGGAATAGGACTGTCCTGTGCAGCTCTCTGGAATTTGACTGAGCCCTTCACCAACACCGCACAGCCTTTGCTGTGCAGTGCAGTCTTGAGAGGGCAAGGAGGTTGAAGGCCAAGGTCTCTTAAGCTCCACTCCCTTTCCTCCAAGAGATTTCAAACTATCTTTGGGGGCTTTCTGCCAGCTACATCCCTTCTGTGGCAAAACTGGGAGGGGATGATCTGGCTTCGTGCACTTTTTAAAAAGCTTGAGAACTAAGAGCATTAGCTTCTCCACGCCAGCTAAAAAAAGGCTTGCTAAACCCGTTGAAACCAATTGAGGAGCAGAGCAAAGTTAATCCTGGAAAATGCTCACGGTAGCTCAGTGACGCGCAGCCATGCAAAGGCAGAACAGCGTTGCTAGCGATCTGCTCAAAAAGGACTAGGAGAAGTTGCAGTTTAATTTTGGGGTGGGGGGTCAGCCCTCGGGGTTGGCTGAATGTAAGCAAGAGCTGCTGCTATGAAGCTTCTCACGCTGCATCTTTAACATTTTGCTCTTCTTCACGTAAGATTTTCTCTGTTGGGAATTTTTGACATTTTTCCATCTGCCTTCTGAATTTAGGCTCATGGAGAGCAGGCATGAAGTACAGACACAAACACTTTCTCCTTTGCAAGAGCTGTGAGTTCCAATCTCTACATGGAAAAACATTTTATACTGTATTACCACTATTCACTATTGTGCAGTGGTACAAATAGCACCCGAATACCTGAAATGGGACTAAGGCCTCTCTGTCCCAGTACTTCCAAGGAATAAAAGCTAATCTCATTTTCAACCTTGTAGTTTAAGCATCAGAAAACATATTTAAACTTGCAATGGCTTTCTGACTGGATAAAACATATTTGGGTGAAACATCTACCCTTCATTTAAGGTGTGAGAAACCATAAGCTCTTTTTTTTAAATTAGCTTGCTGAAGCAATAGCACCCTCCAGCCAAAACACGAGTTCATGTCAAGGCCCAGATGAAAACGTGTGAAGTTTCTAAGGAATCTGAACTGCATGGAAGGATGAGGTTTGCTACATACGGTTTTAAGAGAGGGCTCTGTGTCTGCATGTACACAAACGCGCAAGCGAAAGAAAAAAATGCAAATGCAGGGAAAAAAAAGAAGGAAGCAGAAAGAAAACCTCAGAGATGGAAGCAGAATTGCTGATGGCAGGACCCTGAGAAATATTTGAGGGAATGGATGTTTAGACTCTGAAAAGGGCTTGGAAGTTTGGCAAAGAGGGCTACTGTCTGCTGTGTGACTCCCTTGGGAGCAAGGTCTTTGTGCAGTCCCTCTAAATTAAAGGAACTCATCTAGGAAGAAACTGTCCTTAATTCTTTTAACTGAATCACCCTGAAGCTTTGCTAGTGGCTTGAGTTAAAAAGAAATCACAAATCTTAGAATAGAAACTTTACTAATTTTTAACATACTTCAGTTCCAACAGTGAAGTCTCAGCAGGCAAACAAAAGTGTCTGCAGTGGAAATTAGCTTCTAAAAATTACACTGCTCCAATAACAAACAGAAATCTTCCACGTGACATGATGTGTCCTATCAAAACTGTGCCATACAACTTGAATTTCAAATTCCAAGTAACTTATCACACCTCTGTTTGGTTTTGGTTTCTTTCAATTAGTTTTTGTTGCTTTGCTGTAGAAGGATGACAGCCAGTTAAAGCCCACAAGAATCAAGCAAACATTATCCTCCTTATACAAACATCACTGAAATCCTCTGATGCTGTTTGTTCGTTGACATGGTTTCCATAGGGGCCACTCCCTCAAGTCCTTGTTTAATTTTCAAATTTGCCCTGGAACCAAATTATTCAATTATGCTCTGGCCACATGAGATTCTGCAAAGGCAGCTTAAGCGCAGAATTTCCAAACTCCAACGTGGTAAGACACAAGGTGTCCTCTTTAGTGCGTCAGCTACCCATCCCAGCTCTCCATAGGTAATCAGAAGGAGGATGATGACTCTGCAGCTTAGCTAATGGAGCTCTTAAGGATCTCAGTTATCTTACTGACAAACTAAGAGGTGTCAACTATTGCTTCATATGTCACTTTGCCATAAATACGATACCCTAAGTAATCACAAGCTGGCATTAGCTCCCTACCAGGCTGTCAGCTATAAAAAGCTGGGGCTCTGGCCAGTGTTTTGGAAGAGACCCCTCTTTTGCTGCTGTTTTCCCTCCATAGTTTGGACACAAGAGCTGAGAAGGCAGGATAGTCCTGACTTTCTCCACCTGCAGCATCATGAATAGCACAGGCTCTGTGTAACATGGGCCCAGGGAAAAACATTTGGATATGCATGACACTATCTTCTCAGCTGGCCGGGCAGTTTCTTTTAGCTGATTTCCAGGGAAAATCACATGTAGAAAAGGAAAAGGCAAAATTTAGGGCCGAAATGAGTATCTGATCAATGGCTGTACTTGCTAGTCAGACGAGGTTTAAACACAATGGCCTCCACTCTTCTCTTCCTTTCTCTGCTGTAAGCCAAAACCGACTTTCCTGAAACCATGGAGTGTATGCTGCAAAAAGCATTCTATCAGAGTGGGAAATCACATCTGCTCTTCCCCCAATTAATGGACACATGCTTCCCTTCCCCCTCCATGGCAATGAGCTGATTTGATAGACATCTTCTAACCTGTGTCACTCTCCCTTCATGTTCTTCCCATAGTGAGATTTCTTCTACTTCTTCTCCATGCTGTGCTGCTCTCTAATATGATGACAAGGCAAAGTGTGGAACTGGGTGAGAAAAAATCCTGAGGCTGTTTTCATTAACATGGAGAAAAAGATTCAGAATAGCCTTGTTTCTTGGAAGGTTTGACAGGAAAAAAAAAACAACAAAAACTACAGCAGAGAAACATCAATAGCGCTTATTCTCTTATTTTAAATCAGATCTGATCCTTCCATCAAGACCAGCTGAGAACTTCAAGTGGCCATAGGGCTGTAGTCCATAGACTCTTTTTGCTGCCATCCTTGTCACTGAGTTAAAGGGCTCGTTTTCCTGAGGGAGCCATGGAGAAAGTTCCCCTTGGAGGCACAGAAGTTTTCCTCTTCTTCCCAAAGGAGGAAATACTCATGAGCAGCGTTTGCAGGGCTGATACTGTGACGCTAACAGACAACAGTTTTGGTTTCCCTACCTGTATGATGCCCCTCATGACTTGAGAGCTCAGATACAGCCCTGCCTGTGCCTAAGGAGCTCACCTGCCGTGTCCGACTTGTACTTGAAGGTGCAGGCAGAGTTAGGCTGCTCTGCCCTCTTTGCTGAGGCTGCTGGCCTCTAGGCTGAGTGATTTTTTCATCAAGCACGAGAGGCTTGGAATGGCACAGATCCTACTAGTGTAGGCAGTCAGAGGTTTTTGTTAATTACTCTTCCGTATTCCCTTGGAAAAGCTGCAGCATGCCGGCAAGGTACCTATTGGATTCCCAGGCTAGCCAGAGGCTAGCCAGAGCACGCAAGCCCAGGAACCTGAGCAGCATGTGTAAAATGAGTAAATTCACTGCAGACGCTGCATACCCATTAGAAGCTCCTTACTAGCAAAGTAATAACTTTATTAGAAATAGGACTGGTAGCAGCCCTCTCATTGGATGAATCAGCTGTCATCCAGGCACCAAAATAAACAAGCAGATCTTCATAAGCACTCTTTGCAAATCGGCAATGAGTTCTTTTGCAAATATGACCCTGATTTAATCGCCTAAACAGGATGAGACTCCTTTGGGAAGCCTGGTTTATCAAAGAAGCCAGTAACCACTGATCGCCACCAACTTGGACTGGTTTGAGAAATTTACTAAAAATTAAGATACACGCACACCTGATCCACTCCATGTCTGTCTGTCTCTCCTTATCAGTATCATTTCACAAATAGCACAGAATATGCACCAGGACAAGATCTTAACGCACTTGTTAGAACATAACACTTCATCATTGTCAGGCAGATAACCAAAAGCCCAATGTTGAGAATACAGTGCACTTTTAAAAGGGCATAAACAATTTAACACAAATGAAAAATAAATCTGGCCTGTCTTAATAAAGACCTCATAAACACACTGATGAATTACAACGAGGTGTATGGAGGAGGGGGGAAAGATATCATTCTAATACAGACTGTTTCATCAGTGCTGTTTTCCCACTTCAAACAAATAAGGGGAGGGGGGGAATATGCCAAGTTACAAATGAGAATGAGAATCAAAATTCTTAGCTCTAAGTCCGCGCTTTCAAAATCAAGAAATCTCCTCTTTGATGCTAGTGTAAAGAACATTGTTGGGCATCCTTGGAGATGCATGTAGAAACACATCAAGGACTAAAGGCTACTCACTCTCCCTCCAAATTTGTGCGTTTTAAATACAGACATACATATTTACACATAGATAACCCCCTGTGTGTGTGCATGTGCGTGTGTGTGCATGACTCTCATGAGATCTGAGAGTTAGTGCGTCCCACAGGGAAGAGCAGTATCATCTATCAGCCTATCAATAGTTTCTTGTCCCTATATGAGTTTTTGCAAGATAGGGAATCGCTGCCCTACACAAGCAAGATGCCAAGACACTAAGTGCTGGGGCCATTTCTTTTTCCTCTCATGCCGCAAAGACGATGCAAGATCATCCACGTTGGTAATAGGCATCAACACAATCAAGGGACACAATCACTGCAGGGGGCTGTGTCTAGGCCTTCTGGAAAGTTAAAAAGGGTCTGTATGACAGAAACCAGAGGAGAGCTGTCCTAGGGAACGCCAGCTCCATTTCTCAAGGACTGAGCTCAGCTCAGTCGCACGTCACCAGTGCCTCATCTCCATGCAGCGTTTTGTCACTCCATCCAGCGAAGCCGTACAGTTTACAAGGAACAGTTTTGCTAGACTCTGCCCTCCAAATCCTAGTTCTTCCTTCGTACAAAACAGATGGCAAGGATTTTACATTTTGATCTGCATTTGCTCACACCACCAAGCCTTTTCTGCCAGAATCTCTGCAGTCAACCCTCCGTTGCAGCAGAAACAAAAACTCCCTTAACAGACGCGAAACCCTCAGGTTTTAATGATCACATCATCTACTCCTGTTTCAAACAGCTCTGGGTGGTGTTTTCAAACGGGAAAAACATTTTCATATGGCAAAGCTTTGCAGAGAGCTATTGTATGCAGAGGTAGGAACCTCCCAGTGCCAAAGCAAAAATTAGGTAGTTTACATGCAAGGTCTCCCTGGAGCAATGAAAGTGCAGATAAAAAGTGAGAAAGGATAACATTAAAGTTTAAGTTTATTGCATAACGCTAAGTATGCATTTTCAGACTTAGACCAAGTTCAGTGTTAGGAGGAACAGGTCTTTCTTACAAAATTTACCCAATATTCACTTTCACTTTAACTTGCCAGCTGATCCAAAGCTTGATTCCAATGCAATATTGCTATACTTGCTAAAGAAGCTTTTGTTAAGGGTTTTTTGTTTATGTATTCCTCATGACCTATGCGTTGTCTTCCCACATATGTCTAGCGTTGCATCTTGACCTACGTGCAGCTGCAAACATTATGTGCCAAAGATATCATGTGTCCTTCTATGGTGGAGCTAAGTAAGGAAGAGCTCAAACCATGAAATAAAGTTGCTCTTTCGTTGCAGCTCTCTCCAATTTGACATGACAGATTTTTGTCTCTTTAATTTGCATTTGTTCCTCTTACCTGGTCATAGAAAACAAAAATACAGTATCACATTTGGTAAGAACATGTGAAAGGAGACTCTACCAGAATTAGCACATTGTCCATGGAAACACACAATCCTCATGTATCACTTCTTAATGGAGCAGACACGGTGGTGTACTAGTTCTGGGGAAATAACCAATTTTTTAGCTATTGATGAGAAAGAGAAATAGAGAAAGTGAGAGAGAGAGAGTTCTTTTCCAGTGGGAAATATGAAACTAATTATTTTTTCTCTTAAGACCACACACAGACAATAACAACGTTTCATGAGGAGTATTTTCAAATAAATTTATATTGTGAATCAAAAAAACCCCACCTTAAACCAACTCTGAAGACTGAAACTCACAAACAAATTTTTCCTTAGAGATTTCAGGTCCAGAAACAAATCCAGGATTTAAAATGGTCAGAAAAGAGTGCTAATTCTGTCACTTCTGAAGAAAATTTCTTTTGCTTGTACCAACATCATTGGCTTTGCTTGTGTAGGATCCCTCCTAGATAGCAAATGATGTGCTTTAAGAAACTTCAATTTCTACCAGATCTACAAGTTAGCCTGCTTTAAGCCCTGGAATTAGCTATAGTCAGCAGGAGCCACCTGCATATCAAAGGAAATAATATGGTCCTTAGCAACTGAGAAAAGGAAAGAGGAACCTTTCTAATGAAAGGGAGAGAAGAGACCAACATCCCTCTCATTCATCATTAATGAGCAAAATGAACAAGCTTCTTTTAGAAAGGACAGATTTTCATCAAATGAGTGAACCAGTAAAAAAAAAAAATTAAGGAAGACTAGGAAGCTACATGGGCTATATTTCAAGCAGAGAAATATAAAGACAAACTACCACCATCACCTAATTCAGTTCTCCTTCATTTTTGAGAATATGATGTAATATACTTGTTTTTCAGAAATGAAAGAAATCAGCAAATTTGTGTGTGGATGGCATTATTGACAGGCATCTGAAGCATTACTGGAGGAAGCACCCGGCAGGACTTAAAATATCCTATAATGAATAACATTAGAATCTAATTTTATCTTTACAAACTTACAGGTGAAGTAGACAGGATAAACTTTAGAGAAGCCCAGCAAGCAGATAGCCTGGACTTACGCACACACTGCACCTCTCAGGGTGGCTAGTTCAAATTAAATCATTAGCTGAGAAGGAATAATCCTGGTAGGTTCAGAAAACCAGTTTTAAATTTGGCCTGCTAGCAAAATTCTGAATGTATTTACTCTGGATTCCATTTCTCAACCCATATTAAAGCTCCATAGCATAATCAATTATGGGCTTATTGCAAAGTACAATAGGATTCAATCTTCAGGAATGCCTCAGGGTATGTCTTAGAAGGACGATAAAACTAACAGTAATGGGTCTACAGCTTCTAAGGCTAATTTCCACAGTTACAAATTTTATAAATAAATAGAAGGAATGTCAACTCTCAGTCACTCAGCTTGAGGTCTCTCATGCTGATAACTCCTCTCTTCTCAGATACTCTCCCGTTTCTCAGATGTATCCCTTTTTCTGTTCTGAAGCCCCTGGGACTTGTTCAAAGCACTTCCATTCCTACCTTTCACATCGCTAAATGGAGCAGAGAACTAACGCAACCAGGAATATGGAGCAAGTACAGGAGGGGGTAGTGCCCTCCCCAGTGTTGAAGTTGCATGTCAAGGAACAATCATACCGCCTGCAACTGTGATTTCATGAGATCTCAAACCAAGCAGCATGAGACAGGCGCCAGAAGGAGGAGAGGCTGCCTTGGAAAATTCAAGGGCTACGGGTAGGGACATTGGTTGTTTTGCAGCAGTTTCTCTTCAGCAGGCTAGACGACACAAGAAAAAAGACTCCCGAACTCAGTGACTGTCTGCTGGAGTTCATGAGATTATTTTTTTCATATCATGTGAAGGAAAAACAAGAGGAGCATTCTGACGTTGTAGTTGCTGTTTCACACTGAACACCACTGAGATCCACTACCAAGTCTCACTAGACTCAGTTAAACTGTGCTGTGTTCCACCTGCAGCTGAACACATCAGCAGAGAAGGTGTTTGCCCAGTAGTCTGTGCCGAAGGAGGCCAGAAACTCCGCCGGGGACAGACTTCCTTGCTCAGCAACAGTGGTGCCATGCCACAGGGCCCGGTCCTCAGCATCCACTGGAGCTGCTACCCCTGGCACATTAGAGGTGCTAACCAAGACCAAGTTCCTGAGGAGGACGCAGCTCTGCAGGCCTGGAGCCGCAGGCATGCCTGGGGCCTCCTGCTGAGGCTGGGGCGGCAGTGATGCCTTGCCTATAGAAGGTGTGCACTAGTGGAGGGTCTGTGTTGCCAAGTAAAGAGGCTGCAGGAGGAGGTCCCATGCAGCTTTGGAGATGATGAAAAGGAGAGTGACTGGATCTTCTGTGAGACCCTGCAGATAAAATAGCCCTAACCTGCAATTGTATCAAAGGAGGCACAGGCTGAGTCTGTTTTTAGGGACTTGGGAAATAAGAGACCCCTGTGATAGCAAAGGCTGGAAGCTGGTGACTTCTATTACCAAGAGGAAGACTCCTGCTCCACCCACAGAACTGCACCTTCAGACCAGAATCAGTGCGCTGGTAGCAGACGAGAGGCTGGAAGTTGTGTTCCATGAAACACCTGAGCTGCCTGAGCCTGAACTACCTAGAAGCACCAGAAAGAAGCTAGGAGTGACAGTAGTGTGTGACTCCCTGCCATGGGGAAGAGAGGTGCCCACCTGCCAACATGATCCATCATCTAGAGAGGTTTGCTGTTTGCTCAGGCCTTGGATACAGAACGTTGTGGAGACATTATCAAGGTTTTTCAGACCCTCCAATTATTATACCTCCTACTCTTCAGTCTTGACACCAGTGTACGGCCAGGAGAAACCTGGAGCATATTAAGCTTGGTTTTCTCTTCAATCCTGCCAGCAAGGGGGAAGGGCTTGAGGAGGAATGGATAGATTCTGTGTGTCAACATCTGGTTATGCAGCTAACATCAACAACAGAGATTTTATGATCATGGGGGCCCTCTTTGAGGACCAGGGACTGGTAGGAAGAGATGGGATCCACCTGATCAAGTAGGACAATGCATCTTTGTCAACAGGCTGGCCAACATGGTGAAAAGCAATTTATACTAGGACTGGCATGGGAGAGAGATGATTACCTGCAATCAAATGAGGAAGCGATGGAACAGGACGGCAAGCAAGGGTTTCAGGGTAATGTGGGCAAGAGAGAAATTCCATTTAAACATAAAAAACCCCCACTTTTACTGTCAGGGTGGTTAAACACTGCAGCAGGTTGTCCAGAGAGTTTGTGGAGTCTCCATCCCTGGAGATATTCCAAACCTGACTGGACATGCTCTGAGCAACCTGCTGTAGGTGACCCTGCTTTGACCAAGGGGGCTGGCATTAGACAGTTTCTAGAGTTGCTTTCCTGCTTCAACCTTTCTGTGATTTTGCCTTTCCTCTCCCTCCACTCACTCCTTGATCCCTTTCAAAGATACTGTCTCAGAGCTTCCCACACCAATGCAGCTCTTCTCAGAGAGGCAAACACAGAAAAAGGTGTATGGCACTGCTCCTTGATGGTGTGGTTAAAATCCCAACAGCAATTTGCCTGTTAACATTTCCAGTGTACTTATCCTGGATGAGATTGCGCTGGAAGCAATGAGACTAGAGACAAGAAAGGAAAACATAACCTCATTACTTTGGAATTCTCCATTAAAATGTAATCTGTTATACATTGTTATAATCTTTGACAACAAATGTTGGCCTTAAAGGATAAGATTAAAAACCATGGGGAAATAACATGCAGTTGAAATGGCCAATAGAAGCATACCAACACCCAGGCAGTCTTCAAGATCTAATATGATCTAATAAACAGAAGATCAACCTGGAATCTGAGACTATGTAACTCCTCGCTTCTGCCGCTCCCCTGGTTGTCTAACCTCACACAAGTTACTTGACCTTTTCCTTCCATAATATCACTTACGCACACTTGTTTCTACGCCTAGCTGTGAAATGGGGTTTAAAACAACTAACTACCCACTCTTTTTATTTGATGCCAGAATTAATGAGTTCCTTTGTGTATGAAGAATTCTAATGCTGCTATTGCCATCAGAGTATTCCTTCTAGACAGTAACTGCATTTCTGTAAGAATACTAATACTGTTTCTGTGCAATTACACAATGGATGTCTCATCACCCACAAACAGCATCATGCTTCGCGATGGTTGTTTACATAGAAGAAGAGGGATCCTTTTGAGGGTCATTCCAAAACTCTCCCTCACCAAGAAACCCTTGGTGAAAGCCATATTTGCTGCCAAATTCTTAAGAGAGTTATGTGCAGGTTTATAGTCACTCACATTTTTCTCTCCTTGACCAAGTTCAGCAAAACCTATGCCTCTGCACTTTGAGACAAACGTACTTTAAAACACTATGTACACCTTCCACCTGTTGATACACAATAGTTGTGCCTAGCAAAATAGAAAACTGCCTGTTCATTACTTACAGCCTGTTTAAGCCAGGTTTTCAAAAAGTAAGATCATTTTTGGTTTCCCTTTTTTTAGAGATGAAAATTGTAAGAGAGCACTCTAGCTGTTTCATAGCTTACAAATGTGGCATCATGTTACAAAGGATTGTGGGGTTGTAAGTCACAGCACCAAGGCTGATGCATGAGTATTTTATGTGGGTTTTCGGACTATTAGCACACTGGATAGCCTTTTTGGCTTTATTTTTAGCAGAATCCCACAGACTGGGAATTGCTCAGATAGAGAGAGAGTGATACATGCTCCCCATTCAAGCAAACCCAGCTCCCTGCTAGTTCTGGTAGGCCAACAACTGCAGGAAAAGCACCCATTTTCTTTTTCCTCAGTGTAATTCCCCCTGAAATGCCAATTTGAAAATTTCACATGGAAGGATGCCGAATGAAGCAAGTTTTCTTCATCCCATTAACGCGGTTCCCAGTTCTGGACTCTGTGGTTCCACCTGTGCTGCAGAAAGACTGTGTCACTTTCCCAGGATCTCAGTGTTACCCACAGTAACTCACTTTCAAAGGCTGCACCTGCCCTGCCAGGCTGGCAGGACTGTGAGACGCAAAGATCGGATCACCAAACTGCCTGTGAATGCAGGCAGGATCGGTTATATATACATGTATGGGGCAGCTATGAGGGTGACATGCAACACAAGGACAAAACGGTGGTCTCTCGGGTATTTAATATGTCTGTCATGTGGAGTGTTGTAGAACTGAACAATATAGACCTTTTAATTAGAGGTGGAGACAGATACCTCATGCATCCATGCCAGAAATATCCAACCTGCCTGCTTTAAATAGCTTTTCATCCATGGTCGAGCTCTTTAAACTTTCTCCTTTTATTAAAACAGCTCAACTGAGACCATTTTAATGTGCCCCCATCTAGTTATTTTATTGGAAAATATTAAAAGTGTGGACCAGGTGAAATTAAATGCTTTGAAATTGGAAATCAAGCAGTACTTTCAGTTTTTAAAAGCAGCCTCCCCTCCTTGTGCTGTTGCACTTAATATTATCCTCTTATTTAAGAGGTATTGTTTGAGCTAAAATTGTGAATAACACCGTAATGGGCATGAACAAAGGAAATTATAAGTAAGAAAAATATAGCTCATTAGAGAAAGTGTGATTAAAAGGATAAATGGACTTCCAAAGGCTTGGGACATTTTTCTCTGGTTATTAACCAATCCTCTTAGCATTCCTTCCACAACGTGCCAGGGGAAGATGGGAAAAAAAGACAGGAGAAGCCAAAGATAGCATGTCCTCCCCCAGCTGCTGAGGCCAGCAGGTCATCTCCAGGGAAAGGTTGAAAGGGAGGGACAGAACACACCCCTTCTATCTTGAGCACAAAGTCACATCTCTTTTGTGGAAAACTCCAAGCTGTTACAGATGCCACTTTCCAGACTGGCATGTCCTAGCTGAAGGCTTCGCCTGCATTGTTAAGCCTCGTGTGTGGGTCAGGAGTCAGCTGATGTTCTCACAACCATGTGGGCATGTTAAAGTCCATAACCAGAAGGACAGAAGTGTCCACATGCCTCTTGCCAAGCCAGCTAGGCAGCCAGCCTTCAAAGTACTTCTACCTTCAGGTGGGAATGTCTAAGAGAAGAGGAGGTTTTAGGACAGTAGTTGGCAAGAAACTAACTCATCAAATGCATACACTGAAAAGTTTTTTCACCCATGATTAAAACATCTTCTCCCAGTTCCCACTAAGGCGCTTGTGGTTTAGGTCCCATCTGACACTAAGGTCATTTACAGAGGACAGGAACAAGGCCTTGGATACAGCCATCATAGACACAGGATTGTCACCGTGGTGGTATCAACACTGCTGGTCCCAGCCCTATGCCAGGCTGTGCACAAGCCCAGGATGGGAATCCAACCACATTCCTTCTCCCCAGTGAAGGCTGGCCCCGACTGGCTGCCTCTTATGTCATGAGCAAGCACTGGAAGAGTTGTTTGGACATTCAAACAGTTCTTCTACCCCAACCAGGCCTTCTCCTTGGCACGACTTTGAAGTAACTTACATATCAACCAACTTCTGCCACAGCTGATGAGGAACATCCCTTTCTTTGTAACTAGAGGTGCGATATGGTGGTTGCAGTGGGATCCCAGCACATTTTTGTGGTTCATGTTATCCGAAGGCTGAGAAACATTCCTCTAGGCAAAAGCACAGTTCAGGAGCTGGCAAAGAGCAGTCCTTGGAGCTGCTCTTTGGAGGAGGACGAGAGAGGAGGACTACAGGGTACAGAGTCAGTGAGGCAAAAGGGCACATTCTAGTGCAATCACGCTGTAAAGGCTGACTGCTAAAACATGCCTACCCCATCTAGCCTGGCAGAGCACCGGTATAAGCTGCACCAGTTCAGCTGGGAGGGAGGTGAGGACTTCCTTAGAGGCAGCACGACAAAGACGTGACACCAAAGCTGGTCTTTCGCGAACGTGATGCAGCAAAACCATTTTATACAGGTCCCGCTGAAAGGACAGCTGTGTATGTTCGTATCCCAGCACTCTCACAAAAAAAAAAGAGGAAAGGAGAGCTATGGGAACAGCACTTCTCCAAAATTTTGGGTTGTTGCGCTTTCTATTTTATGAACAACGCGATAAGGACATAGTGAGACAAATAAAAAATGTAAAATATGACTTTGGTTTGACCTAAAGAGGATATGGGATATGGACAATAAATAAAATATTTCTGAAACTAAGGAATAAATCTAGCTCTGGGAATTCTCAGGGAGGGGAAAAAAGCATTCATAAAAATTCACTCCTCTCTGAGCTGCAGCCCTGAACCTCCCATGCACTAGATGGGAGACACTGATAAATCTAGGAGGCCATACGTGCCAACCAGCTCATATGTTTTCAGTGAGCAATGACAGGGAGCCAAATTGCTTTATTCCGATTAGTGAAGGTCCTCTGACTGCAAAATACACTGTGCGAAAAAAATATTGAGTTTTAGTTCGCTGACACATCAATTTAAGAGAATTATTGCTCTCACATAGAGGCCAAAGCATGTATCTCCCTTCATGTATGTGCAGTAAAAACTAATTGTCAACTTTTACGTAGGGGCAAAAGGGGAGGGAAGGGTGGGAACAGTACCTCTCCCACCTGCAGCAGCATGTTCTGACTCTCACGTGTTATCTCAGCGGCAAACTACTGGCATTTTGTTTTATTCCTCAGGACAAAACAAGCTCTCTGTAAACAGCATAAGCATGACTCGCATTTTTTTAGCTGTCTTTTGCCTAAAGAAGTTTCTAGAAAGCTGTTTCATCCAGCTTCTTAGCCATAAAGTCTCACAGATGGCAAAAGAGACCACTAATGAAATCCACGACTAGACCATCTCCTGCCGCTGCTTAAATCTTGCTTGCTTTACTCACAGAAGTGATCTGGGGAGGAAGGGGGGGGAAGGCGGGATGTCAAGATGCTTGGGACGTGTGGTCATTTCAGGGCCTGGTCCGGGTGGATTTTAAGCCCTGTCATGCGCTGGAGCTGATTCAATTATGCTATTTCCTAATTTGCCATGATGTTCCCCTCGCTCAGAGGATGGGGGGGGGAGCGGGTAGGGGGGGGCAGCAGCGAGTCCTATGCACGCTAATACCACTCAGACAATAGGCATGCGAAATTGATGTTCATGCAATATCTTTAAGTCTCCGGAGATTTGTATTTTAGCTATTGTATGAAACGCTTCGCTTTCATTGCCTCTCTCCTTCACCTTTTGTTTCCCAGCTCACCGTCTCATCTTCCGCCTTGGCTGGGGCTCCTGCCTGCTGTGGGTTTCTTCATTGCATATTCAGGAGATCTACCGGTGCAAAGCAACTCATTTTCACCACCTGAAATTCGCACCGTGGAGGCAGAAATAATCAAATATTTTGAAAAAAAACTGGTGAAGCGAAACACTGCGCATTAATTATTGTGATAGTTATAGGATAATAACTAATTATTAATTATGCTTTCCAGCAATTCCTGCCGAGTATTTTGTTGAAATCTTCAGCTTGGCATTGAAATTTGTATTAATTCTTCTAATGCAGCATTTTGCAATCAAAACATATAGCGTGCTCCTGTTTTTGCTGGAATGGTTTTTCTCTGCGATAAAACAGGCACTGGTCTTTCCTTAGGATGAGAAAAGAAGAATTTACACAGCTTACTATTCTGGCACTACCTGTGCCAAAACCAGAAAAAAGAAAGAGAGTGAGAACAAAAATAGGGTTTTCTAATCCCAGCTTCCTCCTGTCCCCAGTCATTTCGCCACTTCTCCATCTTCTCACGACGGACTGCCTTTGATTTGCTTTCAAAATGAAGGCCCAGCTGACAGACAACTGTAAGAACAAAGGGGCCCAAAGAGGAGAGGGGGCTTTGGGGAGGTGCTGGGCACGGGGCGGGGGGAAGGCAGGGGGGGGCCAGGGCTCGGCAGGGGAGACAGGAGGGTCGAAGGGGCTGAGGGGAGGGCAGCGCTGAGCACGGGCTATAGGCAAGCGAAAGAGAACGGCAGAGAAGAGGGACGGAAATATAGGGGAAAATGAAAAGCGAGGAAAGGCAGGGGCAGCGCGTGGAGACACGGGGTGTCTCGTATCCTAACCAAAGGGAGGAAACGGAGGGCGGCAGGATGCCCTGCCTGCACAAAGGAACAGCCGGACCAAGCGGAGCTCCTCCTGTGCCTGCCAAGGCTGAGCCCCTGCTCCTGGTTAGATGTCCCCGCTGAAGGGGAACAAGATCCAGAAAGAAAGTACGAAAATGACTTCAGAAAACATCTCACACCTTTCTGCTGTATTTGAAAAGCGACCGGTGAGGTGGGACACGCACCCTTGCAGCACACTGCTCGTGGGAGCGCAGGGTTCCCCCAGGCCACCCAGCGATACTGCCCTTGTACCTGGGGCTGCTGGGCCAGCACTTCCCTCCCTGGGGTCCCTCTAAAGACGCAGGTCTCCAGCTGGGGACAGGTCACCCAGGAGAGCAGGCACAGAGCTGAGGATGGGGAGAGGCACTGGGGAAACACTACCAAGCCTTTACCTCTCCTCTTCTCCTGGCTCTCCCAGCTCCGGCGGCTGTTGGCCTTGTGTTATTTGGAAGACAGAGGAGAGCAGGACCAAAGGCTGCGGGTGGGGTGGGGGTGTACCCTCCTCGTGAGGCCTGGCTCGTCCTCCTCCTCTGCTGAGCTGAGCGGGGACAGGAATGAAGCTGTGGCAGGCGTGCCTGCATTTCACTTCCCCTGGGGAAAGCCCAGCCCTGCTGGCTAGGATGGGGGCGAGAGGGAGCAGGCCCCCAGGCCACCTGGTGCCCAGGAACCATGGAAGTGTGTCAGCGCAACAGGGAGCCGGGGAGGAAAACGGGAGGGGACAAGCCAGGCACCGAGGAAGAGACAGGGTGCGAAAACCTGCCACTGGGGAGATTTGTGGGACAGCTCTGGACAGGACCAGGGATGACTTTGCTGGGCTTTGGGATGCAGCAATACTTTTGCTGGGCACTAGACAATGTGGGTTGGTCCCTCTAGGGGAGACTGGAAGGAGCTGGAAGCAGACAGGCAAGTGTCTGGGGTAGACCAAAGCATATCAGGAATGCATGCACGGGAGGAAGCCAAAGTACTGCAGGATTAAAAAAAAATAAATACATAAATAAATAAATAATATTTAAATAGTTTTAAAGCTACTACTTGACATAGCTAAACAGCGTTCAAGCATTCAGACCTTAACAGCACTAACAGAAAGTGGAATTTCTTAATGACAGCATTTCCTACACCGTCCTTTATCCGTATCAGAGATGCATAACAGGACCTGGGCAATCTAATGGAGATTAACTGCTCAAAAGAAATAAAAACCACAACGCTTCCACACGGCACTGGCTGCTGCCTCAGCTCCCCATCCCCTGGCAGCTTCCCAAACACACAAGTTCGTATGGTGAATGCTGAATTGGAAAAGCTGGAGGGCAGAGCTCCCGTGGAAACCTCAGGGGGAGAGCATACATGAAGAAAAAGCTTTCTGCATGACAGGATTTAAACTGGAAGGTACTTCTACTGGGGAAATAGCCCCACATACCAAGACTGAGCCAGGAAAAAACGGCCTCGCTAGAGTGTTGTTGATTAATCCTGTCGTGATCCAAAGAAGCACCAATTTGCTACTTAATTGTAGCCAGTCACAAACAGGAAAGAAAAAGAAAAAAAAAAAAAGAAATGTAAGAGAGCATTTCCACACTACATCTAGCTCAGCTTTTTTTAATTTTTGTTTGTGGTGACTCATTCCTCACGCACAGTGTAGGTATTTATTTAAATAATAGATAGATACCTACCTCTAGGTAGAGAATCTGGCATGCTACAAAGTATGTAAACAAATTAAAGCTGGGCTCAGTGCCCAGATAAGAAAGCTCACCAAAACCAAACAAGCCAACCCCAAAAGCTCAGGTCTCAGCAAAAGAAGAGTTCCAAAATAATGTATGAGGTATGAGAGTAAAAAGCTGTAACGCACCTGACTGGAAATGTCTGATTAGTAGTGTTACATCAGCCTATGTGTCAAGGCTTCCTTATGATAAGCCCTGTACAACAATATAGCGAGAGATGGTCCTTGCTGCCTACAAAGAAGAGACAGTCAAGTCATGAGAGTGGAATCTGAGATTTAAAGAAGATATGGGATTTGGCCCAAGTTGCATGCAGAGCTAGGATCAGCTACAGACTGCTTTCCTCCCAGTCCAAAATTCAGAGGTTACGTAGCTGCTGAGATTCATGGCGTGTTCTCTTGAAATCCAGCACCGTATATTAAACGTAAGCCTGACCTTCCTTCTCTGACCTCATACTGTGCCTTCAAAGTCGGGGAAAGGAAATTCAGGGTTGAAGTCTGAAGCTGTTAAGGACAAGGTTGGGAGGAGATGAGAAAAAACCTGTAGAAGAGACGTCTAGTTTGAGAAAAATCATCCAGGACAGAAAGCAAGGACAATCCTGTATCTGTCTCATTTGCCTTGGAAGGACATGACAAAGCAGCAGTCACTCAACAGCCTCAGGCCTGGATAATTAAAACCTTTATATAATACCAGGTAAAAGTAAACAGTCTTTCCATGGCATACTGAATTCAACCCCCCCCTTCCCACTTGCAGGTTGTAGGTTTTTTTCTTTTCCAGAGCATCTTGAACAGATAATCAGAGCGTGCTGACATT
Source organism: Larus michahellis (assembly GCF_964199755.1). NCBI lineage: Eukaryota > Metazoa > Chordata > Aves > Charadriiformes > Laridae > Larus > Larus michahellis. Next base: position 129,201,479 of record NC_133896.1, read on the forward strand.
CAGCAGTAATCAATTAGCACCTACTTTAGATTAAATTGAGAATATGTAAATTGGGCTCCTCATCAGGCACCACAGTCAACATTTCAGAGACACTCACCATGCTCTGAACATATCAAACAGATGAAATGAGAAGTTGTTCCAAATCCTACTCCAAAATGGGAGGCTGGGTGGGCTATACCCGCCATTTAAGATTATTTTAATCTATTTTTTTCTTTTTTTTTTTAACCTTATTAGCTTGTGTTAAATTAGCCTCTACAATTCTTTTGCCAACCTGAGACAAACGTGACCTTTTTTTATGGAGTTACTTGCATACATAATATGACACAATGCACCACTTACAAATTAACACAAGGAGCCAGACCCCTAAAGGGTGCATTACAGCATTCCCCTGGGTTGTTCTTTGGTCCTACTTGCAGTGAAAACAGCCATGACCAGGTGTCAAGAGCTCATGCCAGTCCTGGCAATGGGATAATTCCCCTTGGTTTCATAAAAAGACAAGGGGGATAATCCTTGGTGTCATCCCACTCACAGCACCGCAGCCTACCAGTTAGCTAAATTTCTGCTGGACCCAGCCCAGAAGTCCTACGTTGGTATATGTTCAATAGGAGAAGCTTGCAGGAACCACTTTTTTCTTCAAACACTGGGCAAGGAGCTTGGCTAGAACAGTATAATTATTCTTATCATTGGGATTTTTTTTCCTGTCTTCACAGCAAACTTTCCATCACACCCTATCTTGGGTCAGTCTGCCTGACCTCTCACTATAAATTAAAAATGCTGATTCTTTACCACCTCGCTTTCACAGCATCTAGCCTTAGCTCATCGCGTTTGGAGAGAGACAATGACTGGACCCCACCTAAAGTGGATATTGTAGTTGGTGCTTATTAAAAAGAGCATCTAACCTGCGTGAGGATGAAGGAAAGCATGGATGTGTTAAAAATACATATATTTGACCGGGGGTTTTATATCCTTTTTGTCTCTAGAGATCACCGTTTTATACAGAAGGGCTTTTCTTCTGGCCTCTGAATGCATGTAATTGCCATGACTATAGGGGTTTTGCATTTCATTCTGACTCAACAAAAGCCGTATGCCTCAGCCTTCTCTTCCCCCCCCCGCCCCATATTATAGGTGAGATTGTTTCTCTAGAGACCAGTTTGTCATTTTGCTCAAACGTATTCCATTTACATAACTCATAAGGCATTAGCAAAAATGTACCCCTCAAACCAAGCCACACACGTGCATATATATATCTGTATAAAGCTGTCATATTGCGCCTACAATAGCACAACAATGTACAGCAGATAGATTATACTTGTCTCACAGTTTGTTTTTGTGATTAGCAGGCGCGACGCAGACCCAGTAGATATTAGCATGTCCGGGAAGCACTCACAATAAATTGCAGAGCTACTAATAATTTAGATATTTTTATGACTGTTCAGCGGTGGCTAATTTCGTCTAATAAAATCCCATTAAGTTGCTGCCTGGTCCTTTTCCTTCCTCCAAGTCCCCGAACGGGACTTATATGCTAATTGCAACCAGTATATGCTAATTAGCCCTCATTTCCATTTCTTAAAGAGATAAGCACTGCCTTGTGCCAACCAATCATTAAAACGTCCCACCTTTGCTGCAACCTTTCAGTCTGGCTCACGCAGAGGTGCGATAAAGCATCGCTCTCCGCTCCGCGCAGCCCCGGAGTGTCGCGGGGGGGGCTGTCCCTGAGAAAGAAGGGGGCAGGGATGGCAGGGAGGGATGCGGGAAAGGGAGCGGGAGGGTGGCCCAGGGTGGGCTACTCGCCCGGGGCTCCGCCGGCCGCGGCGGGAAACGCCGCGCTCTCCTGCCCTTGCCGCCTTTTGGGGGCAATTTAGAAGGGTTTTGGTAGTGGAAAAGCAAGCGAGCCCGGGCTGACGGCGGGTTTCGATCCTGCGGCTCCTTTTCCCCGTCCTCTCCCGGAGGAGGAGGAGGAGCAGGAGCAGCCGCAGCCCCCTCTTCACCGCACGCCCCGGCTGCGGGCCGCCCCGGCTCCGGCAGCTCTCAATCACGCCCAGCCCACGCGGGCTCATTAGAGCTTCGGGGAAGCAATCAAGAGTTTATCATGCTTGAAGAGGCGGCGAGTCTCCTCGCAGCGCCTAACGCGGTTTGGCGGCCCTGCGATGGAGGGCAGAATTAGATCCATATTAAAGACGGGTTAGCGGCGGGAGAGCGCAAAAGAGGCGAGCGCCGCTCGGGTTTCTGAAAAGCACAAGGTGCCTTTTCAGCTGCTGGCTGCGGTGTCACACACCTCGCTCTAGGGAAGGGTGACCTTCAGATCCCCGGGACGAGATTTGTCAAGATTTTGAGGCTGAATACGTAAGAGTTCAGGCAAATTCCACGCTGGGTGGTCTCAGGACCAGCGTCTGAGCTCATCGGCCTTGGGGTAAAAGCCCACCAGGGAAGAAACCACTCCACGGAAGTTAGGAGGGCGGCTCACAAGTTACACGGGTGTAAATTCAGAGCAGTGCCACCGGCACGGTGCAACTCAATGGAGGGTTTAGGCGAGTAGTTTATCAGCACATGCTTCTCCCTATAAAAGGTACTTCCTGAAATTACTTTAAAATGACATTTCCCCTCTGCCCTCCCCAGAAAGCTAATTGTAACGTTTTACTCTTTGAAAAAGACAATTGCGAAGTCAAAGGAGCTGGGAACATTAGCGATGCCATTGTTTGAAAAAGCAGCAGCCTTGAAACATCATTTGCAAATCTATTCATTATTCTGAAATGCTAAATGCAGTAAGAGCGGGTTTAGCATCTGTCTGCTAACTAACTCCCTTATTATTACCCAGCGGAAGAAGAACACGGACAGGCAGACCATTACTTCAGGACACCAGAACGCTGCAGACGCGAAGGGTTCCCAAAACGTACAGAAACCTCCGCCCCCACCCCAGACAGGGTTCTTCACATCTTTGCTTTGTGCTGTGCTTGACAAATGAGGGTAGACCGGCTCCTTATTTTCGTGAGTAAAATGAATCCCCGATGTTGTCTCCAGGAGCTCAGCGATGTTACGCCAGGGATGAATTTGCCCACGTATGCCTCACACTAATGCAATTCTTCCCATAACCAAAACCATTATCCGCCTGATTTCCCCTCCACCTTTCTTATCTCTCCCCTCTGTACACACACACGTGCGCGCGCACACACACACACACTCGCACGCACACTCTTTTTCACTGGCATGTCAGTCACAGCTATCTATGCAAGAGGACTGAACTTCATTCCTCAGTGTCGCCAGAGAGGTCACAACCGCCAGATGCAAATATATAGCAGGTTGCTGGAATTCTCTGTCTGGGGCAATAGGACAAAAGGGCAGCATCCCCTTTGGTGGTGGTACCAGGGCAACCATCCGCTGAAGGTAACATTTAATCCCAAGGTGGAGTGGGGGGGGAAGAGACAGAGGGGAGGACTGGCAGCCATCCAGCATAAGAGAGCCTGCAGCGGTATCAGCTGCGCACTGATGCTGCCGGGGATTGTCAACAGCGGCAGCAGAAGCAGCACAAGAGATGCTGGTGTAAGATGGAAGGAGAGGGAAAGGGCGTGTGAGGCGAAAATCCATCAATATGTAAAAATTATCACAAAGGCTACTTTCTTTCAGTAAAATTAAATGGAGTGGAGGGGGGTTCCTGAAGAGATGATCTTTTTATTGCGTGCACATCTCTCTTTATACCTCTCCCTTCTGCTATTACTGATTATTTAACTCTGTAGCTGCACTTTAACTTTAGAAAGAGCTCCAGGATACAGTCGGTTTGAAGGAGGCCATACAAAATAAAATTTTATATTTTATTGCATTGTATTGTTCAGCATTTTAAAAAGGTAAATTAATCACTAAACTGCTGTTCTGTGCTTTAAACTACCAGCTGTTCAGTGCTCTGAATTACAAGATTTATCCTTCAGGATTTTTTTTAATCATTTTTTTCCACCTTTCGTATAAAGACTTTATAGGGAAATAAGAACATGCTGGGGAGCGGAGGAGGGGATTAAGAGACAAAGAATCACACCGTGCTTTGGTCTCCATCCCACATCAGATGACTTGGTGACAGCCCTTCCCCTGTGGGCTTTACAGCTTAATTACCTGGATTGTGGGTTTTCCCATTTCCACTCCTTCCAATCACCCTTAGACTTTATTAGTATTTAGACCATCTTGCTTAGTCTGGTGAGTTTTCTCTTTTCCCTGGCAGTTCTAGTGTTAAACACACACAAAAGGCCTTTGGTAAGCCCTCATCGCTGTGATCTGTGCTTAAATCAAACAACACAAAGTCTGACCACAGTGGGGACCTTTTTTCATTACAGGTAGAAGTGAAGCAATAAAAAGAAATGCGGGGTGGGGTGTGGGGGGGTGTTTGCAAATGCCTTCTAAGGTGTCCACAAGCCCTTTCAGAGAGTGTGCAGGGCTGATATATGGCGGAAAGAGAGGATGATGGAGTGAATTCTGTGAATTCTGCACATTCAAATTCTCATCTTGTCCTTTAGCTCATCAGAGTCACTTCTCTGCTCTTTTCCTCGAAGCATGGTTTTGAGCCCTAGGTTAAGTGGCACGAGCTATCTGACCCTTCCCCTTTCGGTACATCTGGATGGTGGCAGCTCACCTGCAGCATGTGCGCAAAGCATCCGCATCGTGCTCAGGAAGAGCCGAGCTCAGGGTTTCTGCTGGGAAATGATGCCAGCACGGTGAGCTGAATTCCCAGCCCATCCAAACAGCGTGTCAAGGCCTGAGCTACAGCACAGAGTGTGGCTGGGAACTCTGCTCTCCACACAGCAGACACGATAGACAAACCCTGAATCCTCTTTGCAACACCCATGTTGCTTCTTCAGCCATTCTGCCTCCACCAGTTTCTCTCTCACTTGCTTCTGTGTTATAATAGAGAAGACGACTTCTGCAGAGTGGGACATGAGAGGGAGGAGACCAGGGCTCTGCCTCTGCACTGCTGCTAACCCTTAGCAAATTATAACTCTGTGCTCCAGTTTGGCCTCTCCTTTGTAAAAATGAGTTAGCATTGCCAGCCTGTTCTTGTGAGGTGCAAGGTCACGATGGAAAGTCCTCATACAAGTTCTAAGACTGGGATGAATGTTCTGCTACGTAACAGAGAGAGCTCCACAAACAAACACAACCTGCATTGTACATGACAAGTGAGAGGAGAAGCTGAATGCTCACAACATGCTTGGTAGTCAGGACAAATACAGGGGATGGAAGTCTCTTGGTAGGGTCAAGAGATGTCACATGGGCTTTCTGAGCACAAGTTTGGCAGTAGGTCTAGTTTATCACTAAGGCATTGCCTTCAGACACCAGTGAAATGCCCGGAGTCTCAACCACTGCCTTTTGAATCTTCTCTTACCTAGAGTTACAGCCTGCCTCCTCCTCCAGCCAGAGAGAGGTGGTAACTGCTTGAGTCCAGAGCCTGAGTGACAACTGCTGTGAAGACTCTGAGTCTCCTGAGGGCAACACCACCTCCTCCCACCATTCCTCAAAGCATCTTGTGTCCAACAGCTAGGGATGTTCTCTGCTTTTGTAGCATCTGCCCAAACATCCTGCACATACACATCCCTAAAAAACGTTACATGCTGGTTTCTTCATGCCTGCATAGCGAATCCTTCTAGTCATCTTCTCAACCCTTTCTGTAGTTCGATCCAAACCTGCCATTTTGCCCTTTCTGCTGCTCTGAAAGGGCTCACAGGCTTCACTTTTGAATGGCACTTGACCACACAGCTATCTCAGTGCTATTAATTTCATTAAACATTCTAATGGAGAATGAGATGCACAGCCTGTCATGAGCAGCATGCTGCGTCAGCAGACAAGCGCAGACACTGGACCCAACAAAATGACTATAGACCAAGCCAGAGGAATGCTGAAGGGAATAGACCTTTCTCTGAGATAACTGTTCTCCCTGTTATCACCATTCCACACCCAGCCATTTTCAGGGGAAAAAAAAGAGTATTTGAGTGCAATACAAATCAAGACAGAGAAGAAAGAAAAGACATTATTCGTTCTTCCATGTGTTAGATATTTACATTAACCACAATCTACTACATTTAGTTAACATAATTAAACATAATCCATTCAGGAGGATCTTTATTTGCTTTAGACTGGGTGACCGCACAGCCCAGTTTGGCCTGGGAGAACCTGGACTATCCCAAAGAAAGTCTTTGGTGTGTTCATTTGTCTTGGATATTCATCAAAGCAAAAAAAGCTATCCCTTTTTCAAGAGCACTACAGATAGGTGCTGTGGACCCCTACCCTCAGGCTAGATCATTTATTAAGAATTGAGCTAAAATGGGTGTTGAGAAGAAAGAAAAAGGATTGCAATGGTGCTTCCTTCTCCAGTCCTCTGTTATGTGGGAATTTAGTGCAGCACCCATGCCTACTACATCCTCTAAAATACCCTCAAATACCTAGCTACATCCCTTAAAATACCCCCAAACACCAAGCCACTCATTCTCATGAAAACCATTAAGGCCACAGCCCTGACCTGTTAGACTCCAGATAAACAAACTGTAAGAACACGTCTTCTTCCCTCAAAATCTTACAATTCAAAGTACACAAAACACTAACAAACAATAACAGGGAAAGGGCAGGAAGGAGGTGTTAGCATAGCAAATGATGAGGCCAGCATACTTCACTCTTACCCCACTGTCAGAAGGCTCTTGGGATTCCTACTGTCTCAATGGGCACGTATGAGCTTAGACAAGAGAAACCACTGGTCCCCAAATGCTGGAAAAGCATTCGTTACATGGTGTCTTGTGCAAATCAGGGTGATAAAAGCAGCTCTTGACGCAAGGTGTAAAAAGGGGGGTGAGGGTAGGCAGGAGGAGAGCCTTGGGCATGACTGGAAAGAGCAATTTCAGTGATTCATGAGGACAGTATGTCATGAACTGTGTACTATAATGCAAGTTAGTAGGTTACTTGGTCACTTCAAAACCATTGCAGAAAAGCTAGCCTTCATTGTGGCATGCTCTGAATTTTAAGTAATACCCCTGAAAATTATTTGAAGCATCTCTAAAATGTTCAGATGCAGAAAGCTTGGTGAACTGAAGTGTGGATATAATGCAGAAAGTTTTAAGAAAACTTATTAATCTTAAAAATGTCTATGTGATGAGCTTGTTACCACTATGCTTTTTAAACCAAAACATATCGATTCAAAAAGAGTCTGCCACAGCGATAAAAAAATCTCATGACATTTCAGTTTCTAAATCTTTCCCTTTCTCTGTGTTACTAGCAAGTTTGGATCGGTTTCACAGCCTGGTGGAAACACTGCCTACAATTAAAGGCAGGAAGACAATCGAAATTTAAAGAAAATTTATATCAAGTTCCCTAACCTTTGGAAAAATCTCCAAACATGCACCTAAACATCCTATGGTTCCTACTGTAATGCTACCTTGAAGAAAGGAGATTTAGAAGAGTAGTAAGCAGTTCCATACACTACAACCATACATGCAATATAAAGTTGATTGTGGTACTAAGTCTTGGGCTCAACAAGGCATTACATGAAAGATCAAGGGCCCGATTCTCCATTGTTTGCTTCTTGTACAGTCAGTTCCAATGCTTCAAGTCTTACTACATCATCCTCTGCATTCTTTATAGCCACTCTGCATAAGAATAAACCAGTCTATCTTAAATTTCTGTGTGTGTGAGTGTTGTGAATCGTGCAGCAGCAGAGCCAATTATTGTGTCCTGTGAAGGCTGATGTAGCAGGTTGGTGGGCTAAAAAAGTGTCATGCTGCACTGCAATCAGGACAGTTACCACTTTATGGAGCCCTTCAAAGCACCAGGGCTAGTGTAATCCCCAGATCACATAGTTTGGCTTCCCTAACAGCCACCAACAGAATTTGGAGGCCATCAACAATCAAATTTCCCAAGGGCCAAAGCAGTGTAGATTTTCCATGTGACAGCCCAGCAATGAAACAGTGAAGCCACCAGTGGACATCAAGAGATATTGAAAAACTCAGTCTGGAGCATCTTCTGGCTGTTGATATGGTTGTTCACTTGCAGAAATGACGCATAGCCAAAGCCTTGCACCAGCTTCCCATTGGATACGTATATTTAGAAAAAAAAGACAAAGAAACAAAAAAAATATAAAGTCTTCCAAACGAACCTTACCCATGGTGATATCGATATAGAGATATGAGAAGCTCTGCAGAGAAGCAAGCAAATCACCAATGGAACGACTCAAAGCAAACCTGAAAAAGAAATCCTCAAGTGAGCTGCACTAGTAAACAAGACTGGAGCTCACCAGCAGTGAGAACAGTATTCAGAGACGCTCAAAACTTACTACTTTTTCTCTGCTTAACCCAAAGAAAGATCTGGAAATAAAGTACTGGATGTCCATGATATGGTCAAGTGCTCTGTTGCCTGGGGATGGGCTGGGGGTGGAAGATTTCTGACTTAGGCTGTGGACCTGACTACCTCAACTTGGGATATAGAGAACATACTGCACACACACATATAAGAGATTTACCATATCCATTCACAGACTGTTCTTCCATACACAGATGGTGTTTATCACCTGAATTTGCTTCAGAATTTTCTCCTAGGGAATTATTGAATAATCAACTTATCTCTCACATAATCCCTTCCTTATTATCCAAGGCAAAACCCCCTGGATCTAACAGAAGACCCGCACACAAAGGGCACATAACGTTCATCACAATTGAACAGAAGTAATTCTTTCTTTAAATCTCAGATGCTACACTCCACAATGGCATTTTTTTAATCTAATGACACACCAAAATCTGATCAGATAAAGAGAAGCGGAATTGGCCTGATATTGAATTTTAGAGAATTAAGAAACCACAACTCCCCTGATCAACCGGATTTCACAAGAAAAAAAAGCCCACCAGCTTTGCCCGTCCCAGATCCCAAAATGAAAACCTGAACGTAATGCATATTCATGATAGAGGAAGGAATAATATGGTCTTATTGAACACACTCTGGGAACAGGTATAGAGGAAGAAAATAATAAAAACAATATGAATTCTGGATTATATTTAGTTGAAGATTTACGTGCAATTTAAAATCAGACTGGATAGCACTGTGAATGAGATGTGCTAACACACGATAACATCATAATATGCTGCATGGGATATTTTTCTGAAGAGTTTTCTCAAGCCATGAGTGGTGAGGGAGTGAAGGGAAGCTCAGCACGGCTTATCCAGATCAACATCTCTCTTCAAGAATGACAATGAGATTTTTAACAAAACCATTAGTCATTTGATTGAAGGCAATTTGACCAAAATTGATTCCCCCTGATCCAAAGGAATTAATTTCAAACACTGCAGGGTGTTTTCATGTAACATGAAAGAGCTCCTTTTGTGCTGCATGAGATTCAGACCCCACAGATCTGCTCTTCTGCAGCTCCCATCTGTGCATGGAAAATCCTTGACAGTTAGTTGTCCGGATATTTAATGTTACGGAGAAATAAATTATTACAGGGCTCTGGCACCTTTTCTATAACATGCAGCAACAAACACATGCCACCCATGCTATTAATTACTCTGCTTTCAGGAAAACACAAGGAAAGGGCTGCAGAAAGAAAGAAAACCATATAGGGCCATATTTACATATATATGATTTTAATTCTGAGGATACACTGCCTTCTTCTTTGGTTGGTAACTGGAGCACCCTTAAGACATTTGGTGAACTAGAATTCCCTCTGATTTGTACTGTTTTGACTGCACTACCCTGAAGAAAGAATGGTCAGTATGAAGAAAGAATCAAGCTCTAGGTCAGGGACCCCAGGCTGTTGAAAGCACACCAGTACAGCTGTCAGTGCCACCTTGGACCAATGCGTGACACCCACAGAGCAGGGACGTGGTTGGTGACCAAAGACAATGACAGCACCAGTTGCCACAGAAACTGCCACAAGGGGAACCCAGTGTGTGTGGGGATCCTGGGACTCCCTGTCCCAACTGCTATAATTTAGGACATGGCACAACTAAGCTTGCTCTCAGAAGCTGACAGCTATATTAAGGTGTCCTTTTCTACTCAGATTGGCTTTTAACTTGGTAGTCTGGGTACTGTTGGGGAAGGTGTGGATTTGAGGCACTTTGGCAGAGCCTTGTAAGTGAAGGGTAAGCTATTGAACCAGAAGGCTATTGTATGGAAGGCACCTGCCCCTGCCACCTTCCCCTACCAAGTCTTAAAAGAAAAGTAAGATTTCCACTCCATTGTGTTTGGATCCTACAGGCCAGGTGTGCCATGACAATACTTAGCAGCACAGATCTCTGGGGAAATAAGCACTGAGTGCATAGTTGCTGGGTTAAAGATGGGATAGGTGCCACTCTGCTCAACTTTCTCAGCAGTGAGGCGTTTCTGGGCATGAGCAGATGCACAGCTTCAGCCCCATCAACGTGTTATCAACATGGAGAGTTCATAGTCACAGGCTGTTCTTGGGGTTAAAGGAATTGCAGGAATGAAAAAAAAAAAAGCTGTTCGGTAAAAAATAGTTACTAGCATACAAAATGTATTCTTTAACCTTTCATTTTAGCATATAAGCCAACAATTAACTGCTTATCAGTAGGAATAAATCTCTACTAACAGTTTATTTCCCAGCTATGAAATTTCTTTTTCTTTGGTTGGTAGCATCTCTTCTGGTCACCGATGTACATGTTACCCTAGACAAGGAGACCACAGACCAGGGCAATGATGCGATTTGGTCATTTACAGATGAGTACCAGGAACTGCCATATTTTTGCAGAGACAAAGAACAAACCTGCTGTTGTCTGTTAGCAGATGATGCCTGGTCACAAAATAATAATTTTTGAGTGTCAAACAGTCGTTTCTGTTTCAGTCTGAAGCACTGTTAGCTGATCCTTCTGGCAGTCCTTTCAGTCACCAGCATTTCAAGAAGAAGATCTGGTCCTGCACAGAACATGTAATAGTCATATATGCTGAGCAGGAAGACACCATGAACGACAGGGATAGACAGAGGAACAGATACAACATTTTGCTGGGGTGAACACAGGAGTTCAACCTGAACAGAAGGGCTGAGTATGCACACACCAGATTGCTGTTATGAACAGACTGCTGTATGTCTCATGTAAGCAGTAACGCCTGAAAGTGCCCTGATGGAGCACGGATGTCCAATATAGAGGAACAGCACAGACACCACCTCTGTCCCATCTCAGAGGCAGAGACAACTTTAGAAGAGAAGACACCTCTTGTCCCTCCTTTTTTAGGATTATGTGTTTACTAGATCTATAGCTAAGCTGGACAAATAGAAAGGAAAGGTGAGAAAAAATACGACTGCATCACTGTAACAGCAATAGCAGTGGTTTGTAAAGTTGCATATTTGGGGATTTCAGCATTTTTCCAGTCAGCTATTGAAGTTCTGGGATATTACATTATAAACAGCAGTGTTCAAGGCTTCCTAAGCCAACACTCATATTTTACAAGAAGACTCGAAGCTCGGCTACAGCAGAGCAAAAGTAGGAATTTCAGCTGTAAACATCTCCCCAGATTCTGCATCTTCTCCGTTTCCCTATAAATAATTTGCAAAGCAAAAGCGATAAACTTTGGTCACTGATGTTGTTGCTGGGCCTCTAAGACCCCCACTCTCACTACCAAGGGAAATTCTCTTTGTAAGCAATGGGAAAAAGGGACAAGGCACTTTGGGATTTCTAGAGGAGAATTAATTCAGGTTGTGCAAACCTGGTTGAAGGGAAGCCTTTGCAACCTTTGAGGCACATGTAGCCTTCATTAGCAATTCAGAATGAAAGTGATGTGGACAGACAGACTAGGTAGGTAGTGTGAGCTTGTACAGCCCTGGAAAAAAAATCAGACTTTGATATAGAGAAATATGAAGTATTTTACAGAATATGAAATCCCTTTTGAAGTTTGCTGGAACCACTGGGCCCTCATTGAATGCAAAAGAGAAATTTGATGTGCAGTATGAACTCATATCCAAAAAGATTAATTTAGTGTTGCAGTCATTTCTAAAAAGTGGCACAGAAGATGAGAAGAAGCTCAAACATTAACCTGAGAAAAGATCCTTCTTTTGTTATAAATTGTGATTGGGAAGGACTCGGGAGCTAAGTGGTTCAGTTTGCCTGCAGTAACTTGTCATTTTAGAACCCAAGATCTTACTCTTGAGGGTATTGCGCCCACCTCAGGATGATTCACTCTTTTTTTTTTCCCCCACAGAAAGCGGTCCAATGCAACTCTGCAATCTAAATTACATAAAAACTGGTACCAGCTCAGGTGGATTTTTCTGCTACTTAACAGAATACTCCAGTGTGAACTTGTATATTCAAGTTCAAAGGAGAAGGAAAGGGAAGAAGAAGAAGGATGTGGTAAGCAAGGTCTATAGAGATGCTTTGATCCCTTATAGAAAAGCCCTATAGACTATCACAGAAAATAAAAGCCAACAAACAGAATTCTGTCACCATTCCACAGAGTTTAAGAAAACCATATCCCTGCCCTTTAGAATCCAATTGAACAGGACAACCTGGAGAAAATCACATTAGCCTTGGCAGAGCAACATTTCTTCTTCTTCCAGTGTAATATTTCAGTGTCTCACACTTGTAATTATCTCAACTTCATGTCTGTGAGGCACAGCGATCCTCTTACACCTTTTTGCAGATGAAAGAATTGAGAGCTAGTGCAGGGTCCTGGCTTGGGAGCAGGATGGGTCTACTTAGGTCAGCAGTAGGACAATACCTTGCTACAGCTGCTCTCAGGGCTGTAACTTCTCCACTGCAGGAAAGGTTTGTCTGTTCATGTAGCAGCCAGCAAATCTCTGCTGCTCACTGCCTTGGACAACGCAGACCACGTAGCTCTCTGCAGCCGCTACACAAACAGCTGAGCTTTCTCTGAACCCCCGTGCAGAGGGAAGCAGAATCAACAAGGTGGGGAAGAATGGCTATGGATGCTCCAGTGACTCGCTGCAGGTGATAAGGAAGCCAGGGCAGGGAAGGAAACTGTGTCTGGATTTTACAAGGCTACTTCACTCACTGCCATGCCACCATGTCTCCCTCAAGATCACTTTTCTATTTCCATTGAATAGTGTTCATCTTTTCTACCTGCACCAGCATCCTTCATAGCAATGGGTTCAACTGGGGTCTTGATCATCTTAGAATATAGTACTTACCTTCTTAAAGAAGGATGGTGCAAAACCACTTATATTGTTGGTGAAACTAAGAAAATGACAAACAACAGAAGAATTAAATGATGATCTCTGTCCATATACTCCAGACATGAAAATAGTGTCCTTCCTAGTTTTGAGTTTCCTGATCCTTTGATGAAAGTTTGCAGGACTTTTGTAAGAGATTAGACTAAGACCTGACTTGATACTCTTCAGACCCAGCTCCTGTTGGCAACTAGTCCTGACCCAAGAAGGATAAACTCCAATAGGAAAAGGCCCAGTGTACATTTAATCTCACAGTTCCAGCTATGGACCACAGGGAAAAAAACAAGCCAAACCTTTGCTCTACAGTTTTATGCTCCCTTACAATGTCTTCAATTCCCATTAGCTACGAGCTGGAGCATAGCAAAGGGGGATTGCTATACAGAATTCTGTTACACAGCACAAGGTAGAGAAAGTCAAATTATACATCGTAGAGTAACACCTGGTACAAAACAATGCAGTACTACTGGTTAGGCTTACGACCTAAGAAGAGCAATGTCTCCCTTCCCCCATTACTATTCCAATCACCGCTAAAAAAATAAGGCTATCTCCTTTTGGGTCTGGTGCAGCCCCAGCTATAATTGTGATGCACAGTTAAATGCTTGACCACATGTCCTTTATCCAGCCAAAAATCTCCCTGCTAGCTAACAAAAAACCAAACTCTATTGCACATACCTATGATGCAACTAGAAGATTCTTAGTCAGGATGCCAGAGGCATATAAACATTGGCAGCACTGCTGCTTTTGCAATCCACAGTGGCAAAAGAATTGCTGCTAGTTTACAAAACACAGCAGCTGACACGCTCCTCTTGGTTGTCTGCCAGCATGCTGTCCTGAGATCCCCTCTCACAGCTATTTTGACGTTGACACCATCAAATTGTGGTACAGACCTGTCCCCTGGCTGTCCTCAGGTCCCTGCTCCAGGTAGTCAGACTGTCAGTGGTGGCAAGTGTGAGGATGAGGGTGGGATGTGAAAGTAGTCACGTGAACCCTGAATCATGAAGGATGATGACAAAGAGGTAGGAGACAGGTCAAATAGGAAAGATGTTTGTTGGGTACCATAGAAAAAGGTTTGTATTTTCCCTGTATTTAAATGTGATCTTAATTAAAACATGGAGGCCAAACACTTCCTTTGGACATTTATCCGTGAGTAATTCCTAGTAGCTCAGAAAAGGGAAGAGTTATCTTGACTCCAAGGTAATTAAAAAACCAACTTTTACAGCACATGACTAATAGGACTGCAGCCTTCCAGCAGGCCTGAAGGAACAGTGGGCTTATCAGGAAGCTCTTATGTCATCATTAACTAATGACCAACTATTCATACCCACCTAGAGATGAAAGCAAAAATTTGCACATGTAATATCTGCGTCTTCTTATGTTTCCCTAGCAGACTTAGAAAACAGAAAATTGTAGCAGGGCCCGATCCTGCATTCATAGTAAATTCCTATGAATGCCAATGTGATATGAGGGCATATAAAGAATAGAAGCCTGGGAAACTGGTATGTGAGAATTTCACACTTCAAGTTCTAAAATAAAAAGATGCATTAAAGTATTAGTGTGTTATAAGTGCAGATGGTCCTGAAGGCTTTTAGAAATACCAAAGCACTCAGTCTTCAATCCCATGATAATCACATTGTTAGTTGATTGTATCTGTGGATACGTTTAACCTCTTAATACAGAGCTTTCTATGTAATTTTTACCCTCTTCCTTTACCATGATTAAGCATATGTTTGTGACATATGAAAATCTATGAATAGATAACCAAATAGACTTCATTTTTTCCGAAAATGTATGTTGCAAATATTGTGTAAATAGCCATGCAGACAGGTTGGCAAAAGTATGGAGCTGAAGATGTACATCACCTCCAGGACCGTGTGAAGGGCAGGTGTAAATCCCTACTGTTTGACTTCTGTGCAGGAAGCAGGCAAGGTTCCTATAAGCATTTATAAATCTGGGCACAAGCCTGGAAACTTTACAGAGCAATAATCAATAACTAAGAGAATCACGACCTAGAATTACACATGAGTGTGTGTGAATTCTGCTATGGTATAGGTACCTCGTTTGCCTGTGCAGATGTATACAGCTATGCAGGTAAAATAAGGGTGCTGCTACTTTCCTTATCCTTGCAGCCAAGATTTTCTTTATAGTTAAGGCATGGCTAGAAATATAGGCTTCATGTAGCCAGAAAAGCAAGGTAAGGTTTGGTCAATTGTCTCTGACCTTTGAAGAAGTGTACTTAAGTGGTTCAGTGGCCCTTTGCTGTCAGATACTCTGGTTAAATTAGAAAATGTGGTTAAACTATGTGAGTTTTGTTACACGGGTAATGAATTAGACCGTCAGTTTGCAGTACATGTGCATTAAATGGGATTATTTGGAAAAGGAACTGCTGATTTATCTAAGAGGGAATTTCTAAGGTAATTTTCTCCTGTGGGGAGACTTTGTCCTGAACAGTTTGTCTTCCTCTCCCTTGCCAAGCACTGCTCTCTAGCTACTTCCCCATTTGAACTCTCCTAAATTCATGGATGGCATTTTTTTCCCCAAGACCAACTGGGAAAAAAACCTCTCTCACATTTACACATTTCTGAATCTGTCCTGCTCTTCATCACTGGTAAAAGTACTAAACATGAAACCATGCTCACCTATTTATTCCCCAGCAAAACCAGTCTGGAGTATGTCTATCTCATGAGCTGTCAGCCCTTCAGGGTGGGGACGGTTTTTATTTGTATTATCCAGCACTGAACTCCTTGGCAGGACATGGAGTGAAAGAATTAAACAACATTATCACCTCCAAAGGGGCAATCATTTGTTACATCTAAAGAGTGGACATTTATTTTCTATGCTGCATTTGAGTATTGCTTCCATTTAAAGAACGTGGGGCCAGGCTCTTGGCTGGAATTCAGTCCAATGACATCCTGGTGATCTGCACCAGCTGAGAATCTATCTGCTGGTAGGGATGTGGCGGATCACTAGTCTCCCTTTTTCCCTTTAAATCTCAAGAAAGAAAATAAAGAAGAATCTCCTAGAGTGATACCCTGTGCAGTACGCAGCCCAGGTACATGAGATCTGTCCCACCTCTGCTGGCTCCTTCTGCAGATCAGCCCCTGTGCCTGCAGCACTCTCCAGGAATCAGGGGCGCCAGTGAATGCAGGCCAGAGATGCCCAAGGCAGGGCTGGATGGAGTCACCCATGCCTGGGGAAGACGGTGGCAGCCCTAGGCCAGGGAGGAGTGGTAACGAGAACTGGCCCAACCCGCTTGCAGTTAGGGGTTCCAGCTTCACCACTGGTTCCCAGCCAGCAAGAGTGAGAAAAGCAGAGGCTTTCTTCACAGGACTTTTGGAAATGTTTGGTGGAGAAATACTGACATGCTCTTTAATCCTCTATTGTGAGATAAGATTTGGGATGGGCCAAAACATTCAGAATTACGGGAGTTTTGCCAGTCGCACAGATTGTCCAGTGGGATTTCAGAAGATATGCTGAGAAAGAAAAACGCTCTCATTCATCACATTCTCTTGTGCAATTCCACACATTCAGAGATGGGAGCAGACTGTTTTCCCACTGTGAAACCTGACCAAACCTCGCTGAGGTTGTGGATAAGGTCTGAGTGCAGCTGAATACTCTCCAGTTCTGGTGAAATCAGTGTAAGGGCTAGGGCTTCCTTACCGCTTTGATGTAGAAACAGAAGGAAACAGGCTGAGAGAAAGAAAAAAAAAAAAAAGGTTTGTTTTCAGGGGTACAGCTCAGAGCAAAAAAATTGAGCCTCGTGTTGGTCAGTCTAATAGCTGACTATCTGCAGCACTTGCAGGTCCTAAATAAAGTATGCGAGGGGTGGAAGGGGAGAGGAGGAAGATGGGTCTGACCAGGGTGCAGTACTATTAGAATTGGTATTCTGCAGTGATAACCATAACAAATAATTTAGCAACCTTTATTATATGCGGCACAAGAGGTGGGAGCAGTCATATAAGGTGAATGCATGAAAAACCAGGCTCATTCGAACCTTGGCCTGATTCTTCTCACTGTTTGCTCAGTTTACACTAGGGTAATAACAATGACGCTAAAGAAGTCTCTTGATAAACACTTGTGTCAGTGAAAGGGGACTCTGCCTCCTCATCCTTCACATGCTTTTCCTGCCCTCCATCATGCTGGCCCTTTCACTCTGTGACTGACAGCCACTCTGCAAGCATTTCGGTGCAGTTAGATGCCTTCACTTACCTTCTGCCTAAGCCAGCAGGTAACACACAGGGATCTCCATGTCATGGATTCATTTTCTTCAGAAAACCACAGGGAAATAAGCCACCATAGCTCAATTCTGCTCCCATTCCCTCCTGAGTAAACTCAAGGCACTGCAGGGAACTCCAAGGAGACAAGTCAAAGGGAAACAGGGCAACTGACAGTGGTTTGGCTGGATAAACTTAAACAAAAGAATATCTGGCTTCTTTTAGATTTAACTGAAATAAATTTGCTTCTCAAATTTGAGAATTGACTCCTCTTCCCTGTCACCCTTTGAAAAGGCACCTTTCCATATGGGAAAGGCTGACAGATTAGCTTCCAGCAGCTGCAATTCAAGGCACGTTTATTTGGTGACACAGCTGGTTTAGCAGACTTAAATCTCTTCTCCCTACCCCACTGGTGCTGGGACAAATGTTTGCTCCACTGTATAGGAAGTGGATTAGGGAACTGATGTGGCTGAAAAATCACGTAGTCTCCCCCCACCCTCCCAAGGTTAATCCTCAGGGGGATCAGTTCCCCAAGCTGCTGGGAGGGGGAAAAGGATGGTACAGTGAACCCCAAGGGTCTTCAGGTTGGAGAGTGGGATGCCTACATGAAACCCGATGTAGATACCCCCACTCCCGGCTCTACACTGTAAAAACAGATGTGCCAGTTTCCATCAGCCACTGCTGGGGATGCAGAAGCTCCTCTCGAACCTCTTTTAAATCTGAGCTGCCACTCTAAAGGAACTTTTAGGCTCTGGTAATATCATTGCCTTGCATGTTCACCTCTAGCACTTTATCAAATTTCCAGGATGGAAATGACCTCTGCTGCCTGGCCTCAAGGGTACAGCAGCGGTGCACCAGGTTTGTCACCAGCAAGAGTCAATCAAACAACACAGATTAAAGCAGAATGAAACAGTTCGTTTCAGGTGAAGGTTTCTCCACACAAGGTCTTTTCCCATTTCCTTTAAATTATACATGCAGATCAGCACATCACTGGCTCCTTGGGCTCCTAGCAGCATCTCTCCATGCTGAAAATGCAACTGTTGGGAAGCTGAAGAAGGTCCACAGGTAACCAAAAAGAAAAAAATCTTTTTTGCCTGAGCCATAGACAAGGGACAACCCACGCTTGCTTGCTTATGCAAGCACCCACTGGGCTATGCAACTCCGGTGCTGCTGTAGCCAGAGGCCTGGAAATGCTTGCTTTGCCTTCTTGGGGCTGCTTGGCACGTGTTGGTTGTGAATGCAATGTGATCAGTGGTGCCTCGGTGCATCTGCACAAGCCCTACACAAATACTTACCTCATCGCTGCTGTCTGCTTGCATGGGCCCAGCAAGCAAAACCTGTCGGCAGGCAAAGGATGCTTCACTGCCTGGTTCAAGACAGCCCTCCAGCCTTCACCCTGAGTGTGCACACCTGTAAAGGAGCAAGCGTGGAAATGGGAGGGGAAGGGAGGCAGCAAGATGTCAGGGGCAGTGCCTTGCTGTGCAGGCTTTTCGCAGAAGAGAACGGCAGTACGTTTCTGCAGGGATTTAGTTCGTCCCGTGTGACATCCTGCCTAGGCGGCTTTTTCTTACCGTTAGCAGGAAGCCAGGATTATAACTGATCCGCACTGCTGGCTGGGCTGAGGTGGATAAGAGAGCCCTGAGGCTATGAGGGAAGAAGGCAGCTTTACATCTCCTGTGTTTCACCCTCATCCCTAGTAAAGGGCATGGACAAATTAGTCAACCTTAAGGGTTATTCTAATTTATAGCAGCAAAGAATGGGCCTCTGGGAGCCATTATACTCGGCAAGGGTAATTGGAGAGCTAACACCCTTTAGCTAGATGTCCTTCTCTGAATACTTTGTACATGGGAACTGCCAAGAAGAAGCCAAATGGCACCAGTTTGGATAAATTCCCTGTTGCGAAGATCCTCTGCCCCTCATCCATGGTAGCATTACATCTCTTGAGCTAAAAGGTGCTGGCATTGCAAGACTGATGATAACTTACGCCTCTCCCCTCTTACACAAAGTACTTCCTTGCGAAGAACCAGGGCTTCAGTTCGATTTATACACAACCAGCCTGGCTCCTGTGTTTCCTGCAGCCTCTGCTGCCTCCAGTGCTTGCAACCACTGACTTAGTCTCTTGTGTTTGATCTCAAGCACCTCTTCTACTGTTTTGCAATGGTCTCAGCCACCTGGAAGATAAATTGACGAGGGTACATCACCCCATCTACCCACTCTGTTCCCAGGACAAATTTGCAGGAAAAGGGTGCAGGAGGGATTATATAACACATAAAGAGTTTTTCCAAGACAGTAAGGTAGAAGCTGATCACTGTTTGAACGGTAGATACGTAGCCACACCTTTGCTTCAGGTACTATTGCAACAATTAGAAGTTTTGCCTCTCCTTGTAAACCTGATGACTGACTCGGTATGTGCGAGCGCCTCTTGCAATTTACACAGTCATTCAGACCAATACTCAGTGATTTTAACTTTCTACTATTCTAAGCCAAGGGTGTTTCCTGCCCAACATGATAAAAGTAGAAATGATTGTACAATGCATGGGGCAGTTTAGAGTAAAATTACATTGCATCCTTCCTTGTGAAAATTTACACCCATGAAAGTTCTAATGTTGCAATCATGACAGTGTATAAAAAAGAAAGGTTTTACGGTTATTCTGGGAAAATGGAGAGCTATTAAAAAGGGGTATTTTGGAAAATCATTTTACCACAATTATTTTTTGGGGTGTAAGGCCCTATCTTCAGCTCTGTAAACAGACCTTAACCCAAAGAGCACTTGAGAATGCTAAAGAAAGTGCAGCAGGAAACAGAGCTGACAACTCACTCCTTTGTTTACCTTATTTTCTATACTACTAAAATAAAGAATAATTCGGCTTCTAATATTTATGATAAGAACCTTGAAGGGAGATTCTGAGCAAGCATGAACTTATGCCACTGCAAAATTCTGCCAGAGGAAAAGGAGGTGAGCATGATTCCTCGGATCAGTAGAGCTCTGTGTTCTCATTTCTAGAAAGTGTGCCAGGAGAAGCAAAAGAAGTTGAGAGTGCACCAGCCACTTCAGACCAAGTGGTGCTGAAAAGCACAAAGGATCAAGAAGCTGGCTTAGACACCGTAGCCAGCTGTACTAACGGCAGCGAGACTTCAGTAGGCCTACATACTAGAGAATTATGCAGTCAGTGTTTACACTGATCAGACAGGACAGCTAACTTGTCAGGAAGGGGAAAGAATAAGCACTGAGAAAGTTTGCAACAGGCAGCAGGTACGCTTCACATAAAGCGGCACAACGGTGCTTTCTCCACTATACCACCTGTTTTTTAAGACCTAACTATCCTAATTCATCCAACAGTCTGATTAGAAGCAAAAATATTAACTGAAGGTATACACAAGCTGCTGCAAGACAAGATGGAGCAGAACATACAGGACATTAGCTAGTTTGTGGCTGATCTTGCACACCTTCACTAACTCCAAGGCAGCTTACTCCATTTTTATTGTGGTGAGATACTTTGCACTTACCGTAGAGCTGATGTTCAAATGTAGGACTAAGCACAATCTAGAAGAAAAACACTGCAGATTTACAAATAGCATTTCCATGGAGATAAGCCTTCAAGAGTCCACTGAATTACAAAAATTACAAATTTAACTTTTTATCCTTATTACTTCTAGGAACTTTTTGGCTTGTAATCGATGAAGATAACACTCTTTCATAATGTGACAAATATTTTGTGATAAATTGTATTAGACACTTATATCACATATACGTAAAATAAAAAAAAGGAGATAAACTAGAAGGTAGAAAATAAACAAGACAAGTAATTAATTAAAACTAGGAAAATACAATAATCTTACAATCGTTAATCTACGGCAGGTACTTCATCCTGAAGTCCCCGTCCCCCGGCATGGCTGATCAACAGCATTCATGCTTTAGGTTACCTCAAGAGGAAATAGCAAGACTCACTTAGTGCCCACACTGAAGGGAATGGCTGGAGCCTGGTATCCATACAGCTGTGCAATGAGAGGATGCTGAATTATACTGCCATGACAGTTCAGTTTTCTTCGACTTGTACCAAGCACCACCCAGAGGCATGGAGCATAATGTCTTCTTGAGGGGCACTCTCTGATACCAAGGAAAAGATGAGGAATGCAGAGAAACTAGTGCTGATTGTGGTGTTCAAAGAGATAACAGAGAGAGAGTGCACATCCTTCTTTACGTTATGCTTTTCTTGATTCAGAATACAATAGTTCGTCCTTCCCCAGCATCACCTTTGTGATGATGGGAAGTGTGAATAGGTACCAAAGTGTTCTTTACGCAGTCATGGAATACACACACGATGGAGAGCCTTTTGGTGGACAGCTAGAGGCTAGAGGCTAGGCTCCTCTTTCCACTTGGCATGCGCTGGGTTATGCAGCTCCTCTTACTACAGGACCCACTTCAAGTCTGTTAAGAGAAAAAGAAAAAATCCAGTTCAGAAACTCAGTTTTCCTAGGAAACAGCTTGAGATCACGTTATCAGACACCTTCTGGAAGGCTGTTACTCCAGACTATGAGGAACTGCAATCTGAACAAGTAAAACACTTAAATAGTGGGCCAACTGTCCATGACACAACCACTTTACGTACCTTTGAATTTAAAGCACAATTTGAACTAGTCATTGCTGAATTAGAGTTCACACTATAAACAAACAGGCTTCACCTTAAACAGGGCTAACTTCCACAGCACTGCTCGATTAAAACTCATTTCTGTCACTGCTAAAGGAAGGAAACAGAGCTGACTGAAACATGCATTTCCCCAGCCATGTGGAAAACATGGCTTTCACCTGCTGTCCTGTGTTCAAAGGCATTATGAAGACAAAGTCTGTTATGAAAAAAAATAAATACTCTCCTGACAGTTAGATGAAATACCAGACAGAACAGAAAACAAAACAAAGCCGACGCTTCGCCAGCGTTTTCTGAAATTTTCTCTTGCTTCTGCAATAGAGGGCTACCACACTGAGGCAGGTGCTAATGCGTGTGACCGCCCACTGCTGAGCCTGGATTTATGCCATAAATTGTAGCTTAAATGCTCTCAGTTGTCCTGTGACTGGTGGAGTCAGAGTCTTTCTGTAACAGAACAGAGGTCTTCCGAGTACCTGATCTTGCTGTGCAGTACAGCCCGGAAACAGGACCGAGGAAGCCAGGTGAATCATAGAATGATAGAATCGTTTAGGTTGGAAAAGACCTTTAAGATCCTCAAGTCCAACCATTGACCTAGCACTGCCAAGTCCACCACTAAATCAGGTCCCTCAGCACCACATCTACACAGCTTTTAAATCCCTCCAGGCACAGTGATTCCACCACTTCCCTGGGCAGCCTGGTCCAATGCTTGATAACCCTTTCAGTGAAGAAATTTTTCCTAATATCCAATCTAAAACACCCCTGGAGCAACTTGAGGCTGTTTCCTCTTGTCCTATCACTTGTCACTTGGGAGAAGAGACTGTCACCCACCTCTCTACAACCTCCTTTCAGGTAGTTGTAGAGAGTGATAAGGTCTCCCCTCAGCCTCCTTTTCTCCAGGCTAAACAACCCCAGCTCCCTCAGATGTTCCTCATAAGACTTGTGCGCAAGACCTTTCACCACCTTCGTTGCCCTTCTCTGGACACACTCCAGCACCTCAACATCTTCCTTGTGGTCAGGGGCCCAAAACTGAACACAGTACTCGAGGTACAGCCTCGCCAGTGCTGAGTACAGGGGGACGATCACTTCCCTAGTCCTGCTGGCCACACTATTTCTGGTCCAAGCCAGGATGCTGTTCGCCGTCTTGGCTACCTGCGCACACTGCTGGCTCATAGTCAGCTGGCTGTTGACCAACACCCCCAGGTCCTTTTCTGCCGGGCAGCTTTCCATCCCCTCTTCCCCAAGCCCATAGTGCTGCATGGCATTGTTGTGACCCCAGTGCAGGACCTGGCACTTGGCCTTGTTGAACCTCATCCAGCTGACCTCAGCGCATCAATCCAGCCTGTCCAGATCCTTCTGTAGAGCCTTCCTACCCTCAAGCAGATCAACACTCACGCCAAACTTGGCGTCATCTGCGAACTTACTGAGGGGGCAGGCAATCCCCTTGTATAGACCATTGATAAAAATATTACAGAGAACAGGCCCCAATACTGAACCCTGGGGAACACCACTTGTGACCAGCTTCCAACTGGATTTAACTCCATTCACCACCACCCTTTGGGCCCATCCATCCATCCATCCATCCATCCATCCAGTTTTTTACCCAGCGAAGAGTACGCCCATCCAAGCCATGAAGGCAATCATGCTGCTTAGGTGGGGCCTACATTGAGGGAAAAGGCACGGAGCAGGGCGAGTGCCTCTTCTGCCATAGCCCAGACATTATGCTGGAGATGCCACAGTGTGCCAGCTCTGCAAGCTGAGGCTACATCTATCACCAAGTCTTCTGGATTGTTTCAAATGAGCTATTAACATATTGCCTTGGGGAAAGAGACATGGTCACAACTTGAAGAACTGGCCATTTGACCCTGCTGGTAAGCTGCCCATCAGCTCACACAAGCCATGCTCACTGTAACAGAGCATGTGAGCCTGTGCTCACATGTCGGGAGTCTTGTGACACCCCTCGAGATGGCCCAGCCAGCACCAAGGCAGGCTGATACCTCAGGCCATGTTCCTCATTCCTGCCCTGCATATTCTGACAAGGCTGTGGATATCCTAGTCAGACATCCCCTTGTCTAAATTTTGGCAGCAACAGAATCAAGAGTATGAGACACAGATCAACAACAGAAAAATAAAACAGAAAAAGGCTGGGGGAGGTTTTGTTGGAGTTTATCTAATAAAAGCAGAAGTTGGTTATCACAAGGAATAAAATATCATGTGAATAAAAAGAACTCATTTCAGCTGTCTGTTTAAACTTTTCTGAGCACCTTTTCCTCTGTAAAAATCTTGAAATACGCCTGCCTCCATTTACAACGCGCCGACGTTGCAGTTTACATCCAGTCCTCCGAGGCACTCGGATGTTACTGGGTATTGCCAGGCAACTAGAGCTCTTGGTGACATAAAAGAAATTGGGTATCTTCTGCAGAAGATAATTAGTACCTAGATGGATGCTCTGAGAACCTGATTCAAAGAGAGATGTGTGACTTCTCTACTTACACATCTGTATCCCTTGGAAGAGTGACGCGTAAGTGTCTGCTAACTTTCCTGGTAAAAGCATTAATATTTTTTGTGATCAGGCCCTTTCTGACACAAGCTGCAAGTCAAACAGAGAATTTCAAGAGTGAAAGCAAAGCACCCATACAAAGCTCTGTCTTTAGCCTGAAACAGCAATGAGCTCATGTCCTGATAAAAGGCTGAACACTGAGCAGAGCTAGCAAAATCAGTGGATTTCCTCACAACAGTCTCAGCCAGCTTCGCTATTTTGCTTTGTTTCACACTGCACATCCACTAAGCAGGAACGAAACAACCTGCTACAGTGGCAGGCACCAGCCAGCTGGGAAACTCGGGAAGCAGCCAGGGACCTGCCCCGCTTGCGTGTTAGATAGGTCACCAGCTCCCTGGGAGGGTAGAAGGTAAAGTTGAGCAGCATGGCCACTCATCAGATAACCAGCTGCAGATGCCAGGCACTCCCTTCACTCACCCACATGGAGATGATGTGAGTCACCTCCCTCACAGGCAAGCCAGCCAGAAAAAAGCCACCAAAACCATGTTTTCTGACAAGGCAGGGATGTTCCACTCAACAGTTTCATCGTCAGAGCAGCATTTGCCAGAGGAAAAGGGTTTCCCAGGCAATGAGGTGGGAAGGAAGCACAGCAGCGCAAGATAAAAGGACAGAAAAGTGTGTTGCCTGAGAAGGCATCCTCTTCCTATTTGTAGCTAGGTCAAGATATCTTTCCCATAAAGGGTTTTTGTGCAACAAGTATGAGCTCTTTTCCCCATGCAAGCAAGCCAGGACAGGTTTGGCATGAGTGGGATGGAGGTTTTTCAGGGCCACACCTAGCTCACAGAAACTTGTGTTGGAGCCAGTTGTGGCAAGTGCCAATAAAACCTGCAATCAGTGGCAGTTTTCATACTAAATGTGTCCAAGCTGACTTTCCTTGCAACATAATAGAGGATGAGACTGGAAAGTATGTAAGCAGGTTGATTTTTTTACAGGACATTTTAGAGCATAGGCCTGTCTTTTGTTTCAGTGGCTGAGTCGCTGAACAGTCCAGGAGAGGGAGAAACTCCCTGACCAACAGGGTGCAGCCCAAGGGACCAAGGAGGTGGGATGACCAAGCATCCCCTCCCCACCAGAGAGCAGTATTTGGAAGGAGGGGGACTGGGTGCACATCCTACGTTTAGTGCCTCCCTCTCTTTTACTTGCTAATGACAGAAACTAGTGGCAGAGTCATACCCCGATACAATCTCAGGACTCTGCTTTAGACTGGAAGTGTCTGTTGTAACCGAGCTGGGTGAAACACAATGGTTCTCTTGTTTATTCAGTAGAAGCTGCAAGTTTCAGGTTGACCCCCAAAATGAGTTCTAATATTTACACAGATCTTTAGAGACATTAAACATCCATCATAGCACCATAACCAGACAATTTAAAACAAAATCCAAATATGAAAGTCCTGCAAAGCCTGGATTGTGAAAATATGCAACAGCAATATCAGTATCCCCAGAGAGATACAACTGTGTAGTCACAAGAAGAATTTGGCCACATTCTGTGCTTTCACAGTCCTGTCAATATTTATTTGTTGTGACTTGCACTCTCATGACTCTAAGCACACTGGAAACTGTTCATTGAACATGTCCAAAATCAATTGACCTTGACTCCAGTCCTGGGTGAGAAAAACTACATATTTTTAGCTTGCAGATTTCATCAGGATTAAATCGTATGCAAAAGAATCCAAATGCAACTTGATAATACAAGTTTGTTTTCTACTTTTTTCCTAGAAACTTGATCAAAATGTTTCTCTCCAAAACAACAAAATTTTGTTCCTGAGCAAAGGTCAGGCATTGAAAATTGAATCCAGAGGAATATTTTTTTCAGGAAATTGTAAGCACCAGAAAATAAGCCATTGTAAGACAAGTGCAAGTATAGCCTTAAGTAGAGCTTTCACTATCAACAAAGGCTTTAGTAAATGCTATGTGAGACTAACGACTTTGATTCTTACTCCAGAGACTTTAAGGTGAATTGCTATTCTACCTGAAAACAATGCCATGTAAACCCAGTTAATAGTAAACAATCTCGAGCTTTCTTATGGGTTGCATGCAGAACAAAATTCCTCGTTTGGGATTCTTCTCCATACTTCCCCTTTGCTATTTGTTCACCCTCTTCTGATTTTGCAGCAGCCTCCACTCCTGCAGCAGCCAGAAAGCAAGATCCCTTCATCGCACACGCTAAAGACTCAAGGGTTCTTAATCTGATTTGATGCTTACTGTGCATCCATCCTTTGCTATGCCAAGGAACTGGCACTGAGGGCTTCAGAGAGGTCTATGGGCAAAAGTGCAGGATGCATTCTGCAAAAGCACTTCCTGAACCACATCTGACAGGACAAGTTAGCGTGTGAAAATCCCCACAGGCTTCTCTTGGTCAAAGCACTGCCACTCCCACACTTCTACACTGTACCCCTTTGCTGGGCAATAGTATTGTTCAAACATAGCCTAACAGGGAGGCAAAGGCAAGAGGCTTAGTGTTCAGGGAGGGAGCTGAGAGCCCTGCTCCTCTGTGGGCCCCAGGAGAGGCGGAGGAGCTGATGGCAGGCGCAGCATGCTGCCGCTGACCCAGCCTGCCTGGATGCTGAACTGCCGCACCACAGAGAGAATTCTAATTTGTTCTAACAGGATGGGCGTACGCCGGGCCGCGTCCCCAGCCGGTGTAAATCACAGCAGCCCTCCTGAAATCAATGCAATTACGCCAATTTTCATAGATTCGTAGATTTTTCAAGTCAGAAGGGAGCATTGTGATTTACATGTTGGTTATAGCTGTGATCTATGTTGTAAATGAGGATTTATACCAGCCGTGAGGATCTAGCCCTTCGATGCATTTCAGGGAGTCTAATCTTTTAGTCAGATAAATTCTGCGGAGCAGCTGCTTTGCTGCAGACAATTTTCAGCCCTGCAGGAAAATAGCAGAGCCCTGCAGATCCACATGGAGTGGGAAGGGTTATTCGCACCTTGATGAGAGGCTGAGAGGGGCAAAAAAGAAACAACACAAAGTACTGCCTGGAGCGGAGGACGGGGTCAGGGAACAACAGAGGTGGTTGAGTGAGGAGGGAATGACAGCTAGATGGAAAGCACCAGCTCAGCGTGCGCTCTTCAACATTCTCAGGCAGCCCTGAGGTCTCCCCTTTCTCTCTCATCCAGCAGCTCAGTGTTCCTGCCATGGACCATCTCTGCAGAAAGGCACCAGCACTGTCCTCAGCCTCTTCTGCCTTCATAGCTTGATGTGGCAGCCTATGGCCATGTTGCAAATGGATGCCTCACAGCCTCAACACCGATGCACCTCTGATCATCCAAAACACCCGCTGACGGTGTCCTCTCTGCCTTCTCACTGCTCCTCAGCCCACTTCGCTGTGACCATGTCCTGTCCCATACCCATTGGAGGCTCCGGCCTTCCCAGTATGAGTCCCCCCAGGCTGATGGTACTGGGAAGGAAGTCCCTACCCTGTTCCGCTTTTCTGGCTGTGCTGTTCCAGACACCCCCAGCAGCTAGAAAAAGGCAGGCACAGAAAGCAAGGCATCAGCTTTTGAGGGACAATATCATGTTTTCTTTCCTCTTGCAGGACCAGCTCAGCAGGTAACCTGTAGGTTGGGTGGGATTTTGAGACCTCTCCCCGCTCCTTGCAATTCCTGGATGTTTCCCTTGATGCTTCTGCCTGGCCTCCCTCAGCCCCTCAACCAACTGCAGGCAGCCCTGCCTGCAGGAGGAGAGTGCTATTCCTGTACCTGCACATGCAAAGGACTACGAATTAGCAGATTCTTCAGTACACTGATTGTCTCATACAAGGATTTGCACTGATCATTTAGGGGGTTTTAATTAATAATTAGTAGGTTCATTCCGTTTTCCCCTTTTTTTCCCTGTTTACCCCTTCCTACCATGAGAAAATGGGGGCACTTGAAGGTTAAATTGACAGTCACTGGGGGAGCGCTGCACTGAGATTTAAACTACTGTTTTTCAGTGCCTTCTCCTTTCACCATGACAGCTGGGAAAACCTTCCTTTTGTATTGCCAAGGCATCCCTACATGCTGCTTTGTGAGACAACACCAATGTGGGGATAAGGACCTTGCAGGCCAATGAGCTCTGCACAGCAGCCTAACAGCACCTACGGACTGATGGTGATATCCCAAAGGACAGGATTAGTACGGGAGGGAAAATGAGGAGGCCTTAAGGAACATTTTAGAAGCTCCCTCCTTCCTCAAAGAAAGAAAAGAATTAAAAGTGATGGGTCCAGTCCAATCCTCCAGGTAACTGGCACAGGTTGGGTTTACTGAGAAAACACGTCAAAGCAACGAATCTAGAGCTAGTCAAATAAGCTGTGGTCATTTTGTTTCATCTCACAGAACAAAATAGGATTGGCTTGAACGGAGCAGTCCATCTGCACTGCCAGGAAGCTGTTTATGTTGTAAAGTCTTCATAGGGAGAAAGAGGGTTAGTTCAGTCTACTTGCAGCCAACTGAAAGGCACCAGAGGGCTGGCCAACTCTGTGCCAATCCCTCTGCTTAATCTTAACTCATCCAACGCAAACGGACATAAACGAGACAGAAAGCTGCTGTAGGTTTACGTAGGTCTGGGGAATTTGTGAGGTCTTAGTGAGAGAAATAACATGTATTTATTTCATGGACCAGACTATGGTAAAATAAGCCTGGATTCAGGGGCATTGATTGATGCTTGATGAGAACTGGCAATTTGTGGGGCCTCCTCAGAAGCATTAAGCCTATATTTTTGGGGTGTTGCAACTGGATCTGGGATTTCATGTGCTTTATTTCAACAGCTGTGGTTACCCAAGTAGGCACAGACATTTAACTTAGGGAGTCCTAGAAGCTGAGATCAAAACAGTTCTTTTCCTTTCTACACAGTAAATGTGGAACGCAGTTTAAAATTTCTCAAGTCATGCAAAATACATTGAACTGCCTTTAAATCTTGCCCACAAATATAGCAGTTGGAGAACAAGACCCGGTCTGTCCCATATCTCCTAACCCAGTCCTTACTCCAGTCTGGAACATACAAAACAGCTCTGGAACTGCATCAAGAATATGAACACAGAGTGCCTGTCTTTCCATGATTAATTCAATTCACAATGCTTAAGGAGGAGTCTATAAACCCACACACGCACACAAGCAGCATCAGTCTACCAAATTATGCAAAGCGTTTACTTCATTTTTAGTTTTGCAATCAACCCTCAATTTGATTAGCGGCACACTGACACTCACCTGGGAAATTTTTTAAATCTGACTTTTGCTGCTATGAATGCACGTTTCAGTGATCCTCCACCAATGCAGCAGCAACCTCCTAAGGCCCCTGTGGGGGAGGGAAAACATAAGGCAGTTGCTGGGAAAGGCACTGCTCCTCTTGCCTTTCTGGTTTAGACACACACTAAATCCCACTTGATTTCTTCACCAGGCTGGCTTGGACACAAGGAGCAGAGGGGGGGCAATTAACACTCACCTCCTCTGCACACACACATACACACATACCCTCTTGGGAAAATCATCTCCTTCTCTGGAATTTCTTTTGTTCTCTCCCTAATTGCTGACTGATGCTGAAGGATTTTGAAGCGAAGCACAAGAACTGCTATTCACAACCAGTTATTTCCTAGAAACTGTTGATTTCTGATCGCTGTTTAATTCCTCCCAATGTCGCTGTTAAGAATTACATTTTAAATGCCAATCCAAAATACAAGTAAGTGGTGCAGAGAATCCAAAGAAAAGCACTGCAAGCTTAGAAAGTAGGCATGTGCACAGCATACTTGCCTACCTCAGAAGAAGAAATCAGCGCTAAACAGTAAGAAAGGTAATTGGAGACTTTCTGGACAGCTGGTCTTTCTGTGGTGTACATTTCCACAGGGATTGTGACTTGACTGCATGGTGGTACTGAGAGTGGCACCACCGGGGCATGAGAGGAAGGACTCCTAAGGAAAGCATGGAAAGCAGCTGAAAGTAATCCAAATTGCTCTAAAAAGCATTAGGAAGATATATATTATTCAGGGATTGGTTACTACTACTCAATCACTGTAAGTCCTCAGAACCAAAACCTGAATGGGGACTGATCCAAAACACAAACACTCCCTTAGCCTCAGGTTTTGCTGTGCATGCAAAATTGAGGGCAAAATGAATTCTTCCAATTTAGAAGCAGAAGTGCCACAAAAATCTGCATGTCTTTTCTGTGAGGGAAGATCACCATTTTAAAAACAAACTCACTTCTCAAATCAGAACAAAAAAAAATAAGATAGGAATGTTCCTGCAGAACCAGAAATTCTGTACTTCTGCAACAGTAAAGTGGTATAAATATGGAATATGTACACAGAAATACATAAATACAATAGCAATTGTTGCAATAGAAAAGTCTAGATCTAAATGAGGAAATCATATTGAACATTTTCACTTGCACAAACGAAACAATCTGACATTATCACAGTGAAATTAGAAAGTCAAAAGATAATTGTTTCTCATTTTCCCATTTTAAATTTTAAAAAATAAATATAATGATTGTATTTTGATAAAAACACTTTTACCAGGAGAAGACCCCTTCCCTGATTCTTTTTTTCAATCATCTGCTCTACTAAGAAGTTTCCCACAGCAATGCCGCATGAGGCAAATCTTTGTCTTCTCCTGCACCTGTGCAGTTCCCCAGGAACTGCTCCTTCCCTTGAATTTCTAGCCTGCTTCTGTAGCACCAACGCTTCCCTGCTCATCTGTTTCAAGTCAGAGAAGAATCTCATACAGTTGAAATTACGAACCTACCCATGGATTATGATAGATCTCGTATTTTCTAATCTAAAATTCAACTGTGGCAGTTAAAACTAAAGCAGGTCATTATTTTTTATTCCTCAATTCATGTCAGGTCTCTCAGTGAAACACTGGTTTCACACTCACTTCCCCTGAATGCCTCCATGTTCTGCCTCTTCTGTCGCTAAGAGATACGCCGTTCTCTGCTTCTTTCCTCCAGTAGCTATAAGGACTCCTATGACATGATTTTGACTACTGGAGTATCCACATCAATAAAGATGAAAAATCAAAGGAGATTAGCCGCAAATAAACAGCAGAAGACGCACGATGCGTCATGCCACAAGCAGACCTGGTATGGCTCAGTGTAAACTCACACGCCCCAAACAAAGGACCTCCAGAGAAGTTTTGGGCTTTGTAAAGGCCAGATGGGAGACCAATATTAAACGGTTAGGGACTGTAAAAATTAGTTGGTGGGCAGTGTTGTCCCTTCAGGGTACTAGAAAGGAGTGCTATTCTCCTTATTGTCTGAAGAAGATACATTACTGGGGGTCTAGCTGCTTCTACTGACGGAGACAGTACAGCATTTTTCACAAAGGGTGCATATGCCCCAGCCAACTCTCCACTGCATAAATGCTTTCAGTCTACCTCATTCCTTCTTACAGCTTCCACAGGACATGGCGTTTTTCACTGCCTCTCTGCAACTGTTGTGTAGCGTCATTCTGCACTTCCAAACACCTGACGCATCATCTCTGTGATGGATTAAAGAGTTCATACAGATTACGCAGCCTCTGGGAGGCTCCAGAGCTAAAGCCTGTCTAACTCTGAAATTTTGAAGCACAGTCTAATTTCCTGGAAATTCATGCAAAAATGAATGCATTCTGAAGCAGAACCACGTTAAAAAGCAAGTGGAGCTTGACTTCCCTGGGTGACTCAAAACCACATTTCTGCTTCTTCCACTGAACTGAAGTTCCTCCAGTTTGAAACATTCAGGCTCTGCTGGCCTACACAGGCCTTTTACTCCCCTGGCACCTGTCAGTCCGCAATACAAAGTGCCACAGGGCACTTTTACATAACCTGGAAGGAAAATACCAGCTTCAATGGCATGAGATGAATAGAACCCCAAATCAGTCATGGGGGGAAGCCCGAGGGAAAGTGTCCAGGGACAGCTCAGCACCATAAGAACTTCCTGTGAAGAAGAAAAGTTTCCTTGTCTTCTCCATCTGACCGCCTGGCTGTGCTCTGATGCACAAGTCAATAGGAGCACTAAGCAGGCACTACCGTTGCACAGTTTTGCACAGATGCCTGGCACTGGTGTGGCTTCTGTCCTCAAAAGCTAGCTAATCCTCTTTGCAACTCTGCTTTTAGGACCAGGTTGGCCCTTACAAAGCCTCAAAGTTCCCCAGAATGGGGAGGGGCTAGATGAAAAGGAAAGAAAAGGAGAAAAATAAATTAGTATGGGGAACAACAATGAAATAATGTACGTAAGGATCACAGGATAAGGCATTAAGAGAGAACTGGATGGAGGGGACACGAAGTAGAGCACCCCCAATAACACCCATCATGCCATGATGGCATCTAAGCTGGTGGATGCAACCCACTGATGTTCTGCCCAGTGATGTGTGAGGATGTGCACAGGCAGAGCTCCCACAGCTTCTGGGATTTACCATCAAACTTCCTGCACTGGGGAGGTGACAAGGAGGTCCTCAACTTTTTGAGCTCATTAGGATCCCTGAAGCTACATATTCAAGCTCTATCCTGAAAGCCTTTTACATTAAAGCTGAAGAAAGCACATGAATCCAGAAGCTGGAGCTTTAAGAAGCATAGCACACATTGCAAAGCTTCTAATACAAAATGCACCTGGCAATACTAGCAACCTTCCAGGTGCTAGTTAATCTCTGGGCTGCTTGGTATAACAGGATGAGAAGGGCCTATTGGGCACAGAGGGCTTGCAAGCTGAAACAGGTCTGGAGATCAGGGTTGCTTTAATACTAGTTTCCCTGCTTTCTCATGAAAGAAATACATGTACCACACAATCTAAAAATCTAAATTGAAAGAGCTCTGTGCCCCTCTTCTCATCTTCATCTTCCTCTCTTTCCAGGCGTACAATACATGCAGCACCAAATTTTGCACTAATGCATATCGTGGGAAATTGCTTGCTTGAATATACAGCATAAACAAGTGCAGGATCTGACTGGCAGATAGATTTCTAAAATCTATCATTTTTATGTAAACGGTTGTAAAATTATCTTTGTACAGAACATTGCGTTTGACACAGTATCCTTTGTCTAGCTCAGAAAACCTCAACAACAAACAATGCAATGCACAGCATATACTTTTTCAAACTATTTTTGTCATGCTCTTTCATTTTGCATAGCATATAGCTTTAGGCTGTATTACATGTTATATAGTAACAGTCAGTAACATTACACTTTTTTCAAATGAATCCATTTTTTATTACACAAACCCGCTAACATAGCTGTTTTGTGTGTGCATGTATGTGGGTCTGTGGATTTCCTTCAAAAAGAACCAAACTGATCTAACAAAGCCTGACAACAGCAAGTTTCTGCATTGAGATTCAAGCTTTTGTCAAGGTCTGTCATACTTTTTTCCCTTTAAAAACTGCAGGATTGACTTTCTTCATGTCCATACCACATTCATATTATTGCAAGTTTATTACTTCGTTGGAAGACACTGTCAATGGATACCAGAAAACATGAGATTGAAATCAAGTCCAAACAAAGGCTGTGCCATTAAAATACTGACATAACCCGCATGGCAGGAGTGAAAACATGCATATGAAGGTCGCCAAAACTGGGGATTTGTAAAGTCATACCAGTTAGCCTTTAGATTCCCACCCGACAACAGAGAAACCAACTACTGTAGTGCTAACTTTTCTGCAGTGTTAACTCTGAATGAATGGCAAGCAGAAAGAGCACACCATGAGTGGCGTAACTTAACTGTTCAGATATGCCGAGGGATATATACACAAACAGCAGACTACGCTCCAGATGAATAAAATAAATGAGTCAATAAATGTTGTCCAAATTTTGGTAAGACCCCAAATATATGATGTTCCCCATATCGCTGAAGGACATCCCACATTTCTCGGGGGCAGCTGGAGAGCAGCTGCCACCCACCACTGCCATACAGACAATAACCCAGCATGTGGTTGGTTTAGCAGATTTGGAGCTGCAGTGGTTCCTGCTGCACAGATTCCTGCTGAAGTGACCTGCATAAAATTACCCCATAAGCCTGGCGAAAGCTACTGGAACCTCCGTGACATTTTTCACCAGACCTTAGCAAAAAGTCTAGAGGTCCTGAGCTTTGGGGTTGTTGTCCCCAAATCAGGATGGCCTCCAATTTTATGAGGACTACACTTGGCATTTTTTTCTGCTTGTGCAGGGCCCTTTTATAAACATCTTTCTTTTTCCTCTTTCAAACAAATCATGTCCTGCTTTAAACACTATAAAAGAAATAAAAGAAAATACAGGAAAACATGCAAGGTTCTGCATAATGTGTATAAGAAATGAGTGTTTATCACTGTATGAATACCTAATTAGACCAGACATGTAGCTCAACATCAAAATAGCAAAACTACGGGTTAAAGCATGCAGCATTCCACGGTTAGTACTGCAAAGATACAGACAAGAATGTGTAATGAAAACCCTGTGAAGTAAGAACCATTAAGCAGTCAAGTAAAAAAATCCTGCAGAGGTGAAGGCATGCCTTAGCTGGGCAGCCCCTCTAATCTCTTCATGGCAGTCCTTGTTCTCCACCCATTCCCAGTCGTGCATTTATTCCCTGTCCTCATAGTGATGTAGGCCTCCAACCTGAAAAGACATCTGCCTGTCTTTTAATTGAACTGAGCGTGTGGGCGTAAGGTATACTCAAGGCAGACCTCTTGGGATAAATGCTGACCTTGTTTGTTAGCTCAGACCTGGCATCACACTAATGTGGTTACACTGCTTCCAGCCCCGACTGACTTGTGCTGGTTAGCGTGGAGCTTGGGAAGAGAAAACCTGTGACTGCCAGCACTTGTCCTCCACACAACCTTGGAGGACAGGTTGCTCTGTGCAGCGACTGTCTGTCTACGTTTGGTTTTGGATAGAATTTAGAGCAGCACATGGCAAAACGCTCACAAAACCTGTTATTATCACTGACTGTGGGGTAGTATCTTACGTGTCTTGTGATTTACTCTTCCAGGCAATGAGAACAAGAGCTCTGTCCAAGTCCAAACATCAGGTTAGCCTTAAAAGCATTACCTGACACAGCACGAGGGTAAGAGAGAACTCATGGTGTAGTAAAGCGTGCCACTGTGTAAGAAGATGTGTACAACCTTAATACAGCACATACCTTGTATGGCATGCTACTTATAGGAAGGCTTCAACTGGCAAAAAACATCCATAATTTTCTGTCTCCTGGAGGTCCTGTTCCTAATGGTCTCTATTCTGGCACTCCACCAACAGATAAAAATCAGTAAGCAAGATTTCAGAAGTGGTCTTATCATCCTACCCTGTCCTTAGCCTTTTCCTCAGAAGACCTTCTTCCCTTCTTACTTGCTGTGAATCTCAGGTGTCCATTTCTCCTCTCCTGTACAGGAAAAACGGCAAACGATTCCCCCAGCATCTTCTTGCAATATAGTTCCCTTCTTTCTTGCAAGGACCATCTCTTTCTTCCACATCCTACTTTATACTCTTCACTTCCAAACTCAGCTGATCCCTTCCTGATCTTCTGGAGTATCCCTCATCCCAGATGCCACTGCAGTTTATTCCTCTCTCATACTGCCTGGGGATCTGACTCATCATTTTTGTGATTGCTCCTTTGCATCAAAGCCTCATCTCATGCTTCGATTCTCCCATGAAAAAGTGTCGTTTAGAAGACAGACTATCCAGCAAGCGCTGGAGATAACAAAAAAGGAGACGGGTTAAGGCCATCCATCCACTGCTTTCACATTTTTTTTTTGGAGTGACCTGAGATGATCTATCCCAGGCAAGAACAGCAGCTCAGAACAGAACCTGCCTCATATTAAGAGGTGCTGCAGTTCACTCCAGGCTTTTCAGATGGTGAAGTGCATGCCACGCATTCTCTAATGCATCCTCAGCAGTGATGGGGACACACGCCTTTTCTCTGCCTTGCGCTGTTTTGCAGTTGGCCCCGCTTCTGTCTGAAACCGCTCCTGAGCAGCACCCACCTGAACTGTCCCACCACCGAGACTGCTCAAACAAAGGAACAAAACCGGGTGTGTGTAAGGCTGGCCGGGCCTGCTGCCGGCCCAGATCCTCAGCTCCTAGGCTGAATTGCTGGTGATTGTGCTGCATGGCATGGCAGTAGGAGATTAGCTGCCTTATTCCACTATCCGTTTTTGTGCCTCTCAGAGAAGCGTATTCTTACATTCGCCTCTTTTAAAGACCAAGCTGAGCGCATGCTAGATGTGGGTGTCCCCCCCCCCCTTAAATTTAATTCTGCTTTCTGAACTGTGCATTTTCAATGCTTCGACAGTGCACCGCCTGCAATTAGAGACAGTCCCACAGGGCAGAGGTGCAGGCTGCATTCTGAGAGATATTCCTCTGCTGTAGAAAATAAACAACAGCCTCTGAGACTATTTCTCTGCCAAAATAATTTCAGCATTTCGCTGTCACACAGCAGGCGATCTGGGTGGGGAGGGAATACGTGGAGAGGTGCCGCTGCGCCAACCTCAGGGGGCTGGTTATTTTAAAATGCACCAGACAATTAATTAATTTTCCTTTAAAAAAAAAAAAAGGTTGCAAAAATGTAGTTCGAGGTATTACACTTTCATAACAAAGTCTCTATTATAAATGAGGCTCTCCTTTTCAGACAGGGCTGTAATTAGATTGCCTGTGGTGATGATGAATGGCCACGGTGAATTCATTTCTGGGGAAGCGCGCAGCAACAACCCATGTCCACAAGGCAGGGCTACCGCCTCAGGCAGGTCGCCACCACCTCAGACGGGCCGCCACCTCAGGCACCCCACCGCCACGGCAGTGCCAGCAGCCGCCGCCCTCAGGGGCCGCCGGGCACCGGCGGGTCGAGGAGCTCGCCACAGCCAGCCGGCAGGTCCCACAGAGACCCGCCACTACGGCAAAGCCATGGCCGCCCCCATCCCCTCCTCGCTCGCACCAGCCCTTCAGCACCGTGGCCTCCCTCCGGGGCGGCCGCCGCCAGCGGGCCGTAGCCAGGGGGGAGGGCACGCGGAAGAAGCCATGGACTGAGGGGCAAGAGCCACCGGGGCGGTGGCCCCCAGCCGCGGCCACCGTTAACCAACCGTTAACGAACCGTTAACTGACCGCCCGCGCTGGCGGCCGCGGGGAGCACCGCCACCGCCCGCCCCACAGGCAGGGCCCGCCGGGCCGCCGTCGCCGCCTCCCGCCCGGCCTTCCCCAGGGGAACAGCGAGGCCCAGCCGAGGCATGGAGCCATTTCCGCGCCGCGAGGCCGGCGCCTGCTGGGAGAGGCCGGCGAGGGGGCGAGGGGCCGAGGGCCGCGGCGCGGCGGGGCATGCGGCCCTCCTCGGCTTCATAACGAGCTCCAGCCTGGAGCGTCTCCGGGAGGCTTTATTACTGTGATTAATGTTAGTATGATGAATCCATTCCCCCTCCTCGTCTCTCTTTGCCTGCTACACAGCAAATGCCGTCGCAGAGGCAGGGCAGTGGGAGAGCACCGTGCACCCTCATGACCAGGGAATGCTCTTTTTAAAGCCTGGCTTTAAATGCGTTTGTTATCCGGAAGAAGGTCGCTGTTACGTCACAGTGCTCATGGCTGCGTTTCAAAGGCAACCTATTGCAGGACGCAGCGGGTATCTGGAGGGATGTAGGTCACAGTGGGCTCAGCCCTGTCCAGGAATTGCCCTGTGTCTAGAATTGTTTGTTGTTCATAAAGGCCATCAGCATTTGGCCTGCCAAGATTAACGGCTTAAGCTTTGCACTGTTTCAGAAGTTTCTGCTTTTTCTAAATCATGACTTATTTTTTCTGTCTTAATGTTGCTGTCGGTCATTATGCAACAGACCATGTCTGGAAATGAAGAGCTCCATCCAGAAGTAAAGGCTGCTATAAAAAGAAGAAACTGTCCCCAGGACAGATCCATTTCAGTAAATGGTGAGGGTGATGCGAAATGAAGGTTGTGCTGAAATTATTAGCTTCAAGAACATTGAAAGGACTGCGGAGGTATAAGCTGAAACGTAAGAAGTATAAACAGCATTGTCATTTACAGTTACAAAAACTCTCCCATGGACAAAATCATTGGCAGAATGAGGCAGGTGATGGGTGTAGCAGCAGCAGCACATTTCTGCTCTGTGGACTTTTTCCCAGCATTAGTAAAAATAGTCTGTTTGGAGGATGAAGCAGCCACTTGCAAAAGGGCCTCTGGCTCCCCACACAGCACCGTTTGGTGCGATGTGAATGCTAAACCTTAGGAAGGAAAACTGGATTTGGAAATTGCAGGCCTCACTAATGCACAGTCTGATCCACTTTAACCGCATGTTTTCATGGGCCTCCCATTCCTCCTTTGGCCCTGAACACTTTCTGAACAACCCTAAAACTCTCAGCATCAATTAACGTAAATGTGACAGGCTTCTCTGATACGTAGGGTAAGGAGTCTTTCAGCCTCATTAGAGAAGGGAAGGGCTTTCCATCCATCTCCCGATTTTGATGGAAATAGTATACAACATGTTTTATCTCTGTGAAACAATAAGAGCAAAGGGGCTGTGAGCCAAGGCCGCCAGCTAAGAGTTGAAGATGAAATTTAATTGGTTAGTAACAAAATTTTAGTGCTGAGACAGCTTGTTTACATCTATTTAATGTCATTGCTTCCTGAATTTGTCTATCAGGGAGTGCTGCCTGACTGCTTCAGCCAGATAACAGACTGGTTCATGCCGCTTCCAGATTTATCTTCTCTTCTGGCCACCAACAGCCTCTTTCCAGTCTTTCTGTCTCTGGTAGCGTCCTTTCCTATTGAACTGTACTGAGGTGCACTCTCTCCCTGCTTATACCGTGGCCTTTCACCTGCTGCTACTGCTGTTTTAATCACATCCTTTATCTCTGTTCTGGCTCTGTGCCTTTTATTTGTGATCCCATAGACCTTTGGCAGTTTGCACTTCTGTGTTTCCCAAACCCCGTCCTTTACTCACTTACAAACCCCGAAAAGGGCACTTTATTTAAGTGAGACATTTCAGCTCTAATGTTAAATTGTGCAAAGACTTGGGAGCTGGATCTTGGGAACATGGAATTACTGAGTGTGCTTATTACTTTGTGGGACTGGGACCATAATGCACTTCCATACCTTTTCAGAAGTCCCAAGTCCTTTGTAGCTGCTCGCTCCCTAGCATGCCTCTAAATGGGAAACAGGATACGAAAGTGCATTTGTTCAGCTTGCTGCGTTTATTGCACCGTGCTGCACACTGTAGGTAGGGTCGGAGCCCACATGCAGCAGCGTCTGACCGAGCCCTCTTTAGCAGTGTTTGTAAACCTGAGTGGCAGTATTTGCAACCTGAGAGTTCAAGCACGAGAGGAAAAAGGAATGCAAGTTTAGAGACAAACTGCAATATAGCTGAGAGCATAATGCGTGTAGTTGTGTGCAGATGCACTCGAAAATACCGGTGAATTGTAAAGCGATGTAATTGCGCCCATTGACATTCAGGTGGTGTGCCAAACAAAGAGCAACTTGCACATCCAAGAGGGCACACAAAGATTGGCTCCACAGTTCAAGGGGAAAAAATATGAGCCAATATCAGTAAAGTGCTCCTGTAGGAAAGCTGAAGGCAATGGCCTGCTACTCTGCCTATCACTGCTATCTGTTCCACATGGGAGATGATTTTGAAACCTTTTTAAGACCATGACAGTATTCTTTACAAATGGTGCTCCGTTGCTGTTATTATAAAAGCAGGGAGGCACAAGTAAGGTTTTTTTTTTTTAAAGTGGGAGGCAATTGTTTATGAAAAGATGCTACATGAACAGTCAGATGTACCTGAAAAAAACTAGCGTACCCTGATTTTCAGTTTTTAAAGCTCAACAAAAAGCAATGGAGTGATTATTTAATTATCTTGATATCTGGGTGAATCCCAAATTTCACAATTTGGGTCTTGCTGGGAGGATTATTTGGCAAATGCAGGCAATTGTGGGCATTTCCAAATTCTTCAGCTAAATGCTGAGAAAATTGAATCAGGATTAATAAAAGGTCTTGTTACAGAAATAGGTGCTGGCATGGAAAAGGGATTCCAGCCCTCTGACTACTGACATATGCATGTTCATCATGTTCAGAGTGTCTGTTTCGCTTACACTGAGTCAGAGTTATTACATAAGGTTTAACTATTGCTTACATGAACTTCTAATGGTAATCTGCTGCTTCATTACAAAACAACCAGCCTTGTGGAGACCCTGAGGCTCAGCTACTTCTCTGTCATGTCCTCAGAAGCAAGCTACAGGAGGAGCAGAGTTTTGGACTGCAACGTGTAACACAAACGATAACACAAAGATGTTGTTGGGAGGTATTAGTAGAATAAAGGAAATTAAGAAAATTGTTCCT
Source organism: Larus michahellis (assembly GCF_964199755.1). Classification (NCBI taxonomy): domain Eukaryota; kingdom Metazoa; phylum Chordata; class Aves; order Charadriiformes; family Laridae; genus Larus; species Larus michahellis. Next base: position 129,242,284 of record NC_133896.1, read on the forward strand.
GGAAACAGTAGAGAAAGAGGATCTCATTAAAATGGATCCTGTTGAAAGGAAGCTGTTTGAAAAAGGACATACATACCTTTTCAGAAGTCACAAGAATACTTAATGGGATCCATGCTCCTTCTATATCTATCATTAGCTATTTGGAGTTTTGAAACAGTACAGATGCCTTTCATAGTGACAGAGCCTTGGAAGATAACACTGGAGAGGACCTCCTCTTGGGTAGGGGGAGGCTAACAGCAATACTGACATCAGATAATCATGCCTATGGGTGAAGACTAACTGGTGCACAACTCTACCACTGCAAATACTTAAGCTGAAGACTAACTGATGCACAGCTCTACCACAGAAAATATTTAATACCGTTCCTCTGGAACCAAATTTTCTTAGGTGGGAGCATAGACCCAAACTGGCATGTGTGAGATCCCACGCTGCAGGGGGACTTGGGAGAGAGGCTGCAGTTACCTACTTGTGACAGAGAGTTACCTGCCTTTTAGAGATGGCCAATTAGTTTTGGTTTTAAGTGAATTACAAGATGTTCTTCCCCTTCCCCTGGGATTCTGACACCTATGTGCTACCTTTACAAAATGAGGCCATTTTCCTTAGGGAAGCAGAAAAGCGAATACCCTTCATACAATTTTGCGTTGCCCATAAGGGCATCAACCAGGCATAACGTATTCATGGCAACTAACAAGGTTTGTAAATATACCATGTCTAGGAAGTCAGTGGTGGCAGATGTTTTTTCTCCCTCACTGCACACAAGCCTTGTAAGCACGAGCACCCTTTCAGCATAGTAGCGAAGGAAAAATGCAGTGATGTCTTGCCATTGAGGGAGAAAAGACATTGTCTAGAGTTGAGTGCTCGGGGCGGGGGGTGGGCTCATTTAGAAAATTAAACATGACCTTTTAAGCGGAAAATGGATGGATGTAGAGCAGACATCCCATCAGCTGTGTGAGACAAAAGTGTTACAATCTGGTTAAAAGCACCCCATGCTTTTTTTGAACTCTAGATATTGTAAAAAGCTGTGAGCAAGTAATTTTGTCCAGTTCCTATGAGTATTAATGTATGCAACCATTCGCAACAAGAAAAGCAGTGTCTAATAATAATCATGATGCATTCTCAGCACTTAAAGGAGCATATTTAGCCTTGATGCAATCAATACCGTTGCTCAAGAGTCTGACTTCCCTGCTGCCTCTGTCCTGCAGGTCCTTACATGCCCTTATGTTTCAGTGGCTGCAGCTCAGCCAACTCTGAACTACCTCCCTGAAGCCCCAGCAGGCTCATCCACCAGATGAAGAACGGATGTACTCACTGCAGTGCATGCTTCATCTCTGACTCCCTGCAAGCCTTGTCTTCTTCTCAGGCTCAACCCAATATGTCACAAAAGCATGGCCAGGATGTGTGCCCTCATGCGGGAGATGAGAAGCGTCCTCCAGCTCCCTGGGACCGATGCAGCTGTGGAAGACGAGCAAGTGCTCAGGTGCCTCTTAAGAAGAGTCTTGTAGGAGATCCAGAACAAGACCCAGGGCTAAAGGAGACCTCAATGTCTGCAGAGTGCAAGAGCTGCACAGTTGTTGATGAGTCCATTGAAGTACTTGAAGTGAAGAATGAACTGCAGCGGTCTCCTGCTGCATTGCACAAGTCATGTCTGTCCTCTCCAAGGTCCCCATACCACACCACAACCTCTGTTGACTTCTCCTTGGATGTGATACGACCTCCCTCCCTGAGGGTAGGGGCAGCTGGTGAGCCAAAGCTGCCACGCACTTGGCAAGTTTCGGCTTGTCTACTGCCCTTTGGGCCTGCTGCCACCTCCATTTGTCTGGTCCATTCAGCTGTTGCATCTTGTCAAAGGCCCGGCCACCTGGCTCTCGTGAGTAAGCAGTTGCCTGGAAATGTCAAAAAAAACCCAAACTTGCCTGCCCTCCTGCCTCTGCTTCTCATTCCAGACAGCCGGTGAATGAACACAATGTTGTGGCTGTGCCTCCAGCACTGTGAGACCGGGGCTTACAGCATGCTGCTGTGAGAAGTCACAGCAAGCTGCAGCAAGCCTTTTGATTTCAGGCTGCCCTCCTTTTTTAATAGTGTGTTTCATTCATCCAGAGTTGCCTGACTGGAGGAGCCCATGCCCACACTGATGCTGGTTTGGAGACTTCATTTGTACATTGGGTTTTGTTTTATTGCCACTCATCACCCACTTTAAAGTGGAGCCAAACCGTTCAAGGAATGCACAGGCTTGGTGCCCTCCTCTGTACAGCCTGCGTAGCGTTGGTTTCTAGGAAGAAGGTACGGTGGAGAAGGAGGACAGGGATGCGTCAAAGAGTCAGCCTTTTCATTTCTGTGTTTACAGATTCAGAAAAAAAGTAAGATAATGTTTCAAACTCTCTTAAAAATAGCAGACATGCTCTTTCTGCTGACCTTGCATAAAAATTATAATCAAAGAGCCTTTTTAGTTTACAGCTCCAATAGAATCATATGGAGGTAAAATACATGTTGGTCCAGTGAGTGACAGGGAGAGAAGTGTATCTAACAGGCTTCCAATGATGTCATCCCACGGGAAAGAGTGGAGAAAAAGAACCAGCTGAAAATGAAATACAATAATAGAAACATGTCTTTTCATATTAAAATGTTGATAAATATGGACATTTAGAACCATATCACTGCTGGATATAAGTCAGCATAACCTTGCTAACGTCAGGAGTGCTATGCCAGTTCACACTGTCCAAAGAGCTTTTCCTTTAACTGTGTTCTGCTTTGAGCCAATGAATTCCCGACTATAACTTCCAGCCTCCAACTGGACCAAGTGAGCAGGTTCACAGCAGTGATAAACCAAAGGGCTGGGGACATGGCCAGGAGCCACTGGCTTAGAGTTTTTTCTCCTGCTTGAGAAGACTGCGGTCAGCCATGCCTGTCTACAGTGGGTCTCAAGAAAATAGTTAAAATATTTGCCATTTCAAGCGGTAATACATTAGCTTGTGAGGTGGGTGCACAAACATTATCCTTATCTGGCAAATGGGAAAATTGCATTCCCTCATCATCCGGTGGCAGGTCTGCGGCAACCACAATTAGGCCTCTGGTCTTCTCTCTCCAAGCCCCAGGCCTGTGACTCCAGCTGACAGTGTTGTCACAAAGTGACTCCAAAGAACGAGCACTTTACCTTGAAACAGAACAGATTGTACCAGACACAAGATATTAAAAAAGAAAAAAAAAATCAAGCAGCAGAATGCACTTGGTGCCCCTGCAAGGTCTCCACTTACACACAAACCATTTCAAATCAGCCAAGTTAAACACTGGCCTGCACTATCCCCATACTCGGTACATTTCCCAAGGACACAGTATAAATGCTTCCATCAAGGAACAGCTTAATTTATTTGTTTGCTTCTCTCCTTGCTCACGAGAAAGCATTTTTGTTTAAATGGGGAGAATAAATAGTCTCCCGACCCTTCTCTCTGCAGCACATGCTCCAGCACTGCCCTGTGTTTATGAGGCTAATGGGGGAGAATACTGTGGGAGGCCCTTGTTAAAACACTGGCAGTGCCTTCCCTTTCATAACGCGGTGATTCGGGGGTGCATTGTGTTTGTAGAAACAGGAGGAAGAGGAGGCTAATAAAAAAAAATCCATTATCGGAGCTTTCTATGCATAAGGACAGACGGTCAAAATGCAGAGAAGACAACAAATACCTTGGAATAAAGAGCCCATGATGGAGATAAATAATCATGGGGCTCATTCAACAAGAGCCTGCTGTTCAGAAATCCACTGGAACAGCTGCAGCTTACACGTCATTATACTTCTGATCAGCGAGCATTAGGAGCCTTTTTGTGAGTCCCTTGTTTATTATATTAATCATTGCAAAAGCAGACTCCATAGACATAAAACCACACAGGAAATGTGGGGACTTCTTCTCACCCCAACTTTGCCAGCCAGTCTCCATTTTAATCTTTTTCACTCCGCCCCTTTTATTTTTCTTTTCTCCAGTGGTCTGGGGTGAAATGTACATGTTCCTCATGAGACCTGTATGGCTCTTTGCTTTTTAAATCTACTGAGTTTGATATGATGTCAAGCCACCTGACTTGGGGACACTCATGGAAACCTGGAGCCATGGAGGCAGGGTCTCAGTTCTTAACATATCAGGTTTATTTCTGCGTTTATTTCTGGCCCTAGCAGTATTTTGGCATTGCATCAACATGCTGTGCTGGAAAAGATGTTTTTCCCTGCTCTAATTCTTTTGGGAATGCACTGAAGGAAAATGGCATATCCTCGACAATTGAGGGGAAAGGAGGCACCTGGCTTTGACTGTGAGAAGAAAAGTGCATCTCTCTTTCACAAACAGGTAGACAAAAGGAGTAAAAAAGAGCTGAGACCCCAACTGCTGTCTTCTTGTTAGAGATATTTTCTTCAGGCTTTGGATCTAGGGCTGGGTGAAAATAATTTGGGTCCCTAAACAGAGTGCTCCTTAGGCAGATCCATGAGGTATACTTCCTCTTGCTTACCTCCTGGTGGTAACCCGTAAGTCACACAGAGTGATAAGTGATCTGCAGGTCACTTGGTTGAGGTAGCAGCAACTGAGCCTCCCTGAGCAGATATTTTGTTGGACAGGAGAGGGCAATAAAACTATGCCCACTGCCACCTTCCTGCCCAGTTCACTAAAGTTCATTTGTGAGCTAGTGTCACTGTGGTTCCTCTGCAGCCACAGATCTTGCCTTGAATACTCTGAGAGGTGTGGGGTCTTCTGTAGACACAGACGGTTGTCATGGAATGAGTTGTGTTCAAACTTTTCTGTAAGGTTTTCTGTGGATCCGCACTGGCTTGATCGTTTAAGTACAAGCCGACACTGATGTAATTGCAGGAAGCCCCAGTTTCTGAACTGTGTCCGTATTACCAAATTGGTCAGCAGTTCCCAGTTGCTAGCTCCAGATTTGGTCCACCACATTCTGACCCGCCACCTCCTCTCCACAGTCCCAGTTTCTGAACACAAGGGAAACCTGGGTGTGCTGGCTGATGGTGAGCAAGGACGTGGTCTGGGCAAGCACCCAGTTTGGACCACTGCAAAGGCAGGAACTTGGGATGTTTTGTGGCATACCCTAGCATGCTCATGTGGATACAGTCTCCATGGATGAATCACATCACTCCACAACAGAATCTTAATTGTATAATTCAGCTCCCAGTATCTTCCTTAAGATCTGTGTTTCCCACAACCTTTCATTGCACATAACCTGCTTTGAGAAGGCTGTATCCTGACATCCTGCCAGGGCAGCTACTACCTAAACATATGCCTTCTGTGCTTGAGAGAGAAGGTCCCCTGGAGGTACTGAAACTTTTGCCGAGGTACACATATTAATGCCTAAGCAGCAGGAGGGCTTGATGTATACTGGACTGAACAGTGCCTGTCGCAGTGAGGATCGTATCATGGTGCACAATCTGGAGAATACATCATGTAACACAGCAGGCAAGTTCCAGCCCAGGTAGGGCCAGGAGAAAGGATTTCCCTTCTTGCATCTTTCTTTAGACCACTGCAGCTGCAATGAAGCACCGTGAGGGACATCAAACACCCAAGCTAATGTGGCACTCTGTTGCTTCATTCACTGCTGAATGAGAGAAGATCTCTGCTTTTTGTGTTTAACAACTGCTCCACCTTCTCAGGAACAGATGGGAAAAAAGCAGTTTCCAGCACAACCAGGGGAGCTTTTGTGCAGCACCCACAGATCTCACCTGGCCATTCTCCACCTCTGCCTGGTCTACCCCCACGCAGTGCAACCTTTCCAGTTCCCCAGGGAGGGGGCATCTCTGTGGTGACAGAACTGACTTGTCCTGTCTGTGGATGCAGCCCTTTTGTTCTGCCCACTGCTCTGCTCATCCTGCTGCGTGCGTGCTGGGACGGAGCGGTTTTCTGTTGGCTTTTAGGTGCAGAATCCTTTGAATGCTGAACTTGTTCTTGCAGGTCTTCTCCAGTTTCCTGTCTCTTCTAGACTATTATCTTTCCAACAGTGTAAAGGTGACAACGCAGCCTATCTAAACATGAACCTAAACATGAAGTCAGTTGTTAACCATAGCTGAGCAGGCAATCCACATGCAAAAATATAATGTGATGTGTTTTGGATGTTTATTTAAGATCCTGTGAGAGATAAAATAATATTATTTTGAAGAATGATGTGACATAATTAAAAAGGCCAGGCCTCCTCCACCCCCATTGCCTGCTATTGGTTGTTCCCTGCTCTCCTTGGAGCTCCCTGGCAACACGCGAGCAAATAAGCAGCATCAATCACTTACATTCAGTTTGATTTTCTTTTTCACCCTTGTTGTTTAATTTAAAAATGCCCCAAAGTTGTTATTGTGTTTCCCCACTCCGAATAAAGAAAAAAATCATAATAAAGAAAAAAACTGAGAATTAGTCCTGACTTGCTTGTGACCTGCCTGACTAAATATCACAAGCAGCAAAGTTCCAGCCATCACGTCCTCAGCCCCTGACACCAAAGCTGTTCTCGACAACAGCACCTGAATAACTTCAGCAGGGCAGGTAGCTTCTCCTGAAATCATTCATAAAAATGATTTATTATTTAGGAGGGCGAGTAAGGCCACTGGGATTTGCCACTTTCTGCTTGAGAAAGACATACTACATGCTGTCTATGTTAACCCTCTAGAACACAGTTACGTACATACTCACCATTACCAATGGATCATAATTAGACTTCTTATGTACCCCATTAGAAAACTACCTCAGTGATTTTTGTAGAGATGGGATTTTTTTCCATTGGCTTTTGCCCTAGCCAAATGCAAAAAAAAAAATCATGATTAAGCAAATGCAGACTTTCTGAAGAAGAGAAATGTTCCCAGGTCAGGAATATTTCCTAGCACGGGTAGGAAAAGTGAGTCATATTTATGCAAAAGGGGTTGTCCTCTGGGCAGTGCTGGAATAATTAGAAAACATTAATTCCATAGAAAAAACCCTTTTCTGTGCTGGAGAGCTAACATTCAGTCCCACTTTCCAAAGGAGCTGTAATTCAGGATAACAAGGTTGGTCCAAAGTCTCAATAGAAGGGTCTCCACAAAATCTCTCCCTTCAAGCTGCTTTATAGACCATGAACCCCGAGACAAAAGTACACAGGAATTTGGGAAACCTGCTTCTTTGTCTTCCTAAAAATCTCTGTGGCTTCTCCACAGCGAATGAGAGAGGCTACTGGTGGGGGTGGCACATACCAATGGCCATCCTCACTGCTGTAACTGTAGTCACCTAAGGAGAGTGAAAGCGCCTGATCCAGAGGTGAATCAGATCAACAAATTGATGTCTTCAAGTAAACTTGGACGGGGCCTAAAATGAAGATGATGGTGTCATCTGCCTGTCAGCTGCCCTGATGGGCAGCTCAGCCCCACACAGCCGCTTGCTCACCCCCACCCGCAAGTGGGACAGGGAGAGAATCAGAATGGCAAAAGTGCAAAAACTCGTGGGTTGAGGTAAACTCAGTTTAATAGGTAAAGCAAAAGTCTCACACACAAGCAAAGCAAAACAGAGAACTCACCATTTACCATGGGCAGGCAGGTGTTCAGCCATCTCCAGGAGAGCAGGGCTCCATCGCGTAATGGTTACTTAGGAAGAAAAGCGCATTAACTCCGAACGACCCCCCTTTCCTTCTTCTTCCCATGGCTTTATATGCTGAGCCCGAGGTCCTATGGTATGGGTTATCCCTTGGTCAGCTGGGATCAGCTGTCCCAGCTATGTTTCCTCTCAACTTCTTGTGGACCCCCAGCTTACTCGCTGATGTGAAGTGTGAGTACCAGAAAAGGCCTGGACGCTGCCCAAGCATCGTGTTATCAACAGTGTTTTCATCACAAAGCCAAAATATAGCACTGTACAAGCTACTGTGAAGAAATTTAACTCTATGCCAGCCAAAACCAGTGCAGCTGGGAATGTCTATGCTGCGTTCGGACTTCCTATGCAACTGTGACATCTGTTCTGATGTGTAGTTAAAGACCGTGGGGGATTCGGTCCCCTGCTCTTCAGACCTGCCTGCCAGGACAGAGGGAGCCAAGGCATCAAAGTCAAGCACTGGTAGGGTGCAGCCTGAATGCAGTCACTTTTCTGCGCTGGAAGCAAAGGAATCTCCTGCCCTGAGGTTTTTGGCTCCTCTGTTTCATCTTGCAGGCATTTCCCCCTGTCTGCTCCACTCAAGTGGCATATTTTGGGAAGGATACATAATCACCCAGGGCTGTCACTTCAGATAAGCTGGTTTAGCAGTACGCAGAGATGGGACACGGTATATGAGGAGTGAGGATGTCTCCCCCGGCCTCCTTGCAGCACCTCACCAGCACAGGAAGGGCTCTGCAGGCAGACAGTCCATCCATACCCTGGCCCAGCTGCCATTAGCTGCTAATTACCCTGCAAAAAGACTACCTCGGGGCTTCTCAGCCTTTTCCATGCCATGACCCCTTGTTTGAACACAAAAGAAGTTTTTTGACCTCTCGTCCCATATCTCCCAGAAGAAAGGAGGCAGAGGGGAGTGTTCAATCCCCTGCTGCAGGCTGTAGCCCAGAGGTTAAGGGACTTGGAGCTAGGACATCTGCATTACTTTATAAACAGCATTTTTAACACTGCAGCACCAGTAGTGGTGAGTGGAAGAGTTTTCTCTGAAAAATGCTGCCACAGAGCGCAGCCTAGAAGGAGACATGCATGGTCTCTCAGCCTGCGAGTAGTAGCAATCCAATATACCTCCAGTAATAGCTGTGACGCTTAATGATCTCTGGGTCAACGCCACTCTGTCTAATCAATGTTTACACAGCGTCCTTGAGAGCCCAGAGCACCTCGGGGAGCAGCAGCTTAAACCCGCGTTTCCCGTTGGATCCCAAGGACAGTGACTGACTGCGCTCTGCAGAGTCATTTAACACCCCTCCTGCTCCGGAGCCAGCAGGGAGCTGGGGGAGAAAGAGCAAACCCAGCCTCTCCCACTATCTCTTCTCTCTGCAGGTCACAGTGACCAGCAAAGGTGCCCTGCCCCCTCTCCCTTCAGTAATAAGCTGATAGCGACGGTCTTCTTGCCTTTTGGATGAAAGATGTGCCAACTGCAGCCCTTTATGTGCCCGCAACAAGGCATTGGTACTGCCAGGGCTGTCTGTGCGGCAAGGTGGAAGCATTGCTCGGAAAGCTGAGAAAGTAGCCTCTGCCGTGCCCAGGTGGTGTGGCAACAGAGCTCTTACTGGGATCTTTTATCCTTGTGCTAGAAGCTGGAATTAATCTGAGGATTTTGGAATTATTATCATTTGTCATCAAGATAGAGCAGGGGTAGTTTCACAGAGCAGAAATGGATGTGAATTCAGTCACTCCCATAACATCATTCATATACGCCCCTGAAAAGCACATTTTTTTTCTTCTGTATTTTATTTTTGTGTATGAGTTAGACCCAACCACCTCCTGTGGGCAAAACCAGAACTCACACTAGGGCGGCCTGCCGCTGCGCCTCCCATTTCATCTTGCCTGGAACTTTACCAAAGGAGATCTGTTTGGGTCGCATCTTTTCGGGTAGGTTCAGTTTCAGTTCTATTGGAAAATTACAGAGGCAGAGTGAGGACTCATGAAAGATGTCTTGTTTTGCTTTACTGTAGCTGTGAGTTATAATTAAAGCGTGCGTGTGTAAGAAATGTACACACACAAAAAGGCCAATTTAACAATGCACGTGCAATGATAATTTATTTACCTATTTTGTAAGTATTTGACTTCTCAGTCATCATATGTACTTCTTGTAAAATGAAAAACGAGCTTCTTGTATAGGTGATACAGCATTTTTTTCTCTGGTCTTCTTCCAGTCCTTCCTGTCTGTCCCCAAGCGTAAAGACTGCATGTCAGCATCTCTCACCACTCTGCTACCTTCGCATATGAATGAGCAATATTCAAGATACAAAAGGATTGTGAAAGCCCAGTTACAGTGTAGGTATGTTTACCTCTATGTTTAGCAATATATCATTGAAACTGGACTGATGACAAAGGAATGTCCTTGTAATGGAACTAACTTCTGAAGAAATCAAACAAACCTTGTCAGGAGAAACTAATGCCATTTGCATGTTTGGAAGGCAGACACATGGGCTGGAGTTCTGTGAATATACCTTAATGTAGGAGTGGTGCAGGGCCCCAAACTGGGGCTGGAAATGGAAAGCGATCGGTACAGCCCTGCTGATGTGGGGCTGTACCCACCATAAAAAGCCCTGCAGATTGCTAAGTAATCACAGCCCTCATCCTTCTGGGCATGGATGCCTGGGCACGTGGTGAGAGGTGCAAGAACTGTGGTAGTGGCAGAGCCATACTCGGCCATCGCTAGCCCATGATGCAGAGGCCTGCAGGAAGTCCCAGGTGGCTGAAAGAAATGGACTGCCATCACCAAACACCCCTAATACCCGGTTGCTTCCCTCTGATAAATTGTGTTGCTTTCTGTTTCCTCTGAAGTGTCAGGAACACAAAACTAATGCCCTGTTCACATAACCAGGACAATTCCCAAGTAGAGGACATTGCTTTTCAGCAACTCCTGCAGCGCGGTGCAGCTTGGCAGTGGTGCCCTCACACTCCTATTGAGTTAAACTCCTCTTCTGCCCCAATGGCTGTTTGCAAAGACTGGCTGACTAGTTACAGCACCTAGTTAGGAATCATGGTGAGGTGAGGGAGGTAGTTATCCTGCTTAGTTTACATTGTGTAAGGCTTTCCATTCTGTCCATATAAAAAGGAGGGAGATGGAGGAGAGAAAGATAAAGGGAAATGTCAATGTAGAATATAAAAATGGTGGCGGTTGCAGGTTACACTTTATAATCAAAACAACTTGTGCTAACGATCTTTGACAAATAATTGAGAGCTATTTAAATGCTACTGCTGGGGCCAGTCCAGGATCCCAACAGCCCCAGTGCAGGGTGGCAGAAGGAGGGAGATGCTGCCACCGCTTCTTCAGAGCTGTTTTCCTGACTCAGCTTTTGCGAAGCAGCCACACAATGCATAAGCCCCAGCTTGGATAGGTAGCTCCTGTTCTTGCTTCTGCTCTTTTCCCCAGAGACAGAGAAATCACCGAGTCCATTAAGGCATCTCCTCTCTTCAGGACAGACTTGCCTCTGCGGCAAGAGCTGGCTCCCCTCAGCCTGGGTACCTCTGCAGTCACGCATAGGGGCCACGCTGGGTGCACCACCAGCTCCTCCTGCCTCCTACCTGTCTGAGTAGTCAACACTGTTGAGCCTTTCTGCTGGCGTAGCCCATGTGACTGTGAGGGCTGTCATGGAGGCATGCAAAACCATGCACCCTGGCACTTCCCTTCTCCCCAGGCAGGCTGACGCCTGGGGGTGTCTCTCATTGGAATTCCCTGGCACCCTGTCGTTTGGCCAGAAGTGCAGATGCAGCACGGCTGGATGTGCATTTATGCACCACCACGCCCTCCCCCCCCATCCATTTTCACTCACTTTCTGGCACATTTTGGGGGGCAGGATGGCGGGGCAGGGCCACCCCAGTGGTAACTCTCCCTCTGGCACCAGCAGCCAGTTGCCCGGCTCGCAGGAGCGTTTATTGCAGACATTTCAAATCACAGTCAGAAAACAGGCATCTGTTTTGCTTTGATTTTAAAAGAAGTCAAGTCCCTTTTCCAAATTATTCAGCTCTCAAATTTCAAAGGCAGGGAGGAGACTGCATGTGCAACAATCCTGCTTTATTCACTCCTTGTAATTTGTGGTGTGGCTTCTGCTCCCAATGTCAGGGAGTAACTTTTCAAAGAGAATTAAAGAACAGCAAGCACTGAGCGCCTCTGGGTGAACAAGCTGTTTTCTTTACACCTGAAGACATTACAAGAGAATCCCAGCCTCTATTAACACAACTGTGGAGCTTTCATGGTGGCAGAGGAAAGCTTTTGAGTATGAACTCTGACTGCTCAGAAAGCAGAAGTCAAATGAGAAACATGGAGAATATAGCAGTCACAGGAAGCCCATTAGTGCAAGCATGGAGGGATGCAAACATGATTGAATCCAACAGCAGCCTGTTTGTAAATGTTTGTAAATACTGTTTCATATCACTTGGGTATTGCAAATCCTCTAAATTTTTGCTTTCCCAGAATTCCTGCTCTCTCCTGAAAACTCCCATTGGTTTCAGGCTGGCATCTCTCAAGGTCACACTGGTCTACTATTCACTATTAAATCCACCTCCCACAGAAGAAACCATTAAAAGCATCAGGAATCCGATCGTGAGCCATTTACTGCAGAGCCTGTTTCTCCCACTGTGTTTGCCACGCTCTTAGCGAACACAAAGGGCTCCCGGTCCTGAATGGGGCCTCCGGGCGCGACTCTAAATGTTAAACAGTAATTATTTTTGCTTAGTTTTGTTTTAAACAAAACACATGAAAATCAGGGCTTGCAGAACTCCCCAGACAGAGGGCAGCTTGGGTTATCATAAACTGCCCTGGTCTGTGGCAGATCATTAGCATTGCCTCCTCTGGCACGTTCTGGCTCTTACAGAGGTCAAACTCGCCTTGGCTTTCCCTAGAAAAAACATTGTAATGCTTTGTTTGACAATTGTTTTTAATGTAATTCAAAAAATAAATACGACTCTCTCTCCGCACAGTTTATTTTTATGACTCTCAGAGAATTGTATTAATTGCTTAATTTATATTTCCATCAGGGTCCATCAATTAAGAGGAATCGGTGGAATTATCCTTGTAAAACACCGCATCAGTCAAAAATGAAGCAGAGTCAGAGGTCTAACTGTTAATCAGGTCACATTTCACTTCCTGTTGACATTTTTATTTCCCTTGCAGAAAATATTTGACGTTAAGTCTCAGATTATGAGTACTATTCACCCAGTGCAAACACTGCAGAGAAGTAGTCCTGCTGGTGCAGCTGGGGAGTGTGCACCGAGTCACTTGCGAGGCACCTCTTTAAGCAGTGCAGGGTGGATCGACAGCTATTCATCTTGATGATGAATGGGAAATCACTCCAAGGTGAAGGTCAGATTTCCATCTGCACCTCAGAAAGCAAGAAACAGGACCAGCAATGGCAGCAGAAGTTGTTCTGTTGTGGCTTTGCTGCAAGCTGAGCAATTTGAAGAGTTTGGCCAAGGAGGCAAAAATATCATAATGTGATAAATACAATCAAGTGTTTACTGGCAACAGGGAAACAGTAGGCTTGGCTGATGACATGGCAGAGGAGAGTACAACTGTGGTGAAGGATTCGCTTTAAAACAAGGCATCAAACAGGAAGGACAGTTTTGTAGTTAAGGAAATTGGCTAAGAGATAGGGAGGCTTTCAGTTATTCAGAACTAGATATCCACATGCTTCTTGAGCAACCTTGAATGAGTTATTTAGTTCTGCTGGGGTAAACTGAGCCTAGGAGAGACGTAAAACATGCCAGCCTGAAGAAGCGGATGTTGGGTGGCTGTTGCATGCTGAGCAATACTGGGAAACACAGACCCTCACTGCCTCACAAGTTTCTTCCTTGTGGGCTCGTTAATTTACTTCTCCATTACGTCAAAGACACATCCCATGATAATCTTCTGACTCAACCTTCACTACTACCCATAACACTACTTGCTCGCAGTCTGTAGTAAGGATCTAGTAATATTTTCCCTTTGCTCACCATATCATCAGTAAATTCCCAGAGACGTCCCCAGTACTATCTGTGGAATTTGAGTAATGTGCTCTGTTCTTGAGGTAGCTGACATACTTTGAGAAAAGCATATGGTGTCTTCCAACAACCATACCCAATGTAGCTAGTTTATACCCTTTCTTTCCTATTCCCCCTTTGCTAAGGCCTCCTCCTCTCTCTTTAGGCATTTGGTCGCACAGTGTAGAGAACATTGTCTTGTTATAGCTCCTTTCTGATACATCCCCACTCCAGTTAATGCTTTTTCTCAAAAAGTGATGCAGAATATTGATTAGAGTTGTTTGTTAACAATGATAGCACTGCACCGAAAAAAAAAAAGAAAAAGATGTCCTTATTAAAAGATTTTACTTGCACCAGCACCTGCAAAGGAGAATCCACTGTTGACACACAGTGAGAGCTCAGCCAAACCCAGTAACTTTCTAAAACTATGTTGGCATTTTAGCATTTTATTCATAGTTTTCAAACTCAGAATTGTCTAACTACCTCCCCAACTGTCTGAGCTGCACAGACTAAAAAAAGGGGAAGAAACTACACGTGTCCTTTTTCTCAATCAAACTTTGTAAAATGATTCAGCTGTCAGGAAGCTGAGTTTTCCACCTGAAAGGTCTGTAGAGAGCTGGCAAGATCCATTTCAGAGAGAAACAAAAACCTCCGTTCCATGAGCTGGGGTAGAATTAGATCCGTGATGTGGTGCAAAGTCCGTTCCTGTGGAGCGTAACACACCTGCCTGAGGTATTCTGTTAGCAGCTAAATCTGCAGACCTTGCCTCCCTTTCCTTCCCGCAGAAGGCATGTTTGAGTAGGACTAATTCTCAGATAAGCAGATATTTCCTTTTATACATATTTGCTTTCTGTGGGGCGAGTGGCACCGCATTTTCTCTAAAACAGCAGTCTCAAAACTCCCTCTTCTTTGGATCGCTCTCTAAACTCCCAGTTTGACAGCACTGTTTAGAGACCACTTTGACTCAGAACGAGGGTGTTTTTTTTCCAGATTCTGCACTAAATCTTTATTTCAGTGAATATTTTACATGTTTGAAGTACATGTGTGAGGAGAGGAGGGGAAAGAGAGCTCTCCCTTCTGGTTGAGGGGAGCGTGTGAAAAAGTGTGGCTTTGCTGAGGCTGGTGAGAGTGCTTGAAATCACTTTGCAGTCCCATAACACCCAGAAGTTTCCTGAGGTTTCTGGCTGACTCTCAGCCCCTGGACAGAGTCAGCAGGAAGGGTCCGCTTCTGTTCATGTCAAGCAGGTCCTTTATGTGTGTGCTCCAGGTGTCAACCTTTTGACACTCCCGTGCTGAGACAGAAAGTAAGACCAGTCCCAATCCCCTTGATGTATATAGTCCGCCCCCTGGATATAAAGACAAAGGTGGGCAATTAAGACCTCCATTTTTCAGTCTTCCCCAGAGCTGATCGATGGTTGAGCAACCGGTTGCTCTTCATTTCACAGCAAGCCCCTGTTGGCTCCCAGTGCTGCCATAGCTCTCCGCGGTTATTTGGGTTGTCTGTCCTTGAGGCCCACTTTGTCCCAGCTAAGTATTCAAAAGCCACCAGCTTGAAATCTCCTCCTGATACAGGCGAAACCTTGGGTAAATATTGGCATCTCCCACCATAAACTTTTGTACAAAAAAAAAAAAAGGTTTAGCTCTGCAATCTAATTGTGAAAGAGCTTGTTCCTTTCCCTCCGTAATATTGCATAACTGCAGCTGAGTGTGAAGGGAAAACAAGTGCATACGTCTGTCTTTTCCCTTATGCATTACCTTCAGAGAAAGGACATGGTTTCTATTACATCTCTGGCTGCAACAGATGGAGTAAGATGTGTTTTTTTTCCTGCGTATGACTATAACTTCTTAAAAGCTGCCTTCCCAAGTTGATCAAGCAAGTCATGAAAAATGGTCTGTTTATAAAAATGATGATTCTGATTGAGTTAGAGCACTGTAAGGCAGGCAGTACTGTCCCTAAAGAGAGAAAAAGAAAGGCTTTATGGAGAAATATCTTGTTTTCCTAATAGCTTGGTTTGGAAACAAGTTTATAAAACATAGTAAAATTCCCCAGGGGCTTCAGGACTGCAGTGTTTCAAAACAGTCACATTTACCTTGACCTTACAGTTGTAGGATAAGGAAAGATTGCCTTCTTTTTAGCCCCAGGAATAGAATACTTGGCATCTATGTAGCGCTTGAAGTCTTAATAGCTCTAGAACCATGAACCAAGAATCCTCGCAGCCCAAACAGAGCAACAGGTTCAGACACCTTTACCAGCCCCTGCGTTACGCCCCTTTCCTCGTCTCTGCCTGAACAGAGAGCCTGCCCTGTGGGGCTTTTGCCTGCCAGGGTCAGAAGTTAGCAGCAAGAGTCCAGCCGGCTACTGAGAGACACCGGCCACTCAAACAAAACCCAGCCTGTTTCATGTCGGTTGCAACGAACAACTTGGATTTTGATCATATTCAAAGTATTGTTAAGGGCTACTGAGCAGAGAGACAGGATTTTCATTTCTTCGGGTTTTTTTTTTGAGATGTGACAATCACATTTTGTAGTCCTGTTGTCTGCTTTTAAACCTTAGGAAGATCTTGGTTCCCACCTCTCACCAGCTTATTATGCAAATTACTTGAGGAAGAAACCATGGAAAGGAGAGGCAGGCACCAGTAAGTGAACAAACTGGAGTGACCAGACCCTGTCAGGTTTTAACATGGATCTCTCCTATCTCTTGCTCTCCTCACTAATGTCCTGGAATTTTTATTTTAGTATTTTGACTCAGCGAATTAATGTGAAAGTGGCTGAGTATAAGGCTAGCAAGAGAGATTTCTTAGTGTCAGTTCTGAAAAGTGTCAGCGCGTTATTTCCTTGACTACAGCACCAAGGCAGAAAGTTCCTTACTGGCTTCATGATCACTAAAGGCAAACTAAACAAGTGAAGACTGCATTTTCCTTACCAGAGGGTCAGTCAATGTCCATCCAGCATTCTCATGCTCAACCAGAATACAAAATTCTCATAAAATAGGGTAAAATGTGGACATTGACATGTTCCTGAAGCTCTCATCTCCTTCTCCACCAGACCCATATTAGAAAAATGGCTCGCCTTCTCTCCCGGAATGGCAGAGCACGATGGTGGTTGGCTGCGTGAAAAAAACCCACTGCCTCCAAACTGGGAGAGCCTATTGTCTATTGAGAGGGCTTCAGGAAGCTTCGTGGGGTGTTGCCTGTTGCCCAAGCACTCTGTAGGTAAAGACCAGTGGAGGGGAATGAAGTCAAAGGAAAGTGCATTTTAAGGAGAGTTCACTCGGGGAAGACAAAGTGGGAGATGATGATAATAAGAGTAATAGTAATAGTAACAATAGCCTTCTAGCATAGCCAGGAAGCATTTATCTAAACAAACGAGTCCACAGCAGTACGGACTGTAAGATACATCTGTCATTCCACAGTCCTGGTGACTAGACCTTGCACCTCATTTTCGCTCCTAGGTATGTCTTTTTAGTTGTATACTTTTAACCATTGGTTTAGATTTATAGCAACTTAGAACACTGGGATCTCAAATCATGATGGGAACCCCTCAGATATTAACTCAATATGGATATTAACCTTCAATTATAATGCACTGTTTTACCCAACTGAACCATTACATTGGATTTTTTAAAACAAAGACTACCATTGAAAAAAAAAAAGCGTTTTTTTTTTCATACTAACTCCCTTTTCCAGATGTAAGACACCATTTTCCAAAGCAATGAGTATAAAAATAAAAAATTGCCAGGTCATCTTATGCATTATATAGTACTTAACTGAGAAGAATAGACATCAACTATAGATTTAAAAACTCAGTAGATCCTTGGGAGCTGCTACGTAATCTTACGAATGCAATTATGATTCAAAGCAAATTTTAAAATCAATGTCTTTATGACTCATCAGCAGCAACACATCCCTCAGAAGAGAAGGCTGACAATGAAGTTAACTGATGGATGCCTCCCCTATAATGCTGCTCAGGGCAAATTATTTTACAGCACATTCCAAAGTGCTGAGTAGCCCGGAGAGAGGCCAACCCCCTTTGTGATTCCCCTGGGAATCAATCCAGAAAAAGGTGGAACTCACCAGTAAAAAATTTGACTTGCTGAATAAACTGTTACATTTTTCTCACTCAGATCCTCTATATCCACCAAAAGGAGGGTGCTGCAGTTAAACCTTCCCAGATTAAATCAAATGGCAAAAAGAGCTGTGCCACGGAACTAAAAGTGTGTGAGTTCATCATGCTTTTACCAACAGGCAGAGGCTATATTGTGAAAACCTCTTGAAAACCTTGTGGACTCCATCTGTAAACATAACGGTGGACAGTAGCATAGCTTAATCCTTCAAGGAATTCCTTTAGCCTAGTGAGCTTTGACAGTCTTCTGCAGATCTACAGGAAGTTATAGTTTGACTTTTTCCATACATAACACGTGCCTGGTAGTCAACCTTTTTGTGATCGTTTCTTTCCACAGCTGTGTCCTTTAGATCATAACAGAGGTTGTAGACTGTCTAATTTGTAACCAGTTTTTCCATGAAATAATTTTGGGTTGCCCTTGTGTCATTCTGAAAGGACTGGGTGCAAAACACTCTGTGGATGGGGAGGTGGATGCCAACAGGGTATGACCTTAAGCGGAGCACATCACCTCAAAGAAGTTGAAACCATCCTGAAGCCTCTGCATTCAGAGTCAGAAAGTGGAATTATCCTTTTCCTTACACCGCTCAGTGAAAAACCCCACCAACTAAGAAGGATAAACAAGGACTTTCCTTCAATATAGAAGTCTGTGGATGTTGAAAGTCTGGCTGGGTGCTTCCCATGATAGTGGTATCTCTTGTTACTAAAATAATGGTGAGGTAATCCCAGTTAATGGAGGATTTTCAGTTTAGCAGCTCCTGCCAATGAGCACATACGGCATAGTCTATAACAGGGCATGGCACCAAGTTGGAGAAAGTCATGAGTCATTGCTGGGCCCCACAAGGCAGACAGCAGATGAGAACTAAATCCTCATCCCAGAGCTGTTTTTTCTGCCAAGGATTACAAGCAGGGAGTCTGGCAAGGCTGAGGTGGTGTTGGCAGGTCACTCCCCAGGGATTCACAGGGGTGGCACCCTATTTCTGTACCAACATGTCCAGATAGAGCAGAGCAGGGTCCCCTGAAAGACAGCCTGCAGAGAGTCCCTAGTGGGAACAGCCTGACAAGTCTGTCTTCTGCCCAAAGCACAAGTCCTGGGACACCTGATGACAGCACCTGAAGTTCAGTTAAATATCTGCAGACAGATGTCACTAAAACATCTAGATGGAACCACAAAATAGGGCAAATTTTAAAGAAAAGTGATCTCCAGTACTCTGGCAAGCTTTATGTAGAGGTATCTCACATGGAGAGGTTAAGCTGTGAAGGCTTGCCATGGCTATACGATCTAGAAGGGCTCCATTGGCAGCAATGTCATTGTCATTACTCAAAAATATAGTGTCCCAAATCCACAAAGATCAGGTTGCTCAGAACCCTGTCCAACCTGACCTTGAATGTTTCCAGGGATGGTGCATCTACGACCTCTCTGGATAACCTGCTCCAGTGTTTCACCACCCTCACTGTAAAAAATTTCTTCCTTATATGTAGTCTAAAACTACCCTCTTTTAGTTTAAAACCATTACCTCTTGTCCTATCGCAACAGGCACTGCTAAAATGTTTGTCCCCATCTTTCTTATAAGCCCCCTTTTAAGTACTGGAAGGCCACAATAAGGTCTCCCCAGAGCCTTCTCTTCTCCACACTGAAGAACCCCAGCTTTCTCAGCTTGTTCTCATAGGAGAGGTGTTCCAGCCCTCTGATGGTGATCATTTTTGTGGCCCTCCTCTGGACCCTCTCCAACAGGTCCATGTCTTTCCTGTGCTGAGGGCTCCAGAGCTGGAATCAGTGCTCCAGGTAGGGTCTCACCAGAGCAGAGTAGAGGGGCAGGGTCAGCTCCCTCGACCTGCTGGCCACGCTTCTTTTGATGCAGCCCGGGATATGGTTGGCCTTCTGGGCTGTGAGCGCACATTGTCACTCATGTCCAGCTTTTCGTCCACCAATACCTCCAAGACCTTCTGAGCAGGGCTGCTCTCAATCCCTTCATCCCCCAACCTCTACTGATACTGGAGGTTGCCCCAGCCCAGGTGCAGGACCCTGCACTTGGCCTTCTTGAACCTCATGAGGTTTACATGGGCTCACTTCTTGAGCTTGTCCAGGTCCCTCTGGATGGCATCCTGTCCCTCAGACATGTCAACCGCACCACTCAGCGTGGTGTCTGCAAACTTGCTGAGGGTGTACTTGGTCCCACTGTTTATGTAGTTGATGAAGGTATTAAATAGTACCGGTCCCAGTACAGACTCCTGAGGGACACCCCTCGTCACCGATCTCCATCTGGACATTGAGCCATTGACCACGACCCTCCAGATGCAACCATCCAAACAATTCCTCACCCATTGAATCCATACCTCTCCAATTTAGAGAAAAGGATGTTGTGGGGGACTGTGTCAAAGGCCTTACAGAAGTCCAGATAGGTGACATCCATAGCTCCTCCTTTGTCCACGGGTGTAGTCACTCAATCATACAAGGTCACTAGGTTGATCAGGTAGGACTTGCCACTGGTGAAGCCATGCTGGCTTTCTCAAACCACCTCCCTATCCTCCATGTGCCTTAGCATAGCTTCAAGGAGGATCTGTTCCATGATCTTCCCAGGTACAGAGGTGAGGCTGACAAGTTGGTAGTTCCCAGGGTCCTCCTTTCTACCCTTTTTAAAAATGGGTGCAATATTTCCCTTTTTCCAGTCACTGGGGACTTCACCTGACTGCCATGACCTTTCAAATATCATAGACTGGCTTGGGTTGGAAGGGACCTTTAAAGATTGTCCAACCCCCCTGCCATGGGCAGGAATATCTTTCACTAGATCAGGTTGCTCAAAGTCCTGACCAGCCTGACCTGGAACACTTTCAGGGATGGGGCATGCACGACTTGCCCAGGCAACCTGCTCCAGTGTCTCACCACCCTCATGACCGTTGGCAGTTCTATCAGACTGCTTTCATGTGCTGTGTGCCCTGGCCCCTCACCATCTCAAAGGACCTGGGCTGGACCTACATCCCACACATCAGTGTCTTTCCCAGACTGGGGAGACCAGGAGGGGACAGAGGAGTCCAGATGCAGTCGCTTAGAGTACCAAATAAGAGATGTTTACTGTTTTTTTTATTGTTTTATTGTTTTTTTAAATTGTTTATTGCCAGTCTTAAAAAGAACTCCTAGTGAAGCATCTAGAAGGCCAGCACTTTTTCCTGGCAGAACAGCAGTCTTGTCCTCCTCCAGAGGAACAGCAGTCTAACTTCTTTGCTTGACTTGTTGCTCTTCTTTGTGCGCTGCCATGGAGTGTCTGGCTTCATCTTCATCACACATCGAGCAGCTTTCTTGTCCTCAGACCGAAGAAACCCCACCTCCAGGCCCCAGGGAACTTGGTGTCCCTCTCACGGATGACTGCTGTTGCCCAGGGCACAGCAGCCTGGCAGAAGCCAAGTTGTCCCATCCCCTGTTGTTGGGGCTCAGAGCAGAGAGATGGCACCCCTTCAGGAGGGGTGGGAGATGTGAAAGAAGGGCTCACACCGCCCGCGGCAATCAAAAAAGTAATTGCTAATTGCCAGGAGATGTAATGGGTGAGCCTGCAGAATGGCCAGGTGCAGAGGCTGGGCCTCCCAGCTAATGCCGGGGGCGGAGGCTGGGCCGATGGTATGGCACTGTATGGGTGCTCCTGCAACGCCACTGCCGTAGCGTCACAGAGGGGAGCCCTGGCACGGTGTAGCAGTGCCAGGGGAGCCATGCTGGAGGTGGATCCACTTTCATCGGTTCTTCTTGATCTTCAGGTGGATCCATCTCCATGGG
Source organism: Larus michahellis (assembly GCF_964199755.1). Classification (NCBI taxonomy): domain Eukaryota; kingdom Metazoa; phylum Chordata; class Aves; order Charadriiformes; family Laridae; genus Larus; species Larus michahellis. Next base: position 129,263,767 of record NC_133896.1, read on the forward strand.
CTCAACACCATCAGCCACATGAGCGATGGCCGTCTCTACCGTAGAGCTGATGGTGTCCTGCCTCTGGTGCTGTCTCCTCTTCCTCTGCGGCTCCTGCAGCCATCTCTCTTCTCTGCCACTCAAAGGTGGGAAGCCACCTGCCTTGCTGATCTGGGACCTCTTGCTTCCAAGCATTCTTGGCATGAGAGCGCCTCAGCGAATTGTGGGCCAGCTGCCGGGGTCCCTGTATTTATAGAGCCCAGAAAAAATGGCAGTGAGGTGGCTCGTGACATCAGGAGTCCACTGGATAGCAATGGATGCAGCCAAAGATGGATGTACTGGGAACTGGGGGGCCTGTGGCCTGAAAGATCCCCTGCTGTGGGAGGAGGAGGAGGGTCAGGAAGGCTGAGGGCCCCTTTACTGGGGATCACTCCCCTGCGCCACTCTGCTGCCCCTTGGGCACAGGGATTGCCCTCCACCTACCCTCACGTGTCCTGGGCTCCAGCCCCCTACTCATGCCGTGCCTGGAGTCCCCTGCTGGCAGCAGTAGGGGGGTTAGGGGTCCTCAGAGACCCCCCACCAACCCAGCTCCCTGCAAGTGGCACAGTCCCCTGCAGCTGACAGCAGCTGCGAGGGGGGGAAGAATCCAGAGATCCCGCTGACAGGAAAAGGAGACCCAGGTGGCCTGTACAAGGCCTGCCCGCACTCCGTAAAAGAGCTGCTGATTGCCAAGTGTTGCATGGGTCCCCCATCCCTGCCCCTGCAGCATGGAGAGGTGCCATCTCCTCTGCATGCAGCCCCGAGGGAAAGTGGAGAGGGGAGTGGGCTGCTGCGCTGGTGTGATGTGAGGGCTCTGCCGGGGGGCCACCGAGGTCCCTGTGGCCTGGAGGTGGGGGGGTTTCTTTTCAAGTCTGAGGTTTACCCTTGCTCTATTCTCAGTTTTAAGGACAAATCTCACTGCTTATATTTATTTCTTTATTTAATTAATTAATAAGAAGGGGGAGACATGTATCCTGGGAAAGACCTTAATAGTGTGTGCATTCTTAGTGTGTGTATTCTTAATGCCTTGGCTTGGGAGTTGTTACAAATTGCTAAGTAGATGCAACTACTGCCTCCCATTGCTATGAGAGTGCAGGCTATGGGTCATAATTGCGGTTGGCAAAATTTCCTCTGAAATAGGCGTGATGTTTTCAGGAATAGTGTGGTGCATGCCTGCCTTGCATCATCTTCTGCACTGGGCAGTTAGTGAACATCTGAGAGAATGCTGAGCGTCCTACCCTGGTGCGGCCCTCAGATTACTATCCATTATTGATTTTTAACGTAGGCAGCGATGAAGTTGCAACAAGAAGTCTGAGGGCAATAGAGAGAGACTTCAGGGCCTTGGGACAACTGGTTAAGGGATCAGGAGCACAAGTAGTGTTCTCCTCTGTCCTTCCAGTTGCAGGGAAGGATGAGGGAAGAAACAGGAAGAGCCAGCAGATCAATACCTGACTCTGAGCATGATGTCACCAGGAGAATTTTGTGTTTTTTGATCATGGGTTAGTGTACATGTCACCAGGCCTGCCATCAACAGATGGGGTACACCTGTCTCAAAGGGGGAAAAAGATCTTTGCACAGGAGTTAGCAGAGCTCATTGAAAAAGCTTTAAACTAGAGTCGAAGGGATAAAACCAGTCTTGCTAGAGATAAGCCTGGAGGCAGAATGCCAATGTTTGAGGAACAGTGTGCTAGTGAGGTCCTTTGGTCTGCCGTCTCAGTGGAGGTAGGGGATGGAGATCCATATGGCAGCAAAGATGCAAGGGTTATTGATGTGTTAGAAGCCATGGAAGTGCCTGAGAATGGTCACATAGGAATTAGGGCTTCTCCCTGCAAAAGGGTGACAGGATCAATAGCCTAGCTGAAGTGCTTCTAGACCAGTGCATGCAGGTGGGGCAACAAACAGGAGGAGCTGGAAGCTATTGTCACCAGGAAAACTGTGATATAGTTGCCATCACAGAAGAATGATGGGATGACTTGCGCAACAGGAGTTCTGTAATGGAAGTCTATAAACTCTTCAGAAGGAATAGGCAAGGAAGGAGAGGCAGTGGGATAGCCCTGTATGTTAGGGAGTGTTTTGAGGTTAATGATGGTGATGACAGGGTTGAGTGTTTATGGGTAAGAATCAAAGGGAAGGCAAACAAGGCAAATATCATGGCAGGAGTCTGTTACAGACCACTCAACCAGGATGAAGAGGCAGACAAAATATTCTGTAAGCACCTGGGAGAAGTTGCACAATCACTAGCCTTTGTTCTCCTGGGGCACTTCAACGTACCAAATGTCTGCTGGAAGTACAATACAGGAGAGAGGAAACAGTCTAGAAGGTTCCTGGAGTGTGTGGAAGATAACTTCCTGACACAGCTGGTGAGTGAGCCAACTAGGGAAGGTACGCCACTGGACCTGTTGTTTGGGAACAGAGAAGGACTGGTGGGTGATGTGATGGTTGGAGTCTGTCTTGGGCACAACAATCACAAAATGATAAGAGGTTTCAATTCTTGGAGAAGTAAGGAGAGGGGACAGCAGAACTGCTACCTTGGACTTTCAGAGGGCAGACTTTGGCCTGTTTAGGAGACTCATTGACAGAGTCCATTGGGAGGCAGTCCTGAAGGGCAAAGGAGTCCAGGAAGGCTGGACATTCTTCAAGGACATCTTAAAGGCTCAGGAGCAGGCCGTCCCCATGTGTCAGAAGACAAGCTGGTGAGGAATAAGACCAGCCCGACTGAACAGAGAGCTTTGGCTGGAACTTCAGCAAAGAAGGAGAGTTTATTACCTTTAGAAGAAGGGGCAGGCAACTCAGGAGGAGTACAAAGAGGTTGTGAGGTTATGCAGGGAGAAAATTACATGGGCCAAAGCCCAACTAGAGCTTAATCTGGCTACTGCCGTGAAAGACAATAGAAATGTTTCTATAAATACATTAGCAACAAAATGAGGGTTAAGGAGAATTTCCATCCTTTATTGGATGTGGGGGAAACATAGTGACAAAGGATGAGGAAAAAGCTGAGGTACTTAGTGCCTTCTTTGCCTCAGTCTTTAATAGTAAGACCAGGTGTTTTCCATGTACCCAGCCCCCTGAGCTGGAAGACAGGAATGGGGAGCAGAATGAAGCCCCCATAATCCAAGGGGAAATGTTTAGTGACCTGCTACACGACTTGATGCACACAAGTCTATGGGGCCAGATGGGATCCACCGAAGGGTACTGAGGGAGCTGGCAGAAGTGCTCACAAAGCCATTTTCCATAATTTTTCAGCAGTCCTGGCAAACCGGGGAAGTCCTAGTTGACTGGAAGTCAGCAAATGTGATGCCCATCTATAAGAAAGGCCAGAAGGAGGATCTGGGGAACCACAGGCCTGTCAGTCTGACCTCAGTGTCAGGGAAAGTGATGGAGCAGCTCATCTTGAGTGCCATCAGGCAGCAAGTACAGGACAGCCAGGTGATCAGGCCCAGTAACCATGGGTTTCTGAAAGGCAGGTTATGCTTGACTAACCTGATCCTCTATGACAAGATGACACACTTAGTGGATGAGGGAAAGGCTGTGAATGTTGTCTGTCTAGACTTTAGTAAAGCCTTTGACACTGTTTTCCACAGCATTCTCCTGGAGAAACTGGCTGCTCATGGCTTGGATGAGCGTACTCTTTGCTGGGTACTGGCTGGCTGGATGGGCCCAAAGGGTGGTGGTGAATGGAGTTAAATCCAGTTGGAAGCTGGTCACAAGTGGTGTTCCCCAGGGTTCAGTATTGGGGTCTGTTCTCTGTAATATTTTTATCAATGGTCTATACAAGGGGATTGCCTGCCCCCTCAGTAAGTTCGCAGATGACGCCAAGTTTGGCGTGAGTGTTGATCTGCTTGAGGGTAGGAAGGCTCTACAGAAGGATCTGGACAGGCTGGATTGATGCGCTGAGGTCAGCTGGATGAGGTTCAACAAGGCCAAGTGCCAGGTCCTGCACTGGGGTCACAACAATGCCATGCAGCACTATGGGCTTGGGGAAGAGGGGATGGAAAGCTGCCCGGCAGAAAAGGACCTGGGGGTGTTGGTCAACAGCCAGCTGACTATGAGCCAGCAGTGTGCCCAGGTAGCCAAGAAGGCGAACAGCATCCTGGCTTGGATTAGAAATAGTGTGGCCAGCAGGACTAGGGAAGTGATCGTCCCCCTGTACTCAGCACTGTTCAGTTTTGGGCCCCTGATCACAAGGAAGATGTTGAGGTGCTGGAGTGTGTCCAGAGAAGGGCAACGAAGGTGGTGAAAGGTCTTGCGCACAAGTCTTATGAGGAACATCTGAGGGAGCTGGGGTTGTTTAGCCTGGAGAAAAGGAGGCTGAGGGGAGACCTTATCGCTCTCTACAACTACCTGAAAGGAGGTTGTAGAGAGGTGGGTGACAGTCTCTTCTCCCAAGTGACAAGTGATAGGACAAGAGGAAACAGCCTCAAGTTGCGCCAGGGGTGTTTTAGATTAGATATTAGGAAAAATTTCTTCACTGAAAGGGTTATCAAGCATTGGACCAGGCTGCCCAGGGAAGTGGTGGAATCACTGTGCCTGGAGGGATTTAAAAGCTGTGTAGATGTAGTGCTGAGGGACCTGATTTAGTGGTGGACTTGGCTGTGCTAGGTCAATGGTTGGACTTGAGGATCTTAAAGGTCTTTTCCAACCTAAATGATTCTGTGATTCTATGGTTTCCTGGGGCACGTGGAGGGAGGCTGACTTATGTTCACAGCCTTCTGGGGAGTGTCCCTGGGAGATCTCAGATGAAAACCTATCTGGCCCCAGATAAGTCAGCATCATAATAGGCTTCATTACAAATAGGTGAAGAATGAGGTAAAGACTACTGGGAACCGTGCTTCAGATACATGTGGATACCTCTGAGCACACAGCCGGCTTGGCAGGACCCCAGCAGTCAGCAGGGAATGGCGGTGGCTCTGCCCACCTCCACAACTCACCTGGTGTGTCACTGGTATGGCAGCCACCATAATCAGAGGTAACTTCTCCTTTGTGATGATTGATGCTGCCTGAGGATAGAGGTGACTGGGAGGATTTCTTAACAAGACCGCAGCTGAGTTTGTTTTTATCTGCAGTAACCTTTATTTCCCTACATTTCCTTTCTGGCATACATGTGATGGCAATGTGTAAGAGTGTGAGGAGCAAGATGAGCCTCCAAAAGCAGACTTTGACACACACATGGGGATGTGGAAACCTTGTTTTGTGGTGGAGCCACCTCAGGAACGCAGCGCCGCATTTTTTGTTTATTCACAGTGTACGCAGTGCTGAGGCCTCATGCTGGTCTCCACTTCTTGTTAGCTCTTCAGCAGCTCACCAGGCGCCAGCTGGTGATAGCTAATTGCAATCAGCAGGTGAGAAATGCAGCATTTCAGCAACAGAATTGTCTCTGGCTCTGGGACGCATTCTGGGAATCGGGGAGCGCCCGGTAAAAGAAAGGGAGATGGCTTAAACCTGAACTTCTGTGAAAAGCATTACTTGAGAAAGACATCAATGCACAGGACAAATCACATTTGTTTCTACTGGAAGTTATAATGGAACAGTTTAGTGTTAAGAGATGTGAATCTTTCAGCACTCACCTCTGGTGTTTTCTAGTTGCAGTCTAACATCACTTGATGCCTCTGTAACATGGCTTTTTTCTGTAAGCATCCTTCTGAAGCTCAAAGGGCAGCGAGGGTATAAAGAACGTCTTCCACTTGGGCCAGCAGTTCAAATATGTCCCAGAGTCTCAGTGTCTGAAAGGTGCCTACTGACATTGGCTATCAGCCGGTGGCCTCAAGTGGTGGGCAGTTTTCCACTTTGCCGTGGGTGTTGTTTGGGAACCTGTGATGCCAAAGCCAATTTATGGCGCAAGCGTGTAGTCTGTATCTTGTAGCAGTGACTGCTTTCAGATGGTTTTGTCTGAGCTAAAGATATCTCTACCATCTTGTCAGTCAGAGCCCGCAGCAGAGGAAACAGTGATTAAATCTGCAAGGAGAATTTGCTGCTTTCTCACCCTGAGAAGTAGATCCTTAGAGGTCAAGGTTGAGTCACAAAAGCTGAGAAACTTGCCAGGCAGCAATGTAAGCTTCTCTGTTGATAAATTCCGGAGGACTTCCATTTCCATGGCTAGCAATATAGTATCTTGACAGGTGCTCAGTTATCACAGCAGTAGGTATGTTGCAGGACATAGAAAGCTATGGATGACGGATACATGTTTGAGCAGCTCTACATTTTAACAGGGTATTGTGAACCTAGCATTCTTCTGAGGTAGATGAGTTGGCCATTTCCAGGTGGTTTAATCAATGAGAAGGAAGATTTCAGTCCTGCAAAAAAAAGACACCACCTTCTTCCAAAAGAAATCCCACATTACCTCTCATGTAGGGACAGCCAGTATAGCAGATATGTGATATTAGCGTATGTGCTGAGCAGTTCCACATCAGTGATGCTGCATGCAGCTGCTGAAATGAAAAAGCATCCAGCAGCCTGGGAACAATGGGAAAGATACCTGGATTCTTCTACAGTGAGCAGCATGTCTGTGTTTATTTGTTTGCAATTGTGCCAATGTTATGGGATCGTCAAGGGCAAATTCTGCTAGATACAGATCAGTGCATGGGCAGAAAAAGCAATTAACATTTTATTATCATCCCGTTCATATGCAATTAAAGTAGAGTTGATTCCCCTTCAGATAAAGATGCATAAATAAGTAGAGACCAGATTTGTGTCCTAAAGTAGACAAAGGTTTGCTGAAAGTCGTAAAAGATCACCTGTCAATTCAGTCGCTCAGACTGAGATGCTGCAGGAAGAGGTGACTGAGACAAGCAGAACACATGGGAAATGGCAAGCCAAACGGTGAGATAGGATGCATACAGCTTGTTTTGTTGTTTCAGGACCCGATTTTAATTGCTGTGGGTTTACAGATTAACAAAACAATACATTTCTTCCAAAGAAACAGCTGTTTGGTGAGTAATTTTAATCACAACCTGGCGATAACCTCCCACGGGACTTCATCTGAGTTGCCAAATAACTTTTTTAACAAAGAGTAAAGATGGTCACGAGACTGTAGCTAGAGAACTGAACAAGTGGAAAAAATTGTGTAAATTGAAATGCAGCTCAGTCCTTTGCATGCATATCTCTGCGTAGAGCAAAAGGCTGGAGAACACAGATCACTGTCACGAGAATACAGCTAGTGCCAGTATACACACAATCACTATTGCTGACCATCAGCTGGTGCGAAACGGCACAGCGCATTTGATGCCAATTGATTGCACCCCAGCATGCCACCCATTAAGCTGTTAATTGAAGCACTCAGTTTGGATATGCTGGTTTGAGGCAGCCCCCACTGCTGAAATCACTGGCAAATAGCTGGAGTCAGGCACTTCTTGGGTCAAACTAGATATTGGTCACTTAGCCTGACATTAATTGTCCTGGCAACCACACGCTGCAAAAACAGACTTCTGCCTGTCTAGGCTAAACAGCGCTAGTGACACTCCCTAAAAATCAGACAACCTGTCTGGTGAAAGCTTTTAGAGCCTTTCACAAGCTGCAAAAGAGCACATAAGTGATCGAAGGCGGTAGGGTGGGTGCATTATTGTTCTCATTAGAGCATCATCTGCCAATTTATTGCAGCAAGAAGCCAGGAAATGCAAAGCCTTCTCTCTGTAAAAAAAGCCCACGCTGTACTCTTTATTAACATTTAAGGTGTTCGGGGGCTGGGCACGGGCGTGCTGTGGATGTGGCCATTGCTGAAGCCTGGCTCTCTGTAAGAGCAAAAGGAGGCAGAGCAGAGGGCTACGAGGTGGCCATAATAAAGAACCCAGCACATGGCCACAGCGAGGGCTCCTGAGGGCACCACAGGCACCAGCTCAGAGCCCGGACTCTCTGATAATGTAAAGCACATGGACTTCCCAGGATTTCATTATAATGAAGAAATGCAGATTCTCATCAGACCGTTAATTTTTATGCATTAAAAAAACACATCACTGTCTTAGACACATGCTTCCAGCCACGCATTTATTTGATAAGGTGGATTGATTTTTCCCCATCATCACTTACTTATGGCCTAGATCCTGTTGCCTTTGAAGTGTGTGGTTTCTGTAGTATAGGATCAAACATCTTAGAAGCTCTTGAATTAGAAGAATCCCATGCTGCTCTTCTAAAAACTGTCCATCCACATGCAGCCATCTGGCTCCCATCCTTGTAATGGACAGGCTAACAGTTTTGCTTGACATATGCGGATGGAAGGAATCCTGTTACTTGGGAAGCAGGGGAGTTGTTGAGTCATTCATTTACAACAAAATTTGTGGTATAATCAGCAGTTCATCCCATGACTGCTAGAGACCAGGACTTTGGTAGACCCTGTGCAGTAACAACAGGTAACCCTAGTTTTGTTCCTTACTATACAACCTAAATAGGGAGTGCAGGTTATAGTGGTGTGAGCTGCTCTGGGCACCCGCTCAATCCCTGCTGGCATCAGCTGATTGCAGGAGCATTGGAGGTGTCACTCCCCAGCTGGTGAGAGCAGCTGCAAGACTCGGTGGCTTCACTGACCCTTCTGGGGCCAGGTTTGGCTGCAGTTTGGCAGCAGCAAGACCTGGGAAACTCATTGGGAGCTCTGCATACTATTGTTATAGAGATGCAACGCTTTAATAAAGCCCTGTGATGCTGTGAAGAGCCGTGTGTGCTACGGGTGTGACTCTTTTTACATGCTAGGGAGGATGTGGCATTTATACAAGCAGGAGCAGCTATTCCACCTCTAAAAAGAATCTTAAGTTTTCATGTTTAGGGGGGTGGTATACATTTGGCCCACTCTCAGATAGACCTCAGGTGTCTTGAGGTGGACCTGAATCCTCTCGCCTGTTTGCTTTCTCCGCTGTAGCAGCCCACCTCCTAGGAGGGAAGGAAACTGGGGGACCAGGGGAAGAATGGCCAGGCTGTCCTGATGAGCTGAGGATCCCCAGTCTCCCGCTCTGCTGCTCTGAGCCCAGCCAAATCTATCCAGTGAAACCTGGCCGCCCGCCAGCGTCTAATGGGCAGCGACACACGGCAGCTCATGCTCTGCTGAGCCACCCCGGGGAAGGGAAATCCCAATACATTCAAATCCTTCCCACCATTACACTTAGAAGCACGAAGCAATGCAGGGGACTGCTCTGTGGTACAGCACTGATCTAATAGCATGTCATTTCGCAGCAGTGCAACCGCGGGCTGATGGGCAGGGATGGACTACACAAACCTTTGCAAAAAATAAGGGTGAGAAGACACTTGCAGGAGGGATCGTAAATGCTTTACCAACACTGCAGCCCTGCACCAGGCTTCAGAGTGCTGCTGGCACTGGAAAATGCGCAGGTCATCGAAACCTGGGAAGGAGCTTCTGAAGCAGCCTCCGTGGCTGTGGAGGGCAGGCCATCCAGCCCTCCCCTAGCAGTGCGTCCTGCCCGGCTTGCAGAAGAAATAAGCTACCTGGCTGCCTGCAAAAGCATCTCCTCCTGGGGAAGGCACTGGGTAGCTCCAATTTAACCACCACCTCCCAGGGGAGGCTGGGATCCCAGGCACCTCAGCAAATCCAGGCTTAAATGTTTCTAGGTTTTTGAAGTTTTGCCGGCCAGTCCTTTTCTTTTGAGTCTGTAGACGAGAGAGAGAGAGAGAGAGAGCAGAGAAAACAGATGGTTTGACTAAACAAAGGTCAGACTCACTGCTCAAGAGGCAGCAGACCTGTGTCCTTCTGCATTGAGCAGTGTAACACTGTCAGGTCACGCAGCTAGGGAGTCCCCTTGGGAAGGTGAAAGCGTTACCCCTCCGATGCAATTCCTATCTTTTATGAAAGCATGCACAAACACACACAAATTGAGCAATTAGATAATACTCAGATAGCTGGCACCTTCTAAGTGCCTCAGATAATATCAGGCAGTAAAAGCAGCAGAACCTCCTGCTTAAAACATCCTAGGGGTGAAAAACCGTGCCCTGAACAAGAAAACCTAGTTTTTAGTTGTGTACCTGATCCTATTGCCAAATGAAGAGTACAGGGTCAGCAAACACGCACGAGAGAGCCAGGTAGGTAACTAGCACTGGCTACTCCAGCAACCAGACCTACTAGGGCAAAGGAAAGCTAAAACTCGTTGCTTGCATCGCATCAAAGACAGAGCTAAGCCGAAACAAGAGCAAGCTGCACAATCACGTTACCCAAAGTTATCTTTTGCTTCTCATTCTTTAAGAAGAAGGAAGCGTTTTTTTTCCTATCTAACAATGGCTATAGCCAAACTGTAAAGCTCATGGGGGAACAAATGAAATACCATATTATTTCAGTAGAGCAGACATCACAAATTACTTTCTTACCTTGTATAATGTCAAATTAGTTGAAAAAAGTAGATCAAGCTACTCTTAAGTACAGTGATTAAAGTGATCAAAGGCTCATAACAGCACAGAGAGTGCAGCAAGGTTGTAGATGCGCTCTAAAATCTGGAAGATGGAAGATAACAACAAGAGGCAAGGAGAAATGTAAACGATCATTTTGCAAATGCTCACACTGAATTCCAAAAATCATCACAAATCTGGACTTTGGGACTTAACCTCAGGCTTCAGTTTCAGGCTTCGTTTTTCCAAAGCAAGGCAAGGCTTGGAGAAAGAGGTAATATTCTGTCTTCTGACCTTCAATCATCTTGGCTACAAAATACTGTTATGCCATTATTCTAGATGCTCATCAATATTCTGAAACGTAAGGAAGTCCTGCGCAGGTTTAAAAGACCCAGGCCAATTTCTGTGTCAGCATTCAAACCAACCTTCAGTTTTTCTTCTAAAGTCTACCAGTAGCCATCCACTTCTCTGTCTGGAATAGAAGGATGGATCTCATTACTTCCCTATATCTCATATTTATCTTCACAGTGCTACTGTGTGGAGCAAATGCTAAGTACACATGTGGAACAACCCCACGTAAAGGTCAAAGCCTGGACTTTTCATAGGTCCCTTCAGGCACCTAGCAGAAGTGCCTAAGCTAGCAGACTAAATTTTCTGTGTAGTCCATGGAGAAATATGGGCAACACAGGAGGGTAATTTATTCAGGCTCCCAGCTGCCTTCACTGGCCCTCAAGGCAACGCAGCTTCCTGATTTAGACCATGCTCCTATCACAGGGGCTTCCAGTGAGACAGCAAGAATTACGTGCAATAAACCCAGACCTGAGTGACTCAGCCAGTGTCATACTGGGAGCCTGTGGCAGATCAAAATTTAAACCCATGTTTCCCTGGATCCTAAACTATTCCATTATAATAAAATTATTTTTTATTTTGACTCTTACCTCAGCAAGGTGGTAGATTAGTTCCTCTTGGAAATTTAGGTTTGTCCAAGTTAAAAATCTGCAAGGAACAACCAAGTGAAAACTGTGACAAATGACAGTCACAGTGTCCGTAAGAATCCTCTTGTATAGCCCACAGAAACAGGAGAACATGTTTTAAGTTCAATAGACTTGGAGTTAAACCTCTGAACCCCATATGAAAAATAATTGGCTGATTTCTTAAAGAAATTCCTCAAATGAATATTATTTTGTGTGAGGTCATTTATTTAAGCAAACAGAGCCAAATGGGTCCTCAATAGATGTAAGCCAGACTCCTCTAGTTTACAGCAGGACTAAATTTGACCCAGGATATTTAATAGGATATTTGATAATCAGGATGTCTGTGTGGGATCTGGAATGATTGCTTCTGCTCTTGGCCTTGTGTTTCTTCAGCAGCTGAAGGGGGAAATTTACAAAGTTTTCACAGAGATTACTGGAAATTCTGGAGAAGATAAGATTAAGGCTGATGAAATGCATACAAGTATTGTCTTTGGCATCCTCATAAAGTGTTGCAAGAGAGAAACTCATTTTCTGTTTGAAACTAAGCAAAATTGAACCTCAAGGTGCAGTAACATTAAGATTTGCATAGAAAGGGAGACTGCAAACAAGTCAGGAATGAGAAATTTTAACTCAATTTGTTAACCAAAAAAAAAAAAAAAAGCTTTGCTCATTTGCATTTTCTGCCCTGCAAAATGTAATTTGGGAAGAAAGGACTCTCCTTTCCTTAATTTCTTACCTAGAAATTCTTTTTCATAAAATGTAGGCAACATTCCTGTCATACCTCTGTTCATTAGCAGATCATCCGGAATCACTCCCGTTACTCCTAAACACCTCCATCCTTCGGAAGCAGGCAGCGGCATAGGTGGAGCACTACTGAGTGTTCACTGTGTGCTGCCCTGGGAGCTTCAGGCTCTCGGTGAGACGTGAAGGCAGTGGAACTGCCTCAAAACTGCTGAGACCGTGGGGCTCCGCAGCGGTTAATATTGTGGGTGCAGGGGAGAGGATGGGGGAGGGAGGTGGTTATTAACAGTTTGCTCTCTCTCTCTAACGTACAGCTTGCCAAATAATTCAGAATTAGGAGAATTCAGCCTTTTCCTTGACCACTGTTGCAAACGTGGACATTTGTAGGCACGTGGCTGAAGACATACATATTTTCAGTGTTTACAGCAAAGCGTCTCCATTGCTCGTGTTCTGCTACTGTGAAAGGGAGGGCGATTTTATTTTTCCTGTATGTGTAGCTAACAATTCCAGGAACCCCAGTTCTCCGCCCACTTCCCTTTTTCCCTTTCCTGTCTCCTTTCTTGTGGGATTTGACAATACCAGCCTGAGGCTCTGGGTTACCCTTAACATCACTTCTCCCCCCTTCCTTCCAAACCTTGTAAAAGAATTAAAAAGTGAAATTTGTGGGTTTGTTTTGCAGAGGAAGACCATTGCGCTGCACAGGTTTAGGTGTACGGACACCTTTCTGCACATAGCTGAGCAGAATCCCCTTGATCTCCGCTGTGGCTGTCCGCTGCCCATGTTTCTCCATGGCACTGAACCCCTGTTGTCACTGTTTACCCTTAATACACCTTAGAGTAAGTGAGCCAAACTCTAGTTCCAGCAGAGATAACTTACCCCCCAGCCCTAGCCAAAAAGTGGTGGTAACGTTTTAAAATCTTAATTTTTAAACTAAAGAAGGGTAGATTTAGACTAGATACAAGGAAGAAGTTCTTCACAATGAGGGTGGTGAGACACTGGCACAGGTTGCCCAGAGAGGTGGTGGAGGCCCCATCCCTGGAGACATTCAAGGCCAGGCTTGATGAGGCTCTGAGCAACCTGATCTAGTTGAAGATGCCCCTGCTTACTGTAGTGGGATTGGACTAGATGACCTTTAAAGGTCCCTTCCAACCCAAACTACTCTATGATTCTGACTGGAAAGACCACTGTAACAAACAAGCTAGCACAGCTTTCCTGGGGTTTTAGCTTTGGGCGCATCTGTGCTGCTCAGTGCGGTGCTGGGCAGTGGCACGCAGCATGCCTTCAGTGCCCAGGGTACCCACTGTGCTGCTTGGGTACAGCCTCCTTTCTAGATTTCTCCTACTTTTCTTAAGGCCTGGCTTCCGTAATCAAAATCTTGAGCTAATTCTAGCCCTGATTTAATCCTTGTGGCAGTTATCCCACTGGCACAGCCTTACGCCAGTGGCAAAAGTAGGAAAGAGCCTGATCCCACAGGAGACCCAGGAGATACCTGAGGTGATGTGGCTGTATTTAAGAGGCTCATTCCACAATACATCTTCCAGGCATGGTGCATCTCATCTTCGGTGCATCTCAACACGCACCGAGAGGCTCCGAGAAAGATAAACACAAAATCTGGATACCCTTAGAAGTGGAAGTGCTGGGGTATGGGGAATGGTGGGTGCCACAAGGTTTCTTGCTGCCTCTGTGGGTGCAGCTGGATTAAATGTTGGATATGCCTTTATATGACAGCACCACGTCCCTTCTGGAAGGCAGAAAGAGGCAGCACAGCAGTGAGAATGGCAGGATCTCAGGGAAGAATCTGGTTTTGCTCAGGTGCTTCCTACAGCCCTGGGCTGTGTTAGGGGAGGGTTTTCCTTCTGTGTGACTGTGAAGCCGGGAGATGTCTAGTTTCCCCGTCACACAGGGATTTAACAGCTGATCCCCAAAGTGAACAAAATCCCCTGATTTCTACCCTCACGCCCTGAGCCTCAGGCTGTCCTTCCCACACAGTTCCCACATGCAGGCTGAGAGCAGGGCTAGGAATGCAGCCCGGTTTCAAACCAAAATAACCTAGATCCTTTTTGTCACTGCTCACCATGCCAAACAGAGCATGGCACGTGGGACACTGCCACGTGCTGGGGCATACCTGTCATGTCAGGTCACCGTAGCCAGGGAGAAGCCAAGTCCCGGCACTGGGGCTACCACACGTGCCACCTACAAGGGCGGTGTGGAGCCCAGCTGGAGATCGTGTGTCCTGGCCTCACAGGTCACTGATGATCTGCGGGCCCCAGCCTGGCACGGCCAACAGCACGCTGCTAGCCACTGAGCAGTAGTCTGCTTGGGAAGTGATTCACTTCTAGCTTGCTTTCACAAAGAATACCTTGCATGCTTTGCCGGCATGGGAAGTCATGATGTGGTATTTCTTAAAACAGGGACTTTAAGAAAAGGTTTTAAAGTTCTATTTGAAACATTTGGTTGTAATAAAGTAATGGCATGGTGTTTTTCTTTCTCTGACCGAGCTTGGAAGCTAACAAAACCTAATTTCAATGTTTAAATGTGATGCTTTCTGTTCAATGACATAATAGTGTTGGCTGGAAAGCCCTACAAAGGCAAAAGGCTTTGGCCCATGCTACAAGGAAAGTTTTGGTTGAAGGTGGCAATGGTGAATGTAGTACAGCCATAATAACTCTCTTCTGCCAGGTATGCACTTAGTTCACTGCCCAGCAGGGCAATGAATTTACATTTATAAAGTCCTGTCCACTACACCTCGGGCTCTTGGTCAAAATTAAGCATAGACAGCTGTGCCCATGCTTATTCTTAAATGATTCCTCCGATCCTCCTTGCCCCTGCGCGAGCGACAGCCTTTTCTCCCCCCAGACCCTGGTGCACACAAGTGGCGGCAGCAGCCAGTGCACTGCTGTGTTCCTGGTGACGTTGTACTGGGGTCGTGGAATCACAGAATGGTTTGGGTTGGAAGCAACCTTAAAGCTCATCTAGTTCCAGCCCCCCTGCCATGGGCAGGGACACCTCCCACTAGACCAGGCTGCTCAAAGCCCCATCCAGCCTGGCCTTGAACACTTCCAGGGATGGGGCATCCACAGCTTCTCTGGGCAACCTGTTCCAGTGCCCTGCTCAGGATATGGCCTTCAGGACCTTAACCCAGAAAATGTGCAAAAGAAGGCAGGATAGCAGGGTTTTTTTGCAGCTGTCTTTGGCTTTGGCATTTTTTCAGTTCAGTTTCACTCTCTGGCTCAGAGGACTTGGTATCCACCTCGCTACACGGGGTATTTCAGATCTGTAGGGTGCAGCTACGGTGCGCACGTTGACGGCAGCTGTTTGCTCAGCTCCCCCCCGTGCTCGAGGCCAGCACGGGGTAAAGCAGTGCTTTCGCATTCCCACTGATCCCTGCTGGAGCAGCACCAGCCCTACCTGGCCTTACAAGTTGGCTTCACTTTCCTTTTTATTTAAAGCTACAAATTAGCAGCCAGGCAAACATCTTGGTGTCAGCCCTTGGCAGTCCTCAATTTCACAGCGAGGGGCAAAAGAAAAATGAGAAACAGAGAAAAATGCAAGGGGAAAATACTCCAACAAAACAGTATGTCATATGTGATGAGTTCTAACTCCTTTCCCACTCACATTGTAAGATTACTTAGACCCTGTAGCTTCTTGGTCCTATCGGTACGATGAGAGGTATATTAGTTATTATCTGTCCAAAAATCATGCACAGAATTTCCAGGTGATATTCAGCACAGCACTGTATGCTGTATGAGAAAGGAAGCACAATCCTCTTTTAAGAGGTGGGTAATGACAGCTGTAAGAGACACAGCTAAGATTTCAGGGCACAGAGCTGGTCAGGTAGCCAGTACCACCAAAAAAGTTTATGTAGGCGTCATAGGGCAAATTCACTGTGAGTAGGGAATAGGAGCCATGCTGTGTCCAGGAGTACAAGTACTTTGGGAAAGGTTCAGTATTATGGAAGTTTCTGCAAGAAGGTTTTGTCAAAGCTAGTGTTTAATCCAGATTTCCCACATACCTCCCTGGTGCTTAAACTGCAAGAATATACTTGTTCCCTAATTGCAAAAGAGCAGCAAGGATCTGTAAGTATTTCTGCCAGTGGGATTGCTGAGTGTTGGCATAATCAGAGAAGCCCTTGACTGCAGGCTTTCAAGTGTCCAGATCAGCTCTGTAGTTTGGAGAGAAAGAGCATATAAGGACGAAAAAGACTGGTGAAAAAACAAGCGGTCGGTCAGAGTGCTTGTTGCCATGCGAAGTGGCATTTTTTAATTCCCCACCCAAATCAGATAACTTAGGGAAGGTGGTCCAGATCCAACACAGGAGTTCCTGAATGCCTTGTACCGGTTTTTAACACGGTGAAATTTCCATTGCCCTCTACAAAGGCTTTAGTTAACTAAGGCCTGAGTATCACCTTGGAACCTATCCTGACTGGGTTGTGCAACCTTTGCTCACAGTTCAAGTAGCCTCTTTGCAAAAGCCAGTTACTGTACTCCCTGAACCACCTCGGTGTATATTTGCACCTTTGATGTAGGTGTCCCTTTTGTTGTGCCTCCCAGCCAGGCATCTCCAAGGCCCATATAAATATTAGTTATCAAAGCTTGCGAGGCTAGTGAAGCGGTTTAGGATTTCTCTTTGTCTCATGAAGAGGAGTAAACAGAGGGTCCAAGCTGGTAAGTGCTTTGCCCAAGGTATGTTGTTGGTGGAACACAATTTGGGGAATAAGGTATCAATGCAAATACAGGGTCCTGCCTCCAAATTTCTGCCTTTTACTGACAGAGATAGAGTTTTGAGACTGCACTGTCTTTAAGACACCACCAGAGTTCATTTGGCCTTCATCGAGTCTCCTGATTCCCAGCCATTTCACTTATTTGCTTTTGAGTCCGCGTGATTAAAGGAAACATTAATTTGTTCCCAGCCTGACTCTGCACTGCTGATGTCTCAGGACCCACCCGCAGCAGGAGGAGGTTTACTGGGACAGTGTGCAGCGGGGGGAGAGGATGCGGGAGGACCATCTGGTGGGTGTGATGGTGGGTGGCTGCAGCCAACATCGCTCGGCCCCTGTGCAGGGACTGTGCCCATCCCTGGATGCAGCCCACCCAGGTGTGATGATGGCCCATACTTCAGAGCCATGCGGTTGCATATACTGTCTGGATTACAGTAGTTTGTGTCATTCCTATATGTCAGTGTGCAAATACAGGTGAGGAGGTACGCAGGGGCAAAGGGGAAATACCTAAAGGAGTGGGAGATCATCCTCCCCCTCTACTCTGCCCTGGTGAGGCCACATCTGGAGTACTGTGTCCAGTTCTGGGCTCCCCCGTTCAAGAGGGACAGGGAACTGCTGGAGAGGGTGCAGCAAAGGGCTACCAAGATGATTAGGGAACTGGAGCACCTCTCTTATGAAGAAAGGCTGGGGGATTTGGGTCTCTTCAGTCTGGAAAAAAGATGACTGAGGGGGGATCTTATCAACGCTTATAAATACTGAAAGGGTGGGTGTCAGAAGGATGGGGCCAGGCTCTTTTCAGTGGTGCCCAGCAACAGGACAAGGGGTAATGGGCACAAACTTGAGCATAGGAAGTTCCACCTAAACATGGGGAGGAACTTCTTTACTTTGAGGGTGGCAGAGCACTGGACCAGGCTGCCCAGAGAGGTGGTGGAGTCTCCGTCTCTGGAGACATTCCAAACCCGCCTGGACGCGTTCCTGTGCAACCTGCTGTAGGTGACCCTGCTCTGGCAGGGGGGTTTGATTAGATGGTCTCCAGAGGTCCCTTCCAGCCCTATGGTTCTATGATTCTATGAGTGAGCGGAGGAGTGCTTTGGCACAGCATGACCACAAACACCCCAGTTATCTACAGGCACAGTGTCCAAGGCTCCTTTACCTCTCACCCCTCCTGATTGTCACCTTGATGGCCAAGTTCCCGTGCATCCACGTGGGAAACAAGGGCTGAAGGTGCCCCCCGGCAGGCAGCTTGCCATGACTATCGGATGATCTCCCTCAGCAGTGCACTGCCGCCTCCGAAACGCCTTCCCCTTGTTGTCTGCTTGGCTTCGCCGTCACCACTGATAGCATCGCCACCATGACCTTGAAATCCTTCTCACAAGTGCCACCCTGTCTCTCAGCAGTGGGAAATCAGATTTTCCTTCCCTCAGCACCACTCCCTGCATTTTCATTTCTGAGGAAAAAGCCAGGGAGGGAATGAAGTTTTTTTCCCTCTGCAGCAGTGACTCTATTTTCAGCTGTAGCCCAACAGATTGCTTCGCTCTTCAGCCTTATCATCCAATACCACCTTAATGCATGCAGCTACGCAAGGTTACTATTAGTGACTGATATCACTGGTGCTGCTGGCTGGAGGTTTTAACCCTAGACGAACCAAAATCCCCTCTATACCACATCCGTAGTACTCCCTGGGATTTCAGATGATATAAGTTATTATTATTTTTAGAGTGTTTTTTTCTTTTTTTTTTTTTTAAATCAGAAAATACTGTAAGTTTGTTATGCCAGAGGAAGACAAAGAGAAAAGTCAGCCTTTCTCTAGGACCAAATCAATCAGTGGTTCACCATGCATGGAGTGACTGACAGCTCTGGCCCTCTGGCATCGTAATTTATTCTCCAGTCTCATCTCTTTGTGAGTATTGCATGTCATGCTTTTTAAAATGTATATATAGAACCAGCTAGATGGTTATATTTAGTGCAACCGTAGGTACAGAAGCATTTCTTTTTTTAGCTTCTCTTGGTATAAATATAGAGATAGGGAAGAACCCAACAGCCCCTCTGCGTCTTTCTTCTGCACTCCTGCGAAAGCGTCCCCTCTGTTTGGCAGCGTGCCCAGAGGAGCCTGCAGAGCTGCTCCTCAGGAAGGGCTCTGGAAAGAACTGGCCGAGGAACGGTGAGTTTACAGGACGTTCCCAAATTTCAGCAACAACCCCAAAAAATCTCATTCCAGTGTGGAACAAAAATGTGGTACAAAGCAAAAGTTACAATTTTTTTTTTCCTCCAAGAGTCTAAACAATTTATTTTGACCTTTTCCAACCTATTTTGAGGCTGTGGAGGTCACTGGGGGTGCACCAGATGGTAAAGGGGAAACCCTAAATGGCTGAAAACCCCTGAGTTAAGCACCCGCTCCAAGATAAGCATCCCCCAATTCAGGATCCCTCAAATGCACCCTCCTTAGCAGATTGGACCAAGTCCAAGGATGGGAAGCGCTACCAACTTTGTGAGACCCTCAAGGTTCCCAACTTTTCTGGACCCCTTCCATCCTGGCAATCTGGGAAAACTGGAGAAACTGGGCAGCTCCAGATTGTAGGTCTGAGCACTGGGAGGAAACCAGGGACTGAGGAGTCTGCTGGAGACCATTGATATCCCCGCAGAGCATGTCTAACCACACAAATCCACATTTTCCATGGAAAAATAGTTTCAGCAGCCCTGGCTTCAGCCTGGGCATCAGAGAGGCCCTTGGCAGGGAGCTGCTGGCTGCAGGAGCGAGTGTCACAGCAGGGGATCGGGGGACACGGCATGTGGGCATCCCCGGGGCCGCGGGGTCCCTTGCCAGCTCCCAGCTGCTCTGGCAGCTGCGTCCCACAGCCTGACAGCAACTGGAACCACTGAAAGCTGTGAAAACCAGACAAGTTTAACAGGTACATGGGCTTTTTGTCAGACCTGGACAGGAACCTCTGCTCTGGCCTGAGGAAGGGTTTATGTGTCCCAACATACCTGTTTTTTCAGGCTGTTATCGGTTGGTCTGATAAAAGGTGTTACTTCTCCCTGCAGATCTCACTTTGCTTTTACAGTAGTTCATGAGGGGCAACAGGCTTATGAATAGCCTGTTATAAATGCATTGTAAAAACAAATGCTTGCATTTTTTAAATGCTATTGTCCATTTATATTGCTGTTTGGCGTCTACTGGTCTGTCCACATGTGAGCATGCTCATTTGTACCTGCCCAAATCAATTAGCACACACCCTTTCCTATCCAAATATGCTTGTTCCTCAGGCAGCTGCGTATCACAGACACCTCCATGGCTTATTTTAGGAGCTGGAGGTACTTTTTTCAAACGTTGACCTCAAACCTACACACACATACAAAAAAAATCTTTGCTCTTAAACTCTCAGGCCTTGTTTTTCACACTTCTCAGCAAGACAGAAGGATAAAGCACATGCAGACGTAACAGTGTATTTTATAAGCATCGAGAAGGTAATAAGGTCTTCTGCTTCAAAGCAGAGATACATAATCCATGTGTACCTGCCCGGCGCTGGTCTGAGCAGGACTCCTGCAGGGCTGAGGCCAGGGTGATGGACGCAGTGTCACAGGCTGTTCGGAGGCAGCAGTGTTCATATCCTGGATATCGGTAAAGGCTTGCAAGTCATTACATCCCTTGCTCAATGGGTGAGAGAGATAAGGAGCACTTTCAGCAGGGTCTAAACACATGGGACAGTGATAAATGCAAATCCCTCGTGCTCTGCACAACGCAGGTAATGGGTCTTCAGCAGCTTCTCCCCGGCGGGAGGGAGGCACAGTGTGGCTGACCTCGTCCAGGAGGACGAAAGATAAAAAGATGAGAACCTGTAGAAAACAGTAGCTGTGGCAGAGACAAGGAGAGGCATCTTGGGGTCTGGGATCTCAGAGGTGCAGGACTGCCCCGCCCACAGTCTCCAGGGGTGGGGAACAGGCCGCTGCCTGGCAGCAATTTGGCCAAAAATGGCAGAATGTGCATTTATCTTGGTTGAAATCAAGCTTTTTTGGGGGGCTCAGTTGAAGCTAATCGAGCGTCCGCGCTCGCTCTGGCGTGGGCATCTCCAAACCAGGTGTGAGCCCCAGGGCGAGACCAGCCGTAGCAGCTCCTCTCACCCTGGAGCAGAGAAGAGGAGCTGCCCCAGCCTGCTCCAGGCTGCTCCTCATTGCTAAAGCCACAGCCAGCAAACCTGCCGAAGTCACCAGGACTGGGGAGAAATGCCCCTGGGACACAATGAGACGCTGACAGTTCAGGAACTGACAGCCCTGGGTCTAGCCCTGCCCAGATCCCTCTTTGCAGAGGTCTGGAAGCCTGCAGTGTGCTGGTTAAAGGAATATATCTTTTCCCTGCCATTTTTCAACCTTGAAGGATGCATAATCACCACTATTTGGTGAAGCTGCTTGGTAATTATGCTTACTGAAAGGTATTTCCTCCTGTTTTTTTCCCGGAAGTCATGATGGTGTCCCACAATACGCAGCACAGCTCTAAACTGTGCAGAAAGTTAGGGCAAAAACACCAGCTTTTCCAAGGTGTTAAATGACTAGCGTGGACTTGCATACTTAGTACAGTGTACTCTGCTCCCCTCTCTACCACAATCAATACCGCTCCGATTTCTTTATCATGGATGATGGGGGATGGAGATGAGCGATCCCGTTCATACCTCAGCTTTGGCATTTTGATTCCCAAACAGCCCATTCACTAGTAGCATAAAAATAATGTAAAAACAAATACATCAAATAAATGTAGCTTGAAGACATCTCTATTACAACCCTGCTCTGTATTCTATAAGCAAAATATGTACTGTGCATACAAACACCGGGGAAATGAAGGGATGCAGGTATTAACACTGACATATCAAGCGGTTCCTTCATGAGGCCATATTATCTATGCAATCACCTACAAGTATTTACATTTCATGAACGAGGTTTTCCAAACAGCACCTCCAGCCGTACCGCCTCATGCTGCTCTTGGATGAGGTTCAAGCGAAGAACGAGGCCAAATCAATGCTTACAGAAGGTGTTTGGCGAAAGAGCCGGCTGCAGGGGGAAGCAGTCGGTGCTGGTGACTCGGGGGGGGGTGGTGTTTCTCCTCTGCGGGGTGGCCCTGAGCTGGGGTGACCCTGCGGCAGTGAGAGCCCCATGCTGCTGGAGGTAGAGCACCGTGTTTCTGGAAGACATCATTCAATACCCAAGACAGGCAAGTTCCCAGGCAGAAAAAGCGTGGGCAAATCCTTAGCTGGATTCAGCCTCCATCTTTGGCCACAAGGTTGGGTGACTTTTTTTTTTCATGTTTTTGGTATCGGTTTCTTTGAACACAGTTGAACGTAGGGAGGCTTTGTGAACTATTTACGAGGACTGCTCTTTGGAGCAGTTGTGGCTAATTTGCCACTCACGGGGTGCGGTTGGTGGCATTTTTACAGCCTTCACCGGATGAAAAATGTGTTAATGAGGAATAAGGTTTAAAAAAGCCACCCGTTCTGCAAATAGCCTCCTTCTGTAGATATGCTGACTGAACAAAACAACACTGGCAGTTCAGAAAGTTTGAAAAACACCACGATCAATTAATGGATTTTTTTCAATATCGACCCACTCCTAAATCCTGACCACTAGTTCAGATAGGGCAGTTTATGACACTAATAAAAGAAATAGTGGTGTAAATTGTCCCAGCATCAGTTCAGCATGTTGCCTCCAAGTACCAGACTGACTCCAGGCCTTCACCATGTCTGGACTCCAGCACAAGTTATCCATTTTACTTAACTTAAATTCCGCTTGAAGTTTCAATGAGACACATGTTACTTCTCTACTTCTTCTAAATCATTGTGATCACAGTTAATCTTAAAACATTCCTGTTTCCTTGGATATACTTTAGAGGGTAAAACAAAACAAAAAAACACCTCCATTTTAAGAAGTGAAGCATGTGGGAATGAAAGGTGCTAATACTGTAAAAATTATTGACCTCTGCCCCTCCTACTCAAAGCAGGAATTTTGTGCAAGGACAATTTCTGTGACGCTGTATGAAAATGTGTCTTGCATTGTTATAAACATACTTTTTTTTTTTTACATACTGACAGGCAGAGCAGGAGGTGGTTGGGACATCCATGCAAGACGTGGGAGATTAGAGCTAAACTCTCTGCCAGAGGGAACGTGATCCACCGCTCCCACCTTTTACTAGGAGAGTCTCTTTATCCTCTGTCTTCCAGCTACCCCGAGCTGCGGGGGCTCCCAGCCAGCTGTTGCAAAACGCTCAACTATTTCTTGGCAATGGGAGAAAAAAACAAGTGAGTGCCCATGTGAGGCTAGAGAGACACAGAGTTGTGCTTGGTAAACGGATAGGCATGGTCCAGCCGGAGAAATAAATGAATTTAGCATTCAGCTGTATGCCCCTCCAAGCACACGCCCACTGCGGGAGTAATTGCGCTGCAGCCAAGGGAGCAGGGCCATGGAGAAGGATTTTCTCTCCCACTGCAAAAACCCCTGTGGCCTCTCTGAGGTCTCTTTTACAATGCTTCATCTCCAGCGATGGATATGACCGCTGGTCAGGGGGATATAGCTGCTGGCTGAGGTTAATAGGAGGGTTCAGGACATGCTTCTCTGACCTTCCTCAGTGCCGTTCTGTGATGCTTAGGGCAGAGCCACACTTTATAGATACCGTATTAGCGTTGGAGTCCCATGTGAAATTGTGCCATTGGTATCCAGCTTCCTCATAGGCAACAGTCCTACCGCAAATTGAGTTGCAGTGCCTTTCCCAATGGCCAGCTGTCTGGCCATTATCCAAAGCTTGGTGAGTCTCTCCATTGCATTTTGGTGGCTTTTGAACCAGAGCCTTCCTGAATTTTGCCTTCAGAGCACCACTATGAGCTTTGCATTTGAAGTACCTGTAAACTAGGACAAATAAAGCTCGGCTTAGAAAGAAGTCCTTGCTACCAAAAAAAAAGCCTATGAGTACGTACACCAGGCTGACATGTAACGGGCTCATTTACAACCCCACCTCCTGTTTTGTGGATTCTGCAAATATCACAGTTCCTACAAGAGAAGGGGAGGGCTAAGTCCATCATAGTTATGATGACACTCACTTATATTAATGCTAATCAGATAATTATTCCTCTGTAAGGAAAGGATCCGTAGATAAACTCCAGTCCATTCCAGGACATGGTTCTGCTGGCATCAGTCATTGGTACTTCCACAACAGGTGCCACTAAGTATTTCTCAATTATTAACAAGCCTGAAGCCAGGTGAATGGGTATGGTTATGTCACAAGGGACACCATTACGTTAGAAAAACTCTGCGTTAAACAAGATCACCTCATGGTCATTTGGAAGTGCTTCCCATTTGCAAGGTGCGAATCTGCACCAGCCCAGGTAAACAGCAGGGCTGAGCCATGGGGGAGTTGATCAGCCGGCACTGCAGAGGCAGCTCCAGACCCCGTTCATGCATTGGGAAATTTTTCCTCACCTTCCACAGGCACAGAAGCAACCAAGAGGATGGGAATTAGCCTTGTGTCAGTCGGTGCGAAGATCTCTCATGGAAATCTCCAAAAAAATCTATTCTAAAAGCCCTGCTACCAAGACAGATAATGAAGATGATGGAAGCTTGCTAATTTTACATTCCTCTGGGCTCTTTCTCTTTACCCACCTCAGGTCTGTGTGCCCTTCTGATCTGTCTCCTGGGCCACTGTTTTCCATTTTGACTCTCAGGCTAGCATGGAAAAACTTCTCATGGCACAGCAGTACAGCAGCCCTCTCTATAGATCTGCTCCTCCCACTGTTCTCCTGTCTAAATTGGGCCATAACTTCTGGAGAAAGGCCTGGCAGGGTGAATTTTACCCACCGCTGGTAGTTTGTGGAGAACCACTACATGTAGCCTGCAATTCATGCCTCCTTCACACAGCCAGAGGGTAGGAAGGGGTCTCAGTGGAAATTAAAATCAGCCGCCCGGGTGCCACTGCAAACAGGCAAAGTTAGCACACCCCTACTGACACCCTTGGGATGTAGGCACCTATACAGAAAATGGACACCTCAATCGCTTAGCAGAGTCTGTCCCCAGTATTTACGGAAAACTGATACCTACAAGCCTTTATGGAATAGCATGAATGGGGGAGAATGTTTGAATGATATATTGCTGTGCAGGCAGCCGCCGTGTGGGACCCAGACAGTCAGCCTCCTGTATCATGATAATAGTATTTTGTCACTAGTCTTATCATATCCACCTCTGTGAGTGTTAATCTACGGTTTGCCCCTTGGTGAACCACAGGGTCATTTCCAGTCCCTGGCAGCAAGCCCGCTGCCTTGAACTGGACAGGGGAAGTGACTGCATGTAGGAAAATAGTGCCCTGAAAGGAGGAGTTGGGGCAAACCCCCATAGAATCGAAGAATCGCAGAATGGCAGGGGTTGGAAGGGACCTCTGGAGATCATCTAGTCCAACTCTCCTGCCAAAGTAGGTTCACCTAGAGCAGGCTGGGCCCGAATGTATCCAGGCAGGTTTTGAATATCTCCAGAGATGGAGACTCCACCACCTCTCTGGGCAGCCTGTGCCAGTGCTCTGCCACCCTCAAAGTAAAGAAGATTTTCCTCATGTTGAGATGGAATTTCCTGTGTTCCAGTTTGTGCCCATTGCCCCTTGTCCTGTCGCTGGGCACCACTGAGAAAAGTCTGGCCCCACCCTCTTGACAACTGCCCTTTAGATATTTATAAGCATCGATGAGATCCCCTCTCAGTCTTCTCTTCTCCAGGCTAAACAGACCCAGGTCCCTCAGCCTTTCCTCATAAGAGAGGTGCTCCGTTCCCTGGATTGTGTTTGTAGCCCTCCTCTGGACTCTTTCTGTCCTTCTTGAACTGGGGAGCCCAGAACTGGACACAGTACTCCACATGTGGCCTCACCAGGGCAGCGTAGAGGGGGAGGATGACCTCCCTCAGCCTGCTGGCCACAGTCTTTTTAATCCACCCCAGGATACCACTGGCCTTCTTGGCCACAAGGGCACATTGCTGCCCTATGGTCAACTTGTCCACCAGGAATCCCAGGTCCCTCTCTGCAGAGCTGCTTTCCAGCAGGTCACACCCTAGCTTTCTCGGAAGAGCTGGAAAATAGCTGTTTCCTGAGCCCTGGGGTAGATGGATTGCAGAAAGGAGGAGAGGTCTAAGAGCACTGACTGCACTGGGCCCACTGAAGATGGAGGGCTGAGCTCTGACCTGACATCTTTGGTAGTGATGCTAATGAAAGCATTATGTGCCGAGGAGCCATGTGTTGCATACGAGACAGAACTGGGGAGGCTCCTTACATCTACCTGTTATATGGGAGCTAAAAAGCCACGCAATCACTTCCTCAAACAAAGATTTGCAGTCAGACTGTGTTCATGTCAGTTGAAGGCAGATCACGGCCTCCCAAAGGACTTCAAAGATAAGATAACAAGCACACTCACAAAAAATGCGGTCTGCCTTGAATTCCTCTGGAGGGTCACTAAGGCACTGCAAAGCCAGCTCTGGGTTGGATGCACTGGCTTGCCTATAGTCCTTCCAGTAAAATATGGTTTTCTGCCTGCAAGCATCAGTACCTCGAAAAGGAGAGATGTGTGGAACGGTCTTGTCTCCATAGCAGGGGTGCCAACAGCACGTTTGTGCATGCGATCGCTGTGCCCGGGGACCACGCGGCTTGACCTGCACCATATTGCAGCGCAGAAGCTGAGAGTGGTACCCAGGGTCAGACCAAAGTTTCTGGATCAGGCTGGTCGTGCATTCCTGAAAGCAGCCAGGGGTGAATGGGGAGGAAAGGGGTAAGAGTAACATGGCAAGCAGAAGAGGATCCATCTCATTGCCACCTTCTCAGCTTCTGGCAGATGTAAAACTTGAAGGACTGTCTGAGCTGGAGCTTGCAGCTGAACCCTGCAGCACCAGTTAGTCCATCTTCCCAACTCCGGCTAAGTCCTGTTGAAACC
Source organism: Larus michahellis (assembly GCF_964199755.1). NCBI lineage: Eukaryota > Metazoa > Chordata > Aves > Charadriiformes > Laridae > Larus > Larus michahellis. The sequence continues at coordinate 129,290,463 of NC_133896.1, forward strand.
TGTTTTTACTGGGGGCCTCCACATTGTCTGGTGGCAGTGAGTTGCCCAGTTCAAATACGTAAGGTATGGAAAGGCATTCCTT